>NC_079165.1:57637893-57697893 GCF_947568905.1 Ostrea edulis | reverse complement strand
GGACTACGGTTTTACATGCAAATATATATAGAAAGTCTTCTGATATGGACCAAGGTGACTCAGGTGAGCGATGTGGCCCATGGGCCTCTTGTTTATATTTACATTTGACCGTCATTGACATTTCTGTTAGATTTTCCAGCTTAACAAGATTCATACATGCATTCTTTACAACTGTATCTCGTTCATGAGGATAGCCTATCATCACAATTTGTAGAGATATCAAAGACAAAAACATCGGAAATGTAAATATATATATATATATATACACCATGGTCCAGTATTTTGAATGCACCCCACTTTAAAGTGTGCCCCAAATATTAATCCTATTATGACAGCTCTAGTATCTCTTAATCTCACTTCCAGATTCCGTAGATGGAGGTGTGTCCAGCAATGCTAGCTCAGACAGCGAGTCATCCATCGACATAGACGATTCAAGAAGATCAAAAAGAAACTTCAATCGAACACTCTCAGACCCTGGCACAGAGCAAGAAGATACACATATACAGTCCTACCTGAGGAATGTGACTCAAGAGCCTCATCTTCTCTCCCAGAAACACAGGTGTAGTACTCTTCCCAGCTCACTGGAAGGACTCTCTGGGGAGGAGTCTCATGATGATGTTACCCCAAATGTTCTGGCAGCTGAGTGCAGAAAGTTCGAGGCATCTCTGAAGGCCATGTCTTCTAGTATGTTCTACCTCTCTGAGAAGGATCACAGACAAACAATGGGAAATGGACAAGTAGAACTGGGAAATCATCAAAAGAATCATCAAATGGCAGCTGAGAACCCAAAGTTTTCACAAATCAGGAACCAAAGCACAACTGAAATTCTGAACTCAGGGACAAGTAAAACAACTTCTATAGGTAACTATTCCAATTTGTTTGAGAGTTCCCATGGAAATGGTAACAAGGAAGAACAGTTCCAACACAAAAAGGAATTTATTGCTGATAGGAAAGATTTGTGCAATACAATACATTCATCAGTATTACAAAAAGGTGTTGATAATTCAAGCAGATCTGACAGAAATTGTGACATATGCCCAGGACATACACCCTACTTACGCCAGTATCCCTATACAAGTGAGCATGATAAAGACCCAGATTTAGGCCAGTATCCCTATACAAGTAAACATGATAAAGACCCAGATATCATATCACAAACGAAATCAAAAGACAGTGGGAAAACAAAGAAAAATAAGTTAACAATATTTGCCTCTATCAAGGAGAGTTTTCTCAACTTCTTTGAAGGAAAATCATCGAAAATGAAAAAGCCAAAACTTGAAATTTCTCAGTGTGAGACAGAGGAAATTGATGTAAGTGATTTTGCTGTGAGAGAGTTTCCAATGAGTAGCTGTCCTAATTACAGGAAAGAAAATTTTTCTGAGGTGCTAAATGAAGTCTTTGAAAGCAGAGAAATCCAGCATGCTAAGCAACGCTGTGCCTCAGAAAACTGTAATGGTGAATCAGAAGTGAATCCTCCGAAGGATACTTGCTTGGAAGCTATAACATGTGACAGTCGAGAAACTTTCAGCCAACTTTCAGGTCAAACTGTAACACTACTTAAACATTCCTTGTCTGATCTATCAAAATCAAAGTGTTTAAAACGTTTTGATGATATTTCTTCAGACAGCTTCAAACTAAGATCTCAGATGAGTAGCTTGTCTCAACAACATTCCCACAGCTTGCCAGTAGTCAGTCATATCACAGACCCAGTCCATGTCAACTACCCCCCAGCGTCAGTGCCTTCATCTCCTGCCGTAAGAATCGAATCTTTCAAGAAGTCCACAGAACTTAGCAGATTCTATCATGTTTTTAAAGATGGAGAATTGTCAAAGCTCATTTCTAAACATATTCCAAATGTGAGAATTATTCATTCCACTTATGATCATGCAAACTGGTGCATCGTGGCAGAAAAATGTTACTGATTCTGGAGTTTTGTGAAGGAAGCCTTTATGATTTGAAGTATGTTATGTCACAAATTTGTACACATATAATGATGTCACAATGTATATTTACTTGAAGGTAGAAAGAGTATTACAAATTGACAAGAATTTTCATCAGGTCTTTCATTGTATTCTTTGTAATTTTACCTGGCATTTAAGGATCTCAAAACATGGTGCATACTTTAGATGATATTGTTTGTTTTATATCATAAATATTTCAAACATCTTTTTATTTTTGGTGCTTATTGAGATGCCATTGGACTGTTATGGTACATGTACTGGAACATTTTTTTTTAACTTAAATTTAATACAACAGAAGTAATTTTGAGAAATATATGAAAGATCAGATTTAGAACTTCATGTACTGATATGACTGTCATGTAAGAAGTTTTTTATTTGCCTTTTATCATACCATGATTCCTAAAAGCATTCATTACATAATACTTAGCAAAGGTTTATTTTTTAATTGATGCAGTGTTGTGTACTAATGAGCGTAAAATTATTATATTGTGAAATTCATTTATTTTAAAAACTTCTATTTTGGTGTTACGTTACATGTAACCCTGGGCTGTGGTCACAGTCTATAAGCCAATTTACACAGTTCATGACCCTTCTATCTTAATACTTGCATGTTCAGTCCTGGAAGTTTCCATAATTTTAGATGAGAACATGAGTGGTTAACTCTACAAAGAAATTTACTTGGATCATCAGGTTATCTTACGGAGTAAGAGTTGTCCTCCTTTGTAAAGTAATTACAATGTACAAGAATTCACTTCTGGATTGATACGTTCATTGTTTATTTAAGGAATAAATGTTTAGGTTGTTTGTGTTATGGGAGGGGGTGGGGGGTTGAAAACGATAGAGCCACGGGGTAATTTGAACTGATTATGCTAAAAATTAACCACCACCACCCCCACCCACCACCCCCCATGGTTCCATATCCCCCATAATCAAAACAATCTAGACATTTATTCCCCATATGTTTATGTTGAAATTTAACCTGTTTTATTTTTATATCAAGTTGAAAGGTCAACTGAGAAATGAATATAGGTTTTTTTTTACTAACGAAACATTGCTGAATGTAAATACTGAACATCATAAGTCGCAATATTTTCCTTAAATGTCTTAAGGATAGAGAGATAGAACTTTTATAGTGTAGATATCACTGAAAAGTCTGATGATTATAATGTAATAGATAACTTGTGTTTTAGCTGTGTATTTGTGAGTAGATGTCAGCAGTTGTCATTGTATATTGGTTGCTGCACCCATTTGATCTTTTTAAATCGTTCTTTTCACTGTCGGAAACGAGGACATTGAACAGATTGCAGACTAGTCAGATTTTGGAGATTTGCATTGGATTTTGAAAATTGTGTTTATAGATATTTTTTATATGAAATATGTGTGCCTTTTTAGTGAAAGCTTTGCAGATCCTTGTGGTGATAATCCTTTATGCCAATATTATGCACTAACAGCACAATCAAAAATGAGGGAGAGAATCTCTTTTACTAGCTATTGGTCAGAGTATATAGACACAAGCAACACTTACTTGCTTCTTAGGGCTCAAAACTTGAATTTGTATTTCAGAATCAAAACCATTGTTTCTGTCATTGCATTGCTTGACTTGGTAGATGGTTTTCAAAGTTTATGATAATTCAATATCCGTCTATATTGCTAATCTCTATTGATTTTATGGGAAATACAACTTCAGTTGATGTGTGATTTTTGTGAATAAGCTGCTTTATGAAAGTGCCCATAGACCTTTTCATTACTTTGAATCTTAATACATATAATGTACAGGTACTTACTGGGATTTATAGCATATCTCTCTTTCTGAATCATTAATTATAGTTTCTCTCCTTGTTCAGTTGAGGAGCATATCTCCATTTCCTTTTTGGTCTATTTATTCCTTTTCGTCTCATTCTCTTGTGCTGTTATGTCGTTATGTGTTCCCAAAGGTTATTTAAATGATGTGATTTTTTTTTTTTAGGAATAATGACATGTAGATATGTTGAAATGATGTCATATTTCATACCTGTGTTTTCTGGGTTTGTTTTGCATATACATGTACTTATTACATATACTTAAATTGTCATAGCTTTCTTATTTTTCATTGAAATACTTTGAAATTCTAATTGTATGTATATGTTGCACATCCCAGCATACTGGGGAAAAAAATAACTGCATGTGTACTGAATTCTGACAATATTAAAAACTCAAAACACTATTTTTTTAGCAAAAAATGTCGAATTTTAAATGAAGTCTATGTGTATGATGCATTTGGATTTCCTATCACATGATCTCATTAAAATAGCGTGTAAGCACACATATTTTCATGTGCTGAATTCTGACTGGCTCCCATTAAAAATCACAATGAAGTATTTATTTTAATGAAATGTATGCAGATAAAGAATCTTTACCATGTAGTAAATGATATGAAATACCCTGATAGTATGTGCATAATCTTATTTTTAGTTCTGAGTGCATTGTTAATGCACAAATAGTTTTTACTTTCATAAGTGAAAAGAAATTTCCTTCATCTTCTTGATCAAATATAATGTTCTTGGTTACAATTAGTGACAGTACTGTAGTTATTTTCCTCATTAATAGAACTCCATCACAGCATGTATGACGAAGCAATTGATCCAAATATGAGATTATCTATTGTAGTTCTTCGCATATCAATTTATAAATGTGTCTTTCTTCAAGTGCAATATACATATTAATTACTTTTTTCACATCTAGTCTCAAAAGATATTACAGCATATGATAAGAAAAGTCAACTTGTAAACAACATTTGCTGACGCATGTCAAATTCGTTTATACTGTTATCAGTTGTTGACCAATTTGGTGCACAAGTTGATGCCATGATTAGTGTTTTAAAGCCAAACTTTGTGATACATCTTACAAATGTCAAAATTGTTTTGTGTTAAATGTATTAAAAATGTATGTGATAATAGTTGTTGCATTATTTCAATGTTAGTGTACTTATGTGATTTTCTCCCTTCCTGTTACATTTGGTACCATTGGCCAGCCCCTGGAATTAAGAGGTGAAAATGCCTGCCAGGGGATAAAGAGATCCTGGGTTGATGTCTTCAAGGTGTGAAGATGTTTCAGGAGGGAGGAATGTAGTGGTCAGACGGGTTCAATTGCCGATGACCAGATAGCTCAGTTGGTAGAGCACATGACTAGAGATTCAGGGGGCCTAGGTTCGAATCCCAATCTGGCTCATTGCATTTTCTCCCTTCCTTTTACAGTTAAAGTACTTCAGAAACCTAGTGAAAATTGTATGTTGGGTCATAAATAGTAATATTTACACAATAAAACTATTTTAGAATGGCATCAAATCTCCACCTGCACTGTAAACAATCTTTTTTCATGCAAGTTACCTCTGGTAATTTGACGTCATCAGAAAGATGGAGACAAGGGGAAAAGAGCACACAAGTTGCTTTTTCTTTGAAATAGTGCAGTGTACCGCTTTGAATTGCAATATAAAGTTGGGTCAGGGAATCAATGTGTATTTATTCTTCCATAGAATTCCGTGGGGATCCGGGTTAGAATAGGTTCTCAGTACCCATTGTTTGTCATAAGAGGCGACTAAATGGGACTCCTCCTTTGGATGAGGCTGCAAAAACCGAGGCTCCATGTCACAGCAAGTGTGGCACGATAAAGATCCCTCCCTGCTCAAAGGCTGAAAGTGCCGAGCATAGGTCTGAATTTTGCAGTCCTTCGCTGGCAATGGTGACGTCTCCATATGAATGAAAGATTCTCGAGAGGGATGTTAAACAACAATAATTCCAATGGTATTTATTACAAGTGTTTTGATTGGACAAAAATAAAGCGGAACAAGAGTTTATACATCAATAAATCCGAAAACGCGATGTATTCATACACGCCTGAAAACAAATAACATAGTGCGGGGAAATTATGCAAATTTTTTGCAATTGTTAATGAAGTGAATGAATTGGAATTATAAGAATCAAACATTCTTTTTGAAGAATTTATCGATGTGTAAACTCCGGCCATTTTACTCACAAACTTAACATAAAAGTGCTTCGCACTTTTATTCAGTTTGTGAGTAAAATGTCCGGAGTTTACACATCGATAAATTCTTCAAAAAGAATGTTTAATCCTATAATAAACCCATAGATTCATCATTTCATTATGTACACAGCAATGGATATTTTTAGTTCACCCAAGTCACTCAGGTTACCTATTGTGATTGGTGGTTGTCCTTCAATGTCTCTGTTAACTTTAAAATATAAACAACTTCTTGGTTTTTTTTTTTTTTTTTTATAATAAGCTATATAAGTTATATAATTATGTTATGCAATTTAACTCAGTCGGATTAAAAAGTAATGAAGCTGATAGGGAACACCCCATTTCGAAATATTGATGATCACATGACGTTGCATGCACTACAATGCGACGTAAAAGCGCACGTACGGCCTGCAGGCTGTTGACTGGACACATTTAGCGATACAGATAGTCAGACGGAAAACAGGATAGAGAGAATCACTTTGAGCAAATGAAGGGGTGTAAAATTTTATGTTTAACATGAAATCACCATTTAGTATGTCTATATACTGTAACTCCCATGTTGTTTCTAATCATATTTTTTCTCGCACGCTTGCGCACATCCACCATAAACGTCACTACTTCATAAAATCACCGTTTTCTCCTTGCATTGAGAAGACCGGGTCTCGTGACCATAAACTGAGAGTAGACTTAAGTCTAAATTTCAAATCCAGGTAACGTTTGAAATAATTTTCACAAATAATTAAAATTTTATTATGTTTGAAATTTTTGTAAACCTGCAGTTTTCTTAAACATTTGTGCTTGATACATCTTAACGTAATTCCACACTCCTGTGACGGCATAGGATTTTGCAAAGTCAATGATTTAATGACAGGAACATAAATTTTGTTGGAGCCTTTTTAAATAGTTATTGTAAAAAATCTTGTTAGCAATAAAATATTTCAAAAGTCTTAGTTATATTTGAAAAGTCAATGATATGTTTCAAAATATTGAATCCAAGGACATTAACTCTGTTTTCATTAAATTATTTTATCAAGTTCATTATGCGATAGATTTCCTTTATTTTTGACAAACATTTTACTAAGGTGATAAGGAATCATTATCTGTATCTTTTCATGAAATTACATAAAATTTTAATCCCGAGTGATTTTGAATAGCTCAACTGTATGGTGCCATACTTCAGTTTTTTTATGGGGGTATACATACTCTGGAAGTTATAGATTTGAAATTATTGAGGAAAGGTATGGATTTTTTCCCATGAATAACTATAACAGATGTAACTCTACCAATATAAACAGAAAAAATGATATGTAAACCATGCAATAAGGAAAATACGTCCACATTTGTTTGTTTTTTAACATTTTGGAGAATAACGCTAATTCAATAATTTTGCACATATCATTCTAAAACTTGATGAACATATTGAAAATGACATGTGTTTTAGTTATTGACATGTTTCCCGATAAATAAATGCAATTCAAAAAATATTTTGTTGTTTTTATTTTAAAATAACAACAAATAACCGTTTCCAATAAATTTCATAAAAATCTACATAGGGGTACACGACTTCAGTAGTGTCTGTAATGAAAATTAATATGGAAATCCTTAACTGTTTTGCCTTTTTTCATTACTCTGAATGTTAATTTATTGATTCCAAACAAAAAAATGCTACCTAAACCCCAAAATTCCAGGACTAAGGACCCACCTTAAGATACGAGTAATCAAAATTTTGACTTAACTCTATTCTCAGTTTACGGTACTCCTTTAAAGTTATAAAAGCACTCAATCGTAACATTTTATTTTGTTATAGAAATACGCTATTACGATAGTTTTGTATGTAATTAAAATCATAGTCATTGATAAAATCAAAATCAAATCTAAGAGTTTATCAAAATAAAGATTTCGGATATATTGAATATATAGCATTATATAGAAATAAATTTTTGTACGGGAAGACATAATATAATTTTACTTCATTCGGAGCCTCTGGATGGGTTTTCTAACAGATATTAATTACGAAAGTTTATAAACCTTATTTTTCTGTCATTGAAAACAACAAAATTCGACACCAAAAATGAGAGCTAGTATAGCTTTAATGCCCGTATATAATTTGTCGAAATTATCAAATCGTATTATTTTTCATAGTTTATCATATTGACAAAATGTTGGTCTTGGTGTTAACATCAAACAAAATACTGTTTAAAACGACACATGCCTTTAAAAGTACATACATGTAGCATCTACGGGGAAAGGGGAACAAAACTTGTCAATGTCATGGTCACTGAACCCTTTGGAAAAAAAGATCAATCACAGGGGCTCGTCATGAAATATTTGTCTTATTAAAATTTGACATCGTCTGTTCTATATTTACACGTGTAAATATAGAAAAGACAGGGTCAATTCGTGACAAGCCCCTGTGGATCAATGCCTTAAAAAAATCCTGCAATTGAAAAAATAAAACATTCTTCACTGAGGGACATTTAGCAGACAAACTGAGTATATCGTTTTGAAGAAGCCATATCTATGAAATTCATGGCCCTTGGGTCAGGGGTTTCTGGTAGAGTGGTTTGATATCCAGATTAAAAAAAAACAATTTAAAAATAATGCATGATATTTTGCCGATATGTATGGCACGCCAAATTCACAAAAATGAGCTAAACATAGTTTCACAGTTGATATGCAGAACAGGAAAATAATCATTATTTCGTAGCCCTCGGGGCTAGTGATACCTTTAACTAATAGTCATGTGACCGATAATACATATGAGCCTCTGAGCTTGTTTCTTAGAAGACAGTTCGCGAGAAGATCTTTTTAAAAGATGCCACTACATTTTCTTTACCTCTTAATTATATCCCCTTTGAAAAGGGTGTGACCCTTCATTCGAGCAATTTTGATTCACCTTTACCCAAGGATGCTTTATGGCAAGTTTGGTTGAAGTTGGCTGTGTGGTTCTGGAGGAGTCCTGGTAAGCTAGGTCAGGTGCAGGTTGTCGCATCGAATACACTCAAATATTGATCACACAGTCTGTTGATCACGTTGACAGGAACAATTTTGTTTCAGAATTATTATTGAAGTCCAAAAACAGTTTAACTAATTCTTCCAATGGTTGTATCTCTGGCCTTAAATATCTTGCTTTTAATTTGAGACACGTGTACTTCCACCCCAACCCCCGGTCACATGTTCACGATTTAGCTAGAACCATAACAACATTTAGATAAACAGGAGATATATTTCTATACGCATAACTTTATGCACCACAATTAGCAAAGCAAACAGAAGTGATAGATCGTACAATAATCAACCTCATCTCTGCTTCATTTACGATCAATTAATTTACCAGCGAAACTACTTAAAATGGACCTTTAATCATTTTCAAATCATGACGTCCTATCTATAATGGACCGTTAATGATAACGATGGGATGCGGTTTTACCGGTGTTTGCAATCTATCGCACTCTTTAATTAATACATAATCATCCAGACTGAGTGATCATCGTATGAACACACTACAGATGGAATGGTAATGATTGCGTATGCATATTGGTCACTGGTATAGGATTTCACGTATTTGTCGTTTCTATAGGATTTCACGTACTGCTCATTAAGCCATTGTATGTCGCTTGTCATCATATCATCGAAGATGGAAGCTAAGATAGAAAAAGAGAAGGAAAAATCTTCAGTCTCGTTCAGACAACTTTTGAGCGCATATAAAGGAGACTGTTCAGTGCACGGCGTAGGTCATGTCGGCAGAGGATCCTTCTTCCGCGGGTATGTGAACAACGTGTAATTAAAGTATATGTTTTCTGTTTTATGAAACGTATGTAGACGTTTGATTTGTCTTAGGATACGTATGTAGATGTTTTGTCTGTCCTGTGATACGTATGTAGATGTTTTGTTTGTCCTGTGATACGTATGTAGACGTTTTGTCTGTCCTGTGATATGTATGTAGATGTTTTGTCTGTCCTGTGATACGTATGTAGACGTTTTGTCTGTCCTGTGATACGTATGTAGATGTTTTGTTTGTCCTGTGATACGTATGTAAACGTTTTGTCTGTCCTGTGATACGTATGTAGATGTTTTGTCTGTCCTGTGATACGTATGTAGACGTTTTGTCTGTCCTGTGATACGTATGTAGATGTTTTGTTTGTCCTGTGATACGTATGTAGACGTTTTGTCTGTCCTGTGATACGTATGTAGATGTTTTGTCTGTCCTGTGATACGTATGTAGACATTTCTTTGTCCTGTGATATTATGTAGAAGTATTCTTTGTCCTATAATATATTGACGTTTTCTCTGTCCTGTGATATGTATGCTGTGGTTTTTCTTGTAATGTGATACACATGTAGACATTTTTTGGAGTGCTATGATTCGTTTGCATTAGTTTTCTTATGATTCGTACATGTTTTTACCCTGTGGTGCATGCATCATATAATGAACGTTGTTTTTGCTTGTATCGATAAGATAAGATAAGTTTACTCCATATTTTGGGCCAGAGGGCATAACAGCAAGACAATTTAGAAAGAAGGAAATTTCAAAAAAGTTTACAACTTTAACTACAGACTACATGAACTACAAACTACATGTGGGTAGAGCATATACAGAGGAGAAACAAGTACTGTACATAGATATATGAATTGCAAATCAGGTATATACATAAGTAAATGGACGATATCAGTGTTATACCAACATATGATTAGAAGCTAGACGGATTTTTACAGTTTTAAAGCTCACCTCTTTTTCTGAAAATTTTAACTAAATATTCACTCAATTTGACAATTACTGGTTTGTCTGTATCATAGCAATATTGTGTTCCAGTTCTTTTCTCCATGTTAGTGTCTCTTCAAAAGAAAAAATAATAAAGTCTTAATAACGTGAATGTGTAGTTTCAGTTGTTCACAGGGACTATAGTATAGGGATATATTTATGGAGCGCCAAATTACCACAATTCTCAAGTAGTTAAGGACATCTTTAATTATTTGAAGATATTATCAATTCATTTGATGCGCACAATTCAGTTAAAGATTTCATCAAATAATTAATGAAAGCATGCATCACAGTAATTGAATTATTGGGAGCATTAAGTATTCTGCTGAATTGATGCGCGTAACAATTAAATTATAATGAATTAATGATTGAATCGAAATTTTATGATATCTTCAAATAATGTAAAAATATACCATCCTTTATTTGAGGTTTTGTTAATTCGTCGTTCCATATGTATTTGATGATTGCAGCTCAAATATTACACAACTGATTATTTGTTTTTCATAATTCTAAACGAATGTTATCAAAAATTAGATTCTCCAGCTGGAGTTGAATACTGAGGCGAGTGGTACACAGTTTGTAGTTTGGGTAACAATTAAACTGATTGTGTATTTAAATACATTATTTTATGAAGATGTCTTTAATTATTTGAAGATATCATCAATTCAATTCAACCATTAATTAATTCATTATGATTCAATTATTGCGCGCATCAAATCAGCAGAATATCAATAATTCAATCAATGCATGCAATAATTCCCGGATAATTTGAGTAGGTCTTCCATTGAATTGTCATGCGCATCAAATTAATTGATGATTTCTTCAAATGATTAAAGATATCTTCAATTATTTGAGTTTATATGAATTTGGCGCTCAAAAAATTATAACACTGTTCACATGATATTTAACAACAGCCACTACCCCCCCCCCCCCCCCCCCCCCCCCCCCGAACGAACGGCAAATCCTACACTTAAATTCATTTGTTAATTGATAAAAGAAAACACGTTGGGGTGTGTACAAACAATTGTCTTCATTCTCCTCATCGACTAAATCTAAAAATTATATAAAATAAAATAATGAGTGTACCATTATATAATTACAAATTAGTTGCAGTTATGGACAACATCTGCATGCATGTTCAGCAATCACATAAATGTTATCATGCCCAGCTCACATCACACAATTCATACAGAGATCAATTTACTTTCATCTCCAAGCAAGATCAGGCATTCTCAAATTTAGCGACCAATTAGAAAAAAAAAGTCGCATGATGACAACTAATTCAGAATAGATCTGTAAACATACCCAGTAATTACATTAATCGGGAATTTCCATGACTAGCATGATTGATTTAATTGCACGATTGTACAGAAATGATTCCCTGCTACCACTGTTTACACATACAATCCCCTGTAGTGCATGCAACCTAGATATTTATTCGTCTTATTTGTATTTGGTGATAGAGAGGTTTTTGTTTATTCGCCCTATTTGTATTTGGTAATAGACAGATTTTGTGTCAAGTTGAAAAGTTTGTGCTTTTTTCGCGGAAAAGCACTGGTGAAATCAATATTTAAAAGCTGTTCAAATAACGTACATTTATTACTGTTCATATAAAATATAACTCTATATAAATATACTCTGTCGCTGCCTCAAGACCATAGATAGAATCATCACTGAGTAATGTACGGGTAAATGTGTTTGTTCTTTTATATCCATTTTTTATATCCATTGATGTTATAAGCTCTAAATAAACCACTTCGTTCAAACAAGCAAAAGGGGGAAAAGTAAGAGAGAGAGAGGGGGAGGGGTGAGAGAGACAGAATTAGTAACAAAAACGTTTCGTTTTCATGTTGTCGTGGACGTTTCCGCCGTCAAGTCGTTCCTTTACTCTTAACACCCTTTACTGGAATTTCTGTCCACGTTTCTAGACATAGCTTTGAATAATTCCACTTAATTTTCATAGGGAAGATGTACATAGAATACAATACCCTAATAACTGTACGGTATGTTTTGTTTATTATTATTATTTATTAAATACGACATCTTTTAATTCTTATAAAAACATTACCGTTACCTGTCGAAATGAAAAAGACGGGATAATTTCTTGTCCATTCTGTTCACCATTCGTGATAGTAAGAAGCGTTACCACACGTTACTGAAGAGGGGTTTATACGAAGCAAAAGAGTCATATCTGAACATCATTTTTGACGCATAATTACTGTATTACAATGCAATTATATATAAAATTCAGAAAGTGATATAAGATATATAAGCGCCTCTAAAGGTGAAATGAAGGTGGGCCTATGCGGGTAATTCATGACTGGGACTCCTCCCTAAACACGCTACTGTTATATCGATACCTTCCGCGTAATCTCATATCTTGTTCAAAATACTGGTGCCTAATGTATGGAGTGCCAAATTAAGGCGGGTCCTTAGTCCTGGATTTTTGGGGTTTAGGTAGCATTTTTTTTGTTTGGAATCAATAAATTAACATTCAGAGTAATGAAAAATGGCAAAACAGTTAAGGATTTCCATATTAATTTTCATTACATACACCACTAAATTCATGTACCCCGATGTAGATTTTTATGAAATTCATTGGAAACAGTTATTTGTTTTTATTTTAATATAAAAACAACAAAATATTTTTGGAATTGCATTTATTTATCGGGAAACATGTCAATAACTAAAACACATGTCATTTTCAATACGTTCATCAAGTTTTAGAATAATATGTGCAAAATTATTGAATTAGCGTTATTCTCGAAAATGTTAAAAAGCAAACAAATGTGGACGCACTTTCCTTATAGCATGGTTTACATATCATTTTTTCTGTTTATATTGGTAGAGTTACATCTGTTATAGTTATTCATGGGGAAAAATCCATACCTTTCCTTTATAATTTCAAATCTATAACTTGCAGATTATGTATACCCCCATCAAAAACTGAAGTATGGCACCATACAGCTGAGCTATTTAAAATCACTCGGGATTAAAATTATATACGTAATTTCATGAAACGACACAGATAATGATTCCTTATCACCTTGGTAAAATGTTTGTCAAAAATAAAGGAAATCTATCACATTATGGACTTGATAAATAATTTAATGAGAACAGAGTTATTGTCCTTGGATTCAATATTTTGAAACATATTATTGACTATTCAAATATAACTAAGACTTTTGAAATATTTTATGGCTAACAAGATTTTTTACAATAACTATTGAAAAAGACTCCAACAAAATTTATGTTCCTATCATTAAATCATTGACTTTGCAAAATCCTATGACGTCACAGGAGTGTGGAACTACGTTAACATAAACTCAAATAATTGAAGATATCTTCAATTATTTGAAGATATCATCAATTCATTTGATGCGCGCAACAATTTAATTAAAGATCTCTTCAAATAATTAATGATATCTTCAATTCTGAATTATTGCGCGCATCAAATGAATACGCAAGTTCCGAGTTACCCAAAAGTTATTTCCCTTTGTCGAACTCTTTCGCATTTTATGACGTATGGTGGGTACACAATGTGTACATTATATCGTAGACTGGCACTGTACATAACGATTATGTACGATTAATGTAATGAAAGCGTAACTTTTGTTTTTATCAATCACTGGTATGCATATTCTGGCCATATCAAGCATAATTTGTTTGAATAAGATCATCAAATTGGCTATTAAATCATTATTCGTTTCCTCTTCTACATGAGTGACCCTTTTATCAAAGAAAGATGGCAATTAACAATATTTGTTTGAGCCATTTTGTTATCCAATATTCATAAACTCACTAAAGTTGCCTTTCCCCTGAGATGGGATGGTCTCAGAAACTCTGGATATTATCTTTTAAGAAATAATACAACGATAGTAATTAGCAAATGTACCCACTGTCATCATATTTTACGTCATAATTTACGGAAGAGTTCGATAAAGGGAAATAACTGTTGGGGAACTCGGAACTTCCGTATTGATGATAGCATTAATTCTTCTGTTGAATTGATGCGCGCTTTAATTGAATTAATGATCCCTTCAAATGAATTAATGATATCAACAATTGAATTGATGCACGCTACAATTCAATTGAAGAGAGCAATAATTGATATAATGCGCGCATTAAATCAATTGATGAGAGCAATAATGGATTTAATGCGCGCATTAATTCAATTATTGCTCTCTTCAATTGAATTAATGATATCTTTAATTCATTTGAAGAGAGCAATCATTCTTTTAGAGAGAGCAACTAAATGATTAAAGATATTTTCAATTCAACATATCCACAATTGAATTAATGAGCTCTTTAATTGAATTGTTGCTCGCTTTAAAAGAATCGATGCGCGCATTAATTCCTTATACAAAAGCATTGTAAATAATTAAAGATATCTTCAATTGAATTAAAGAGATCATCAAATTATTTATACCGAGCTCAAAATCAATTATTGCGAGCAATATTTCTACGAAATTAATGCTCTCATCAATTCAATTGAAGAGAGCAATAATTGAATTAATGCGCGCATCAAATCTATTATTGCTCTCATTAATTCAATTGATGCTGTCATCAATTGAATTGAAGAGAGCAATAATTGAATTAATGCGCGCATTAAATCAATTATTGCTCTCATTAATTCAATTGATGCGCGCATTAATTCAATTGATGAGAGCAATAATTGAATTGAAGCGCGCATTAATTCATTTGATGAGAGCAATAATTGATTTAATGCGCGCATTAATTCAATTAAAGAGAGCAATAATTGAATTGATGATATCTTCAAATAATTGAAGATATCTTCAATTATTTGAGTTTATGTTAATTTGGCGCTCCATACTAATGACACGACAAAGACGAAGTTATATCGCCTTCTCAAAAGCCTTTGTATAGCGAAGATGCCCCTGTAGATATCAATCCTTTCCTATCAGGTCCGTGCGGATCAAAATAATTTTCAAGAAGGAGATTGTTACCTTTTAAAAGTGTTATTGTTTCGGGTCAAAGACTTAGGGATAGGGTAAAACTCTAAAAAAAAAAAAAAAAAAAAAAAAATGGCACAGTACAATCTTTATTTCAATATTTAAAAAACTGTTCAGCCAAATTGGCAATGTCTACGTAACAAACACCGCCCCCTCTAGATCCCCACAGTCTTCCATATCTCTGTTTAATATTTGGATATTTTATTGAACATATATTTTAACGGTAAACTCAACTCTATGACAAACGGGATGACTTCAGCTTTTCCATCGTCAATCTCCCATATTTATGCAGCAACATTCATATTCCGGTATCACCTGCATATGGTGTCTAAGTCTCTCAACTGATTTGATACGCGAGAGCATGTTCTGTATATGATGAATTTTTAAATCGAAGCAAGCTACTTACAAATAAGTTTATGTTACAGGGGCTTCAACAGTCTTGTTGGAGTCAGCATTTTGCAAATTCTATGGTTGTTATAATGACTATATTCGCTAATACAACCCGTCGTTAGGCTGAATGCTGTCTGACGTAATCCATACCTATTGTTATGCCGTTCTTTACATTGTGATTTTGACTACGGATTACTCCATATACTTGATAGAGGGCTCACGGCAGATGTGACCAATAAACAGGGTATGCTTGCTCCTCCTGGGCACCTGTTCTCACCTCTGGTGTGTCTAGGGCTCTGTGTTTGCCCTACTCTGTTCATTGTCTTCGCTTTTCATTAGTGCACTATATTAAAGATATTTGATCCTCTCTCTATTTGACAGGCTGATTTGGTTTGCTGCAGTATGCACGTCTACTTCTTATCTCCTCTATCTCCTGTATGAAGAATGGACTGCCTATTATCAGTATCCTTTTATGACATCTACTTCTGTACAGAAAGTGTCCACTATGAAGTTTCCAGCAATCACATTTTGTAATTTAAGCCCATACAACAAATCAGTGGTTGTTTCAGACCCGAGAGACGAGGAATTCTATATGGCGATCTCCAAGCTGGGCATCTTTGTAGACGATATCAATTGGACAGATCCTTACTACCGCGATAATGGTTACTTTACGCCAAGAACGCGTGATGATGTTGCCACTGAAGCGCTGAATAGACGAGCTGTCATCAAAAGTATCACATTCGACATGGGAGATGTTGGCCAAGATATAGAGGAAACAGTGACACGATATGGCATGTGTTACACATGGAATAGTAACGGGTCCGCCACCACGAGCTCTACTGGAAACAACTTTAATTTCTATGCACTCCTAAGTGTAAACAGCGATCAAAGTTACCAAAGTATTGATTGTAGCACAGGGTTTAAGGTGAGCAAAATGCCTCTTTACAACTTTACAACTCATAATTACAAAGCCCATTGAGCTCATTTGCGTAGCTAAATAAAACTTTTCGCGTTATAACGAAACATTCGCGAATCAACGCGTAACATTTTGCGATATTAACGCGTATTTTTCACGTTATAATGTGAAATATATTATATATATATATATATATATATATATATATATATATATATATAGGTACCCGTGATTAGTACAATGAACGAAGACTGGTGTTTATGCAGTTATAAGTAACCTGAAAGTAAAGAACTATATAGGCAAGGTAACACGCCTACATTTTATACACGCATATTTCAGAATGTTTGGCATGTATGCTATTAAAGCTTTATTGAATGCAAAGTAAAATTCATATTTGTAATTCATTAATTGCTTAGTTAACAACAGCCTTTAACACAGGGGTATAAAAATTTGTCTACTGAAATCAAGCTTTATTTGTCACAGATTTTCAAAGAGATATTGGATGATCGACCACTAAATCTCTGAATTTATGGGGTTTTTTATTGAGTAAACAATGCTTAATCTACAGTTTTGGGGTGTTTCTTTTTTTTATTAATTTGATAACTTGAAAATCCACTCAGAATGTTTCTAGAAAGCACTTAGTGACCTAATTCGTTTTCGTCCAATAATAGATTAATCTACATTTTTCAAAGGGTATGTCCCTTGACTGTCAATTTTTGGAAAAACTCATATAATTCTCACAGCAACCTTTGTAACAAACTATTTTATAATTTTGTCATTTGATATGCTTTTGGTTTGGTTAAACATATTTTATTATCCAGAAACACGTCTATCTGCCAACCAATAACACAAAGCATGTACAACAAAGGTCAATAAGGTGATCTTCTTAAAGCAGTCAAATTATATCAAGAGATATGCACATACATGAACTTGTACAAACTTACAAAGTACAGCTGGACAAGTCTATCGTTATTTGTTCATTGTAATTAACAAATTATCTCATGCTACTTTTTTAATATTGAGCACATTCAATTCATGTTTATAAGCAAAATCTACGCTTTATAACGTAAAGTATTCGCACTACAACGCATAATTTTGCGTTATAACGCGAAAGTTACGAGTTTATTTGCGAAAGTTTCGCGTTATAACGCGAAAGTTTTTTCAGCTACAAAAATGAGCTCAATGGGCTTTCGGACATAATGTCCAGAAAATGATCATTTATCAACCTATTGTCAACTTTGCAGGTTACTGTACACGATCCAAATGAAGACCCGGCAATAGAGAACAACGGCTTTCTCGTCCCTCCTGGAAAATTCGCATTAGCCAAACTAAAGAAAACTAGGGTTAAACCAATGTTGTGTTTTCCCGCTATTTCAGCCAAATCGCTCTTCAAAATTCAGGCTAACATAATGGGATATATATATTTTATTACAGTATTCTTATCTTGGTGATCCCTTTAAGGCGTTTGGTGACGCTTCGTGCGTCGACACCCTGTCTTCAGATTTCAATAATCCGTTCCATCCAAAGCTTTACGACACCAGTGCCTGTAGACGAAAGTGTAATACAGATCAGACATTCCAGCGCTGTGGGTGTATGGCTATGGGGTCAAACGGTAATACTTTGGATACGAATAACATATATGATAGATATTTTGTCACAAGTAGAGGGGTTGTGTGATTTAATCTATAGGCATGGTGCACTCGGGTGCAGATTGTGATCGACGGGCCTCCTCTATGGAGCGTCAAATTAACATAAACTCAAATAATTGAAGATATCTTCAATTATTTGAAGATATCACTTCATTTGATTCGCGCAACAATTTGATTAAAGATCTCTTCAAATAATTAATGATATCTTCAATTCTGAATTTTTGCGCGCATTAATTGAATTGATGATAACATTAATTCTTCGGCTGAATTAATGCGCGCTTTAATTCAATTAATGATCCCTTCAAAGGAATTAATGATATCAACAAATTAATTGATGCGCGCTACAATTCAATGGAAGAGAGCAATAATTGATCTAATGCGCGCATTAAATCAATTGATGAGAGCATTAATTGAATTGATGCACGCATTGATTCATTTGATGAGAGCAATAATTGATTTAATGAGCGCATTAATTCAATTACTACTCTCTTCAAATGAATTAATGATATCTTTAATTTATTTGAAGAGAGCAATAATTCTTTTAGAGAGAGCAACTATAAAATTTAAAATATCTTCAATTCAACATATCCGCAATCGAATTAATGATCTCTTGAATTGAATTGTTGCTCTCTTTAAAAGAATTGACGCGCGCATTAATTCCTTATACAAAAGCATTGTAAATAATTAAAGATAACTTCAATTGAATTAAAGAGCTTATCAAATTATTTATACCGAGCTCTAAATTAATTATTGCGAGCACTATTTTTACGAAATTGACGCTCTCATCAATTCAATTGAAGAGAGGAATAATTTAATTAATGCACGCATCAAATCTATTATTGCTCTCATCAATTCAATTGATGAGAGCAATAATTGATTTAATGCATCTTCAGTTATTTGAGTTTATGTTAATTTGGCGCTCCATACTCCTCATCTACCCAATGCTTCTATAATTGTAGGAAATTACCCGATCTGTTCTCATTACCAATATTATCAGTGCTACTACAACACATCACGACCAAGTAAGTCACTAAGACTGGTATTACATATATTTCTTTTGTATTAATGTACCTTTTTATTTGCAGTAAAATAAATTACTTATGGAAATTTCAAAGATATCAGATATTCTTTCCGTTGAGTACCATCGATTTTATGATCCATTGTAGGTGAGAACAGTTTATCACCCTGTGATTGTCCACAGCCATGCAGGCAGACGACGTACGATATTCAGGTGTCGTATGCTACGTTCCCGACCGAGGAGACGGCTGAATTTTTAAAAGGAAGGTTCAATGTAACAAAAGATTATATCCGGTAATTGTGTTAAAAATCATGAAATGGGGCAGGCTTGTGGAAGGTACTTTTTGGAGCTTTTTAAATTTTCGTAGAATATTTGATTTTCTGAAATATTCCTGCAGTCGGAACAAATTTGACCAGATATTATGAGCCCAACAGGGGCCTGACACAAGGCTCCGCAGTTGAATCCACACAACACAGGGGTGCATCTTAAACAATATCACTAAAATGGTCTGACTGTTCTGAAGATTTTCTGTCTATCATAATGTACTGTGTGAAATTTAATACTCGATTCTAGCCCCACTTTGAAACACAGGGTCCATGGTTAGAATGAAATAAAATAAAATCATAATAAAAAAACCTTGAATGAATAATTTAGTTCCACTTTAGCCTCATGCAAGGGCCACCATCATTTAATTGAATATGAACATAAGTTTTGTCTTTTCTAGTCCCGTGGTTCTTGAGAAAATTTTAATTACCACACTCTATTTTAACAAATTGTCAATTATCTCTCCTTGCAAGGGGGTCATGGATCCTAAAATGAGAAAATTTGGAAGCCCCTTCACCCAAGGATGCTTTGTACCAAGTTTGATTGAAATTCGCTCAATGATTTTGTAGATCATTTGATGAAAGTGTGAAAAGTTCACTATGCCGCCGATAGACAACTTGGGTGAGCTAAAACCATAGTAAATGTCCATGGTTCAAAGTTAATGACCAAAAGTTTGCAAAAATATCAAAAGTGGTAGTTATCAAAGCTATATTTAGATTAATTTTTGAAATTTAGCTGTACCTACGATTTGAATTTAAAAAAAAAAAAACCTTCTGAATGTGCTACTGGGGCCAGTTTTCAAGGAATAGCATCTCGGTATATATAATAGTTGTAACTGCATTTTAGTGTCAAAAATGTACGCAGAAGCAAATCTTATTTATCTATCCGTCGTTGTTTACATACTTTTGTACATAGGTACTTAATTTATTGATAACAAAATGTGATGTGTTTGTGCACAAGTAACATTTTCTCTACAAAACCCAGTGCATAAAATTTCACAAAATATTTTAATAACCCTTTCTGTTTTATTTAATTCATTTTGTGAAGTAAATAACACCATCGCTTGTGCATGTTATTGCACGAATTAAAAATATCTCCGTCTCAAAATGCTTTTCAAGCTCACTAATGCTAGTTTTTGCTGAAGTATTTAGGGACGTTTTACTTACAAAGTAATATCTAAAAATTGCGTGTCATAATCCTTTACCCAGTAAGTCATTTATCCCTCCCGTCCATGAAAAAAAATATATATGCAAGTATGAATAACTTACTTGATTAATATTTAACATCTAGCAGAGCACAGCTTCTGATTTCGAGTAAATGTTATATTCTAAACAGCTGTTTTTAAATGGACATGTCGACAGAAGATATCATTTATGTTTTGTGTTTCCTCTTTCAGACAAAATTTTGTTGAACTCCATATATACTTTGATAACCTACAAGTCCACAGGGTGAAGCAAGAACCGGTATATGCATCCACTAAAGACATCTTGTGTAAGTGTACAGAACCGGTATATACATCTACTAAAGACATCTTGTGTAAGTGTACAGAACCGCTATATACACTAGAGACATCTTATGTAAGTGTACAGAACCGGTATATACACTATAGACATCTTGTGTAAGTGTACAGAACCGGTACATACACTAGAGACATCTTGTGTAAGTGTACAGAACCGGTATATACACTAAAGACATCTTGTGTAAGTGTACATAACCGGTATATACACTACAGACATCTTGTGTAAGTGTACATAACCGGTATATACACTACAGACATCTTGTGTAAGTGTACAGAACCGGTAAATATACTAAAGACATCTTGTGTAAGTGTACATAACCGGTATATACAATACAGACATCTTGTGTAAGTGTACAGAACCGGTAAATACACTAGAGACATCTTGTGAAAGTGTACAGAACCGGTATATACACTAAAGACATCTTGTGTAAGTGTACAGAACCGGTATATACATCCACTAAAGACATATTGTGTAAGTGTACAGAACCGGTATATACACTAGAGACATCTTGTGTAAGTGTACAGAACCGGTATATACACTACAGACATCTTGTGTGAGTGTACAGAACCGGTAAATACACTAGAGACATCTTGTGTAAGTGTACAGAACCGGTATATACATCCACTAAAGACATCTTGTGTAAGTGTACAGAACCGGTATATACACTACAGACATCTTGTGTAAGTGTACAGAACCGGTATATACACTATAGACATCTTGTGTAAGTGTACAGAACCGGTATATACACTAGAGACATCTTATGTAAGTGTACAGAACCGCTATATACACTATAGACATCTTGTGTAAGTGTACAGAACCGCTATATACACTATAGACATCTTGTGTAAGTGTACAGAACCGCTATATACACTATAGACATCTTATGTAAGTGTACAGAACCGCTATATACACTAGAGACATCTTGTGTAAGTGTACAGAACCGCTATATACACTAAAGACATATTGTGTAAGTGTACAGAACCGCTATATACACTATAGACATCTTGTGTAAGTGTACAGAACCGGTATATACACTAGAGACATATTGTGTAAGTGTACAGAACCGGTATATACACTAAAGACATCTTGTGTAAATGTACAGAACCGGTATATACATCTACTAAAGACATCTTGTGTAAGTGTACAGAACCGGTATATACACTAGAGACATCTTGTGTAAGTGTACAGAACCGGTATATACACTACAGACATCTTATGTAAGTGTACAGAACCGGTATATAATCCACTAGAGACATCTTATGTAAGTGTACAGAACCGGTTTATTCATGTACATCCACTAGAGACATCTTGTGTAAGTGTACAGAACGATTTTAAAAGTCACCATAGAAAAAAAGTGAATATATTTAAATAAGAATTGACACAAAAACTGTGGATTTAAAATCGACAAGAAACCATAGAAATAACCAGGTGTATGATTGCCAAATTAACACAAACTCAAATAACTGAAGATACCATCAATTCATATGACGCATGCAACATTTGAATTAAAGATCTCTTCAAATAATAAATCAAGTCTTCAAATCTGAATTATTGCGTGCATTAATTGAATTGATCCCAGCATAGATTATGCTGCTCAATTGATGTGCGCTATAATTGAATTGTTGCATTTTCAACTGCATTGATAATATCAACAATTCAATACATGCACGTAATAATTTAATTATTGCCTTCTTCAACTGAATTAATTCTATTGATGCGCACAACAATTATTTGAGCGAGAGAGAGGGTTAGAGAAATTATTCTTAAGTAAGAGATATCTTCAATTCAACATAGACGTACACAATTGAATTAATGATCTTTTTCACTGAATTGTTCATCTTTAAAAGAATTGATGCGCGCATTAATTATTGGTCTTATCAATTGAATTCATGAGCGCATCAATTGAACTAATGCTCTCATCAATTAAATTGATGCGCACATTAATGTAGTTGAGGTACAAAATCTTTATAAATAATTAAAGATATTTTCAATTGAATTAAAGAGGTCATCAAATCATTCATACCGAGCTACAAATCAAATTTAGCGAGCAATACCTCAACTACATTAATGTGCGCATCAATTTAATTGATGAGAGCATTAGTTGAATTGATGCGCTCATGAATTCAATTGATAAGACCAATAATTAATTTAATGCGCGCATCAATTGAATTTTCGTGCGCAATATTTCAATTAAAGTGAGCATCTTTTCAATCAATGTCCGCAATAATTCAATTGATGCATGCATCAGATCGATACTTGCCCGCAATATTTCCAATCGATGCGCACATGAAATCAATTATTGCACGCAATAATCCAATTGATGTGCGCATAAATTTGATTGAAAAGAACAATAATTGATTTGATGTGTGCATCAAATTAATTATTGTGCGCAATAATTGAATTACTGTTATCTATAAAAAAAAAAAATCAACGATGTTTGTTTATGTTAATTTGGTTCCACAGAGGAGCAAATTTAAAGCTGTGTACAATGTGTATCCCTGCAACGGATATGATTCCCAGGATCATTTACCTCAAAATTTATTTTTATGAGAGTGAAACATACATTGATTGGTGTGTTTTTTTTTACGTCCCGCCAAGAATTTCTCAGCTGAAGGTGAAGTACCACAAATTTAGACCTGTGCTTAGCGCTCAGGGCCGTAACAGTGGGGGTTCTTTATCGTGCCAACGCCTGCTGCGACACGGAACCTCTGTTTTTAAGGTCATGTCCAAAAGACCCGCGATTCACACTTCTAAATGCAGAGCATTTGGCGGTATCTCAGTGGTAGAGCGTTCGTTTCGTAATCGCGAGCCGCGATGTCGAGTCCCGCTCGTGCAATGGCCGCGTCAAACCTAAGACTTTAAAATAGGTAGTGATTGCTCCTTCGCCAAACGCAAAAAAATAAATAAATAAATAGGCCTAAATAAAGAAATAAAAAAAAAAAAAACAACAACAAACAAAACAATCAATCAAACAATGGTGAAGGAGCAATCACTACCTATTTTAACGTCTAAGGTTTACGAAGCAAACGCTCTACCACTGAGCTACCGGGGTACTACCACTACTAAAAGGAGTACGTTAGAGTACTTTACAATACGCTGGTAAAATTTCACAATTTAATTGTTTATTTGTATGTATACCACTTAAATAAACATGATTATAAAATAATATTGCAAATATTTGTCAAATGTATTTGTTTTTTCAAGCGATATTTTGATCCCAATTATTAGTATTTTGTTCGGAGAAAAAAATTGAGCGATATGACATACTACATTAGTAATTAATTTAATGTATAATTAATAGCTACTCGGAATTCATCGTCTTTAGTTTTGTTTTCTTTTCCCTTGGGGGGGGGGGGGGGGTGTGTGTCTTTTTAGCCCCCCCCCCTTTTTTTTAGTTCATCGATTTATTTTATGCTTTGTTTCTTTGTCCTCTGGCCAAGTTTTCAAATCAATTAAGTAATTGCTAGCCTTTAAAAAAACACACATCCAGTGTTCATTTACAATGACAACGGTAGTCTAATCATCAAAGAAAACTCACAATTACTTGGACATCTTCATAATTCTTTCATTTTTATTTAAATCGAATGATTTATTTTCAAGGAATTCACTGTTCAGTTGACAATATAAAGACTTAATGTTAAAAAAAATAAAATAAAGGCACAATCCTGGAAATAAAAATACAATACGCTAGTATTTTATGTAAATATGTAGTTAAATTTGATTGGGATCAAACGGTAAACTGTAATTCAAAATAATTCCCGAAATAATGAAAACAAACACAATATATTCCAGATATATATTTAGTAGGTTAAACTAAAGTAAGAACACCCGATAACGGCGGTTAAATTGTACTGAATTATGAAATTTGACCAGCGTACTCTAACGTATTCTCTTTAGAGAAGTCGAGAGGCATAGCCTTTATCCGCTATGCCTCTCGACTTCTCTAAAGAGAATAACTCTAGTTAACGTACTCTGTTTAGAGCTACCGCGACCGGTGAAATATATACATTAAATACTTTATAATTTGTAAACTTGAACGTAACAGTTTTCACTAAACGATATGAATTAAACTTTTAAACTATTATTCATTATCAACACACGTTTAGTATATAGTTTAAAGTTCTTCATTTAACATAAACTATGTTTTACTTTTCATTAAATAGCACATGTATAAGATTTTAGAAAGTTAGTTGTTAATTACCACTGTTAATTATCAGACACTCGACCATTGGATCTAGAATTTTGTTCTTGACTATGCAAAAATATGACCAAAAATAAAAAATATAGAGATTTGAAGTGAATGACCGCACGGACTTTTCGGCCAATAAAAGAACCAAAAAATAAAAAAAATTATGATCAACCCGTCTTTGCTCTTCCATTTATCTAAATATAGTTGAGCGTCATTTCCCAGACAACAAAACAACATTGTTAAAGTAATAATAAATGTTCCAGTCTTGTTTACTTCCCTTTCCAGCCAACATCGGCGGCCAGATGGGGCTGTTGCTGGGAGCCAGTCTGCTGTCACTACTCGAGATTTCAGAATTTCTGGTGAACTGTGCAATTCATCTAATGTTCAAATGTTATGATTGGTACAATGGAAAACGGAGGAACAAAATCAAACAGAATTCAGAAAAGACAGGTCTCCAAAATTAAACAGTCGCAGATGACGGCTTTTCGCTTTCATTTTCAGCTTACCTGATCAGAGATTGTTTGCTGTTGTAGTTAACTTTAGGACTTGCATGAAAGTTACCATCTATACCTCATCACCCTTGGCTAGCGAAGATGCCATCTATACTGAAAATTCTAGTTTGTACAAGTCATGACCCCAGGGATAGAATGAGAGTCACAACTGGTGTTTATCAACTTTATAAAAGAATCCTTAAAATATCTTCCCAACAACCACAAGACTCCAGTTTGTCAAAATAACATTCATACATCCTTGTGTTGTGTAGATTTAGTTTGTTCAAATCAAGACCGGGGCCAAGCGGGAAAACCTCGGAGTTGAGGCTGAGGAATGAGTTGAGTGATGTTGGTGACGGCGGGGCCAGAACAGAATTGTTCTTAGTGATGGAAGCTTGTTCCTGTTTATGGCTGTAAAGTCTGACTGTGCAATAAAGCAGTAGAGAAATATTCTTATTGATGGTATACTGTTCCTACTCTCTGTGTGGGTACCAAACATCACCCATCACGGTAAACTCGGAGTGTGAAACTAAACAGTAAGATACAGAGACTGTGTTTGTATGGTTTTATTCTTGATAAAATATTTTCCTACTCTTGTGTGGATACACACCGCATGGTGCAGTACCACAGCACTGACAAAATGTAACGCCCACAGTAATACACGTACAGAGTCGCGGAACAAAAAACGTGTACAGTAGCGTCACGGAACAAAAGTCATGTACAGTCATGTAACAAAAAGAAGTCCTTTAACAGATGTTGGTTGATGATAGTGTTCAAGCACATCTAGAGATATGTTGCAACACACAATCAGTGTGAATCGGCCCATGTTATGATGTCTGTATATAACGGGGAACATCCTATATATCATTGAATGCATTCATGAACATTCTCACAAATGTTAACAAAGTCTGGTTCAAAAGACTATATATATATATATATATATATTTTGTCCCACCTAGAATATTTCCTATAAGTTGCACCACACTCTCTCTGTCCAACTACTGACATTGACAGAGTATTAAAATCACTGTGCTTCATTTCATATATATGTATGCACACCACAAAGTCGTTTCTTATACCACATTCACTACAAGACTTAATCTAAACAGTTTCATGAAGTCATTTGCACAAAATTCACAAAACGTTACACACAGGATGGCAAGCTTTAAGTGGGTACAGTGAAGCTGAACATTGCACATAAGTACGAAACCTGGAATTGGTTTTCTCTTCCACAATAAATAAATATGTCAGAAAAAAAATCTCAACCTGAGGAAATCATGTCATTCAATAAAATAACAAATACTAAAAAAGATAGACATGATATTAGGGAAAGTTGGGAATGAATGCTGTAAAATGTATAAGAACTAGTCAGTATATACACAACGTTTGTTCAAAAGATAGAATAATTCATATATTAATTCATATTTCATAAATATTAATCAAATTATGCTATAGGGTGATTATGGCTAGATATAAACAGCTATTAATCTAATAAATATCCTATCATATACAGAACTGCAAAACAACTGTAATCTCAACAATTAGATGTAGCATACTAAAATTTAAGCCAGAACTGTCATTAGAAATCCTTGCCCTAAAAGAATGATAAATTTGAGATTTTTTATTGATGGAGACAGATTCCAAGCAATGTAATATTGAGCTGGCAGATTTTGAGTCTTTGAATATCTGTATTTCCAGTCAAATTTAAGACACAGATTAAAATTACAGACAAGCAATACAACATAGTCTTCCCTTATCAGAAACGTTTGTCTACATGGCCCGACTGATTTAGCAGGATGCAGTACAATGTATTAAGCAACATAACTATTTACAACATTGACTGCATAGATTTCATACTGTCTTCAATAAAAGACGAAATATGCTAAACTAAAAACATTTACACCATTAAAAATAGCTATAAGTTCACAATCCTTCATGCAACAAAATTTTACAGTAAGAAAGCTGTATAAAAACATTATGCCAAGCATATAGACTCAAAGAAACATGTTAGTGACATTACTGAGCAGCAATGAGGAAATGGTCTCGGAAAATACACCGGAAAAAATACACCTACCAAGTAGCAAGGTTTAGCACGGACTACAAGTAATACAAGGGTAATGCTAGCTGTTCATAAGAAAATATCATACACATGAGACATGGATAGTATTTAGAACTGAACAGCTTACAGTGTAACAAAAATCATACGAGGAATGTCAGACGAATGAGACAGAATGAGGTGTCGGAATTCTGTGCAATCTTAAGATAGTATAATGACAACAAATTTTGCTGCTGCTACATTCCAAGACTTTAGAATATTATCTAGCATCCTACCTGCTATAAATTATCTGCAAAAATGTTTAACAAGAAATCAAGAACAGAAATCCTTATCTACAGTACACATAGTGCAGATGAAAACCACAAAATACACGATCCAACAAAGAAAATCAAATGATCTTAAGTGAACCATATATCATTTTGTTCACACAAAAACATGGTTTGAAATTGAACATAAAAAGGAAATACTTTACAATGTTTTGACTATATTGCATTTACTGGTACATGCTGATATCTTTAGTAATAACATGAGTCAACACTAAAAACAGTGGCCCTCATTCATGTCATGTGACTGATCACATGATCCTGAGTTATTCCCCATCTTGTCATCCCCCACCATGTCCAGCACAGCAGGCAGTGCCCTGGATCATAACTTGAGGAATCCATCACCATTTCAAATGATAAGATGATGTAGATGTCTATGTACATGTCTGTCCCCCCAGAGTCCCTGGTGGTTGGACATCCCAGTCACTAGGGTCAGTCAACAAACTCTATGTAGTTCTCCGGAATCAGTCCCCGCTTCCCATTCAGGGATCCCTCCAACCATCCAGGTTCCTTGGATTCTCTCACTATATAAAGAAGTCAACAAATACTTCATCTCTCTACTGTCTGAAAATTTTCCACTTTCAACCATACTTGTATAAGAAATCCTACTGAATTTTATGAAAATTAACAGTCACCTGGCTTTGGAGATTGTATTGACTGTTGTCAGGTTGTAGTTTGTGGGGAAAAAAGGTTGCTAGGCACAAATTACTGGGTAAATAAAACACTACACATTGAAATTCATTGACAATAGGAAATCTGATTAAGATAATGACTAGATAACTGTTACAACTCATATCAAACTACAGGCCACTCAAAAAACCCAGGTTCAACATATCAAACTACAGGCCACTCACAAAACCAGGTTCAACATATCAAACTACAGGCCACTCAAAAAACCCAGGTTCAACATATCAAACTACAGGCCACTCACAAAACCAGGTTCAACATATCAAACTACAGGCCACTCACAAAACCAGATTCAACATATTAAAGGCCACTCTCAAAACCAGGTTCAACATATTACAGGCCACATATGTAAACTTGATAGAAAATGGAGAAAACAAGAAGCTCACAGGCTTTATTGGTCACCTGAGTACTAGTAAAAAGTATCACTACTCCCACAGGCCTTATTGGTCACCTGAGTACTAGTAAAAAGTATCACTACTCCCAAGGGCTATGAAAAGTAGAAAAAATTTCCTATTATGAATATCTAAGCTAAATTCTAATGTTCAGCAACAGTATAAGATGTGTTCTTAAAACTTCAATGCCCTCAAAAGTGTATACACTCATGAAAGGCTTTACACAATATAATATGTGCATTAAAATTAAAAGATATGACTAATCTGGACCCATACAAGAGTCAAAACCCTGGGTTGTGAAATTCACCATTTTTTGAACATCCTTTTCTGCTTTTCCTAAGTATGCATTTAGATTTTATACAGTATCAGCAAACATAAAATAAGTCCTTCAAATCATTATCATAATTTTGACACCACCCTGAAACCAAACCTTTACCCCTAGGATCATGCAATTTACAATTTTGGTAAAGGACTACCTACACCTTCTAAATATCCATTGAGTTTCAATTTAATATCAATAGCACTAAAGAAGATATCAATTAAAGTTTTTACATATAAACACCGTATACTAAGTTTGGCCTAGCCCTGGGGTCAAATCGCCTACCCCGGGGATAATGAAATTTACAATTTTGGTAGAGGCTTTCTTGCTCTACATCATTATACCCCCGCAACAAAGTTGTGGGGGTGGGGGGTGGTGGTATACTGGAATTGGGTTGTCAATCCGTCTGTAGATGCAATGGTTTCCAGGCTCTAAAGTGTTATCCTTTTCACCTACAGTCACCACATCATACATATGGACTACCCAAGGGACGAAGATGTTCCCTATCGAATTTGGGGTCAAAAGGTCAAGCGCACTGGACATCGAAGTAGCAATATGGTTTTCGGGCTTTAAAGCATTATCCTTTCTACCTACAATCACCATATCATACATACATGTATGGACTACCCATAGGACGAAGATGTTCCCCATTGAATTTGGGGTCAAAAGGTCAAAGGTCAAGTGTACTGGACATTGATTTAGCAATGTGGTTTCAGGGCTCTAAAGCGTTACCCTTTCCACCTACAGTCACATTATCATACATATGGACTACCCATGGGACTTTGGGGTCCAAAGGTCAAGTGCACTCCTAGAGAAGAGACTACCCAAAGTTTTGTCATGCCCTTTCTTTTCTACACTCAGGAAAGAGGTAATTTATACCTATTAACAACACTCTTTTGGAGATTGGGGTAAGCGGGGGTTATTCTTAGTGAGCATTGCTCACTGTACCTCTTGTTATGCATTTAGTTTTTCTTAAATATGTGTTGTTCTAAAGAAGATTTTTGAAAATTGGTCAATTTTGGGCAGTTTTTGCCCCACCCCTAAGGCCCCAGGGGTGCAGAAATCCTATAATTTACAATCTATGTCCCCCTTGTTATAAAGAAGCTTCATACCAAATTTGAAAAGAAATGAAAAGGTATTTATCAAGAAGTTGAAAATTTCTATTGCTCACACACTAAATAACTGACCATTTTGGCCCCACCCTAATACCAAAACCCCCACCCCTGGGATCATCAAATTTACAATTTTGGTAAAGGACTACCTGCTCTTTCTAAATATCCATTTAGTTTCAATTTAGTATCAATAGCACTAACGAAACGAAGATGTTACATGTATTTAAGTGTTTTACACATAAACACCATATACTAAGTTTGGCCCCGCCATAAGGTCAAAACCCCTAACCCGGGAATCATGAAATTTACAATTTTGGTAGAGGCCTTTCTGCTCTACATCACTATGCATTTAGTTTTTTGTTTTTTTTTATACACATGTACGGTTCTAGAGAAGAATATTTTTGAAAATTTGTCAATTTTGGGCAGTTTTTGCCATGCCCCTTGGGTCCTAGGGGTGCAGGAGTCCTGAAATTTACAATTTATGTCCCCCTTGTCCCAAGGATGCTTCATACCAAATTTGAAAAGAATTGGAATAGTAGTTATCAAGAAGAAGTTAAAAATATTCAATTGACGCACGACGGACGACAACCAATATATTGCAATAGGTCAACTAAGTAACTCAGGTGACCTAAAAACCTGGTAATGATACCTGACATGAACCTGTACAACCACATACAACCTCCATGAAAGTCCAGAGGCTACCTGTATTAATACATGTTCATAGCTTGGAGAGGTAATTCATGAACTCACCATTATGAATGATGACATTTGGCTCAAATGAAAGTTCTGATTCATTGTCTGCCAGGCACTGGTACAGTGTCCTAGCTATCCTGTAACCAAAGCAACAGCATGTTAAACTGTATTAAAATCAGATCATAAATCTATCATACAAACGAAAAGAGAGAGAGAGAGAGCACTTACCTCTTTTTGGTTTTGTTGGTACTATTGGAATTTCCAACAGCTGGGAGACTTTCTGACAAACTACCAGTCATGGATGATGTCCTAGAAATAACCATAACAATGTCTTAAAATATTAGAATTATACAAAAAATAATTGTGTCCAATTTCCACTATTTGTCTGCTTGATATTTGATTATTTCAGTGTTACAAATTAAAAGAAAATAACGTTGATTATGATTTTAAAATCCTGTAATAATACTGATATACCATATAAACTAAAGTATTTGTGAAGTTGCAAGATGGAAAAATAATAAAATACAAAGAATTTTATACATCAAGAATGGGACATGCACAAATCAGTTAGCAAAAGAATTTGGTAATAAATTAAAATCAATGTTAATGAACATGCACACCTGGGGTAAGAAATAAATTAACTGATAGACATACACAAAATATAATAATAGGTAAAATGCTCCGAGTAAACATTTATAATTGAAATCTAACTCTTTATTAGAGCAGAAAATCAAATATGTAAGATATGTGTGTACCTATATATTTAGGGATAAATACAGTCATAATGCCTAGGGTAGAGCTACAATACACTTTCTATCCTAGTAATTCTATACTTTGTATCCCAGGGTAATATCTACAGTAGTTTCTAGTGGGTGCATGCAAAAATATACAGTACTGCAAATGTGAGGAAAACAAAAACACTGTACACCAGTGGGTAAAATCATAAAATGGTCACAATACAAATTGACATAAGTACAAGCATTACCAACAAGTGACACGTGGGTTATATGTAAGAAGTCTACACGGACTGATTAACATACAGTAAATAGAACACCGATTAGCTACAAGAGGTGTACTGATTGGTTACATGTGGCAGGGGTTAGCTTACATTGACGCTGCATAGGAAGAATCATTGGAGCCACGTTTCTTGATGCTTCCACTACGCAAAACAGAACAAAAATTTCATGTCCAAGCAATAGCATGATGCAAAACGGGTTGTTTTTAACACTCTGGGGACTCTTAAGTACTACAGGATAAGCATACAGGCATCTTTAAATCTGCTTTTTTTTCTGGACCTTTCCACATGCACATTATGTTTCACGATTCAACCCCAAAGTTCTGTGTGCAATTCATCTATCTCCATCCTACAGCTGACCTATTACATGACGGTTCATGCGTCAGCACGGATAATAGAATTTGTTTCAGTAGCCTGACAGCTGTTGGAAATACACTTAACATCCTCAAGAATTTTTTTTAAAATTATCAATGTTTAGAAGAAAAAAAAATACTCAGAGAAAGCAAAAAACAGATAAAGAAAACATTAACAAGTAAACTTTCTGTCTCAAAGCAGACAGTATGTTAATGAAATCTAACAGCAATCAGGTGTTGGGGGTAACAGTACATGCTGTGTGACCGGGAAGTGTGTGTGAGGGTGAGATTAGTAACAAATTCTGGGATGCAAGGGATTTTCTCTGCCACACGATTTAGATATTATAGACAATTCAAATATATAGGGCAAAGTGTCATCATCATCCAAGAGTAGTTGTTATGACAACAGCCTTGTGACATACTCCAGGTAGCCTCATCATTACAACAACAGTCATGTGACATCCTGTTATTTTCATTTTCAAAAGACAAAGAAGACGAAGTCATATACCAAACAATATTTCATTCATTGAACTGTATACCTCTCAAACACTTTGGCTTTGGACGATATCCACAGAGATCTGCGCAGGGCCTGGTCTCTGAGAGACAACAAAACAATTACAACACAGAAGTGGGTAGCAGACCTCTCTCCTGTTTCAGGAACAATTCATCCAATTTTTATAGGAAGTTCAAAAATCCAGAAGAATAAAACCTTTTCTTCAAATGTCAAATTTTCTGGACTGTTTGTTGACTGAACTCTTTAAAATATATCTGTATGTCTGACAAGACATTGTAACTTGACAGAAAATTTGCATAGGGAGGGATTACATCAATAATCAGAGTGCCAAAAGGTCAACCATTCTGTGAGCTAAATCATGGGGTTCAGGACAGGGATTAAAATGTCACAACAGAGTCAGTACTTACAATGTGGGAACTTCTGTGCCAGAAATATCATTCATAAATTTGCTGGCTGTAACAGAAAATTCAGGCAGATAGTTGTTGCAATTCTCCTGATATAAAAATCTGTTTTATTCTTACCATCTATAATAATTGTATGAATAAAATAAATATTTTTATCCTATATACATCATTATCAATTTCTTCAATAGAATACATTAAGAAAATGTAGTTGGGACTTCTCACTTCAACATATGCATGGTATTCGAGATATCAATGTTCGAGATACTGACGTTCAACTGTTACACAATTTTCATTAATTTGTCTCCTACATACAAAACAAAGACACTGAAGTTTTGCTGACTGACCTAATCCTGATACACCGCTGAACTGCAGGGGGATGGCGGGGGCGGGGTTCTTCTTGTGACTATCAAACTGGGGGAGAGGCGATGACATGGCTGAGGCACTGTTAGACAAGCTAGAGTTCAGGGACTCTGAACTGTCACTACTGCTTCCATGGGTCTCAAAACCTACAGATAATACATACCATTATAAATAATGCATACCATTATACAGTCTAGTGGGGAATATAGTCCAGTTGACCAAGGTTTGGTTCGTTAACAAATATCAAATATGTTAAACTTGAGAGAAATGAAATGGCTAAAAATGAAAGTCTTTTACAAAGGAATGATGAAATCCTATTGACTATTTTACAAAGGAATGATGAAATCTTGTTGACTATTTTACAAAGGAATGATGAAATCTTGTTGACTATTTTACAAAGGAATGATGAAATCCTGTTGACTATTTTACAGCGGAATGATGAAATCTTGTTGACTAACTTTAGATTTATTTATTGTGGAAGAGAATAAGTCTGTATTTATATGTAGGCTCTAATTTTTATGCACTTTCTTATTCACTTGTTTTTATTTTTTCTTGCATATTCATATCCTAAATACACTTTGTTGTAGTAAGAGATATGGTTTATTCTACAGAGAGTTTGTTGTAAAAAGAGATATGGTTTATTCTATAGAAAGTTTGTAGAGAACTCACGTTCTGTGGCTGGATTGTAAATCTCCACAGATCTGAGTTTGGTTTTCTGGGGTACAAAAACTGGAAGAGGTGGGGCTTTGTTCATGTAAATTGGCTGTGGGTTTTGACTAGAAACATCTAATGAGGTATGATTCACCCCAGGAGTAAATTTGTCAGTCACTGATTGAGAGGCACTGGGAGGGGGACAGCGAATCTCACTTGGGTCTGCATCTTCCGGTGGTGTTTTAAAAATCTATAAAAAGACAATTCAATTTTTAAAAAAAAATCATGTTTCATGATCTATGCATTAGAATGCATCTATAAAATATTTGTACATTCATACTGGTATTTATATATCTAGATAAATACATTGCAATATTAACAGTGTATATTTGGATTCTGAAATACATTAATTTTAGAATTTTTTTTGGGAAAAAAGCAATAAATTTTTGTTAATGAAACATTGTTGTTACGTTAGTTGTGTCATATATTTTTAGTTATGGTTGCGATGAATGACTTTCTCCAACATATGTGTAAATTCGAAGAATTGAAATAATTCCAAAAACCAATGCTGTATACTAATTTATTATGTTATGTATGAGATCTTATGTATCACATACTTTTTCATAATTGTTGATGAGGATTTCCACAATAATGTTCAGGAACTTGATGTCCATAATGGCTGCCACTGATTCCTCTTCTGCTCTCATCAGAGTTGGTCCAAAACAAACACCAAGATTTGCCACAGTCATCAAATTCTTGTCGCTCAAATCAGCCACCCTGGAAAACCACAAACAACCTACACTAACAGCGGCAGTCTGATGGAGATTGGCAGTTTTGGACACAATACATGTATAACATGAAATAATTTCTTTCCATTATGCAACAACAGTGAATGCAATGATGTAAAATTTCCCCACAATTCTATTTACACAAATATTGTTGTCTGATCTGGTCGATAATAATGGTCAATGGATTGAAATAGATATGCTCATACTTTCTTAAATGGTCAACCAATAGGTCCAACATTTCAAAGTTGGCCTCTGGGAGTTTGTGAACAAGGGTGTGGATATCATGGATTCGTAGTGTCTTTGATTCTTGTTCTGAAAGGAAAGAAGCAGCTAATTAAATATTTCAAAACTTACTCAAATCATTGTCTGTCATCCAAAATATACCTTGGAAAATTGTAGCATTGATTTAGAAATGAATATTACATGTTGATTCCCTATGCTGTACTCAAGAGTGATTTAAGAAAATGGCAATAAAAAGATTGTTAGAAAACCCAACAGGAGGATCCCTGTAAAAATCAAATAAATCCCAAGGAAAAAATCAAACAGATGCTAAGTTAGGCCAATTCAAATTAATTGATAGATTACCATCCCTGCCTGCCTCTCAAAAAGGGCCTGCCCTAAATTTTTTTTATTTTCGCAAAAATTGCGATTTCAAACAAACTTGCTTCCCAGTGACATGAGTGAATGATTAAAGTCACAGAATGTTGGTTTTATATCCTCTACCAAGGATTCTTTGAATGTTAACTTGATTAACACTTTGTGTGATGCCTTTAGTCATTAATTTTTTTCTCGGAAATAGAAATAAAATCCTCCCACCCGCCCCATAGTTTTTGTGACCCCGAATGATAATCTACTAATTAAATTGAATTGGCCTTACTATAAAATCATTCATTTTTCAAGGGGAGGGGGTGTTCTGTGGTTAGGGGGAAAATTACAGGTGTTTGAAGTCTTGGTATACCATAGATAGTTTTAACTTTAAAGGGCATGTCCATACCACATAATCAATGAAAATAAAAATGCTGTGAAAATTTGTGATTTCATTTACAGCTTGATCATAAAATGATTAAATGGGTGTATAAAACTGTAATTCAAAACAAATCATCTTTCATTTCAAACCAAAGACTTCATGTATGCCTTTTCACTTGAAGACGAAGATATTCATCACTGTGCATCCACCCAAGTAACACACTTTATGTATCAGATTTTATAACTCAATACATGTCCGTCTACAGACATTTTGACATGCATGGCAGTTGGCATGGAAGTGAATGTAGAATTCAGTTGGTAGGTACATATAACAGCACAGAGAAGGGACAGTATAAAGCAGATTTCAAAAGCCATATGTGTGACTGTTTTAAAATTACACATTACATGTATACGTAATTAACAGAATCAAAACCCGTTATATTGTCAAATAATTAAATCAGTGTTATCCCAAACCCACAAACTACAACTATTTTAAATACTCCAGATACAGGTGACTCTTAATGGCTAAAAGTTCTTAGGACGGCAAAAAAAAAAAAAAAAAAAAAAAAAACCCACTCCATAGTTCAAACTTCATAGTTCAGGTAATCCTGTCAGATATTGATCACTTCAAACAAAGAGTTTTAATAAAATTACACACAAAATTATTGATATCATATATTATCTACTTATTTCCTAGGTAATACAAAAATCTTTGAACAATATTAATGTACTCTTCATCAATAAAATGTCTGCAGTTTGCATTATATGTTTTTATATTTTAATTAACATTAAATATAATGAGTGTCAAATAAAACAAAATTACAATGTACATTGAACAATGAGGGTTTCATCACTACCAATAGGTATGTACATGTATTATCAAATTTAAGTCAATCATATTCAAGAGAAGAATCAAAATAATGTACCTTTCTCCTATTGTTGTTTCAATATTAGTAAAACATTCACTTTTTCAAACTATTATTTTCACTTTCAAACTGATGAATCTCATTAATTTATTTTATCAAACTGATACACATGTATAACAAGCTTGAGAGATGAATTTTTCAAAATGTTATCACACAAATCCTAGCATTTATAAATTTGACCAATTATTTAATATACAAAACAACAAAACATTGATTAAATTCTGTGTAATTATAAAATCACTATGGAAAGGGTTAGTTCCCCAGTTTAAATAACCCCACAAAATAACTTTTGGTTACTTTTTCATGCACATTTTATAAATCTACTCTTCTCAATGCGATCTTTATATAGCAAGAATAAACATTGATTGATTGATCATTTTCTCTAGGATAGTACTTAATATCTTTGCCTTGCAAGTATTTGAAATACATGTATATTTGTACATTTAGAACTTGTTATATTAAATTACCTGTTGAAGTTCGGGATAGTATGAGGTACCAATAAAAAATAGAATTTGTGAATTATGTTTCAAAAATAAAATGGTGATGAGTTCCATCACTTGTTTATTTGTATTGATCTGTTTATTTAGCATACAAGATTATCTTTATGCACCAAAGTATTTTTATTCCTATCCAAATGTGTACAAGTTTGAACAAGATTTCATCCCACAATATACACTTCTATCAATCATTATTGGGAGATTTAGTTCTCCTACTAGCTCATTGTCTACATGGCTACTTTATATTTTCATGCATAAACTATATCTAAAATTATATTTATTTAGTAATTTGTCTCGATCATGTTAGTTTACAAGAATACATTGATTAAAAATTAATTTCATCCTAGTATATCATCAATAATTCCCACTGACTTATTAATTTGCCCACTGGAGTTAAAGTGAGAATTCAGCTGTACACACACACCATTAGGACATGGGACTCTGCCAACCAATCAAATTTTCTCAGACAGTATCCTACGGAGCACCAAATTAAAATACACTGTATATTCTTCAAATCATTTGTACCTATGTTCAAGTCCATTGTACCCATCTCCGAATGAATTGTACCTATCTCCGAATGAATTGTACCTATTTCCAAATGAATTGAAGATGGGTTTAATTCAATTATGCCTATCCTTAATTCATTTGGAGATAGGTACAATTATTTTAAAATAGGTACAAATATTTGTTAATTTGGCATTTCATAGTATCCACATAGTGCTAATCATCAGCATGAGAGCCGGCTTGTAAATACAAGGGGTACTTCAAATTATACAGAAATGTAGAAGTGGGACCAAAATCTTACTTTAAGGATTTTGTGAGTATATTTGCTTAGGTTGTCAAGGAAAAAATCTGGACTGGATATTCGTTTCAAGGGATCAGAGTTCCAGCCATCAAGAGTCACCGGTCTTTTCATTGTTACTGGTAATTTATTATTCTCACAAATACTAGATGACCCCAAAACAGACATTGGCATGAATAAAAAGTATTAGAGAGGAAGAAAGTCAGCACTAAACTCCTATAGAATTACCTTCTAAACCACGAGATTCTGAAATCATACACAGACTTATATAAAATCTATCAAATTTTCCAGAAGAATCACACTGAGATGGATTGTTTCCCTTGTTATGTAATTCCACGATCACCTACACATGTACTTACTAGCTGCTGCAATCAAAGGTTTGTGTAGTTTGAAAGTCATCAATGGTTCTGGCAGTGATCTGAAATGGAAAATTCAAATAGTGCACTTATTACAATGAAACAGGGAACTAATGCTCCTTTATAAATAGGTACCATGTGAGGCAGAAAGTCTTTATTTTGACTTGCACCCCATACAGTAAAACCTATACTTAATTCATGAATTGCACTTGAAAATCAGGTTAGAAACATACGCAAATTAGGTAGGTTACAGAAATGCTCATGTGCAGATTGAAAACTATGTACGGGTAGAGTTTGCTAACAAAATTCCATGTGTGCAAATGTTTAATGTTTGCTCACTTGAGTTCTCATGAGCAAGAGGTGAGGTTTCTATATATTGATAGCTAACGTTAGCAAATTGCTTGCAATTGTATTTAGTTCAAATTATTCATGTGAGCTTTAGATGAGCAATTTGAACTTCGATTTTATCTTTCTATGATGTTAAAAAAAGATGAAGTCCAATTTGCTCACGTGGGCAACAAGATATTATAAGTTGGTCTATAACATATTTGATATGGAGTATCCATCATTGTTTTTAATTGTAATCATTTATTTCGATTACATGTATATCAACCAATATTAGCAGAAATCTATCTATATATGTCCAAATGTTAAACTTTGAAATTTTGTAATCCCACTAGAATTTGTCATTTCGGCCCTCCCTTATTAATATTACCCCGGCTTGTTCCCTATGATCTGTTACAGAAGTTGTTTGTTAATGCCACAGCGTTCTGTGATTTTTTAAAGGAGTTTGTTACTTTTGCCTTGTTCTGGTGATTTTTTTAAGGAGTTTGTTACTTTTGTCTTGTTCTGGTGATTTTTTTAAGGAGTTTGTTACCTTTGCCTTGTTCATAATTTGTAACCAGTGGTTTACTAGTGGTTTGTAAATTGTTTGAAATAAATTGCTTGCTTCTAAATTTGGTGGAAGTAATTTGGTTGTTGTTTGTTTAGATAGATCTCATAAAATGGTCTGTTCATGTTTGGTTAGATAGTACTATTTAGTTCGTTAACATCATCTGCATGTGGATTTCTGTACTATTAAACCATTTTCAAATCAAATTGGTTTTCAATCAAATTGTTAAGAGTAGTTTGTTTGCCCCCTTTTTTTCTTATGGGTATTCATTTGCATCATTTTGAAGTGTTTAATATATATTTAGACTTCTAAATCTTGAATACAATTAATGTGCCTTCAAATTTTTTTCATTCATTGTAGTTACCGGTAATGTCAATAAAGGAAAAAAAAAGGATTCCATCTTTCTTGTTTTTTGATGAAATGAGCATTTTGTGAGCAAATTTCCTCAAGCAGGCAATTTGTGAGCAAATTTCCTCATGTGAGTATATTGTGAGCAAATTTTCTCATTTGAGCATTTTACCTAAATTGCATGTTAAACTGCACATTAGGCTCATGTGAGCAAAATCATATTAGTTCTAACATGAGCAATGCCGATGCATATTATGAGCAAATTTTGGTATGGGGCCTATCAATATCTTACCTTAGATAATTTTTGACAGCACTTGTTAAAGTCTTTATTTCAAACTGGTTTGGGTCACCAATATCAATTTTGTCTCTTTTCTTTGGATCTGAAATAATCGCAGTGTATTTATTACAGGAGTCTAGTTTATTGTTATTGAACAACCTCTAACATATATATGTGACTTTCTTACCTAAGCCTTGTGACATTAGTTTGTTTACTTTTGAGTTCACTCCAACCAGTCTGTAGAGACCCTGTTCTTGTAGACCTGCAATAAGCAATTTTCCTTTATTAAATGATTGCTCCTGATGTCAAAGATATTGTCTGATGCATAGAAGAATGCTCATTGTTGCCAGACTCTCAAAGACATAAAATGAAATATGGCCCAACTGCCAATTAATCATCTACCAATTCAATATGAGTTCAAATTCTAGAATTGGTACATTGTACTTGAGAGAGAGGACTTGCTAACAATTAGTTTACTCTCTTTAAGAGTTTGCACCTCTGTTCTGAACTCACCAGGGTGTGGGAACTGTTTGAAAAAAGTTCAAAAACACCACATGTAGGTCATTACACAATTTTTATCATTTTTGAGCATGAGGCTCTATATAGGATTTTAATGATCTCAAAAGATTTTTTTTTTAAATTTTGGTATTATCTCCACCTGGAATGGGCCATGGTTCACTAAATTTCATTGAAAAAGATTGAGCGGTTCCAAAAAAAACCCCAAAACAAGAGGCCCATGGGCCACATCACTCACCCTAACCATAAACAAGCTTGAGCAAAACTATCATTATACAAGTAGCTTAGTTCAGAAAAAAATTGACTAAAATTTCATTAATCATAAAACTTGAATACAAATTTATTAATTATCATATGCTGTTGTAGATGGATCTGTTATATCCGAAAGCTTTCAATAAAATCTCTACTCTTCTGGCCCAGTGGAACATTTGTTAACAAACATTTGTAATTTACCCTTATAATACCAGCCATTTTTTGCAGATTTGGCCAGATGGGTGATCAAGATTGGTCAGGTGTGAAAAATGACTGACCCACTGGCCAGGTGGGAAATTATCAACCTGGAGGTGTGAAAAACACAAGTGGCCTCTATAATTCCAATGGTTTACCTGTGCTGTCAAGGGTCCTGTGTTAAGTGACATTTGGTTAATTGAAGTGACCCTTCCAAATTTTGTACAAAATGTAATAAAGACATTGGGCATCTTAAATGAATACAGTATCCAACGCCATATTATTGCACTATACTTAGCATACTTGATTCTAACGATCCGGTGCACTCTAACACCATACTATTGTATGGATATGTGAGGAAGTGAATAAAGAACAAACTGTTGATGATAATTATCAAAAGATAAATTAATTTTCTTTGTTTCCAAAGACATAAAATTCCAATTACAATTTCATATTTGCTATTGTACTTTTCAAAAATGTCAAAACAATTTGTTAATGACATAAGCAATGGACGTAAACAGAGTGTAAACAGAGGTAACAGGAATTCCAATAATAGACCTGTGTTTTATTCATGTATCCTGTTATAGATTTTCAGTTTAAAATTAGATGATTTCATTGAGAATATTTCTTGTATTAATTATCTGTAGGTACAAGTGGACTAATTTGATCTCCACTGATAATTGATCATAGATCACCAGATCAAAGTGAACAGTACCTACTTTAAGAAAATTGAGATAAATGTCTCTAAATGCTAAATTCTCGGTAAATTGACCAGGTTTTTTTTTCTCGGTCCAAGAGCCAGTTGATTTAGAGTTGTTACATTGCATACCTCTACATATCTATATTTCTGCTCACTGACTTAAATTCATACCTCAACATATCTATATTTCTGCTCACAGACTTAAATTCATACCTATACATATTCATATTTCTGCTCACTGACTTAAATTCATACCTCTACATATTTATATTTCTGCTCACTGACTTAAATTCATACCTCTATCTACATATTCATATTTCTGCTCACTGACTTAATATTGATTCTTTGATATCAGCTTGTCATTCATACCTCTAGCCTCCACTGATGTTATACATCTTTTTATGAAGGCAAATCCTATGTCATCCAGTGAGGCTGAAATAAAATACAGATATATTTATCACTGATAAGGAATTTCATTAGAAATGTTCAATTCTTCTGTTTTAAAAAAACTACTGGTGGTACAAATGTATATTTGTCTGGCTAGTATCTAGTCCAACACTATCTAAAGTTCTATTTAGTATGTGCATGTTTCTCCAAGTATGGATGAATTGATCTGATTATTAAAAGATCAAACCTTAACCCGATGGTTTTAGTTAGATAACATTTTGTCTTAGTTTAATACATATTATAACTGTGAACGATGCCTGTGGTCTGACACACCTATAATACATATTATAACTGTGAACGATGTCTGTAGTCTGACACACCAATAATACATATTATAACTGTGGTCTGATACACCTATAATACATATTATAACTGTGGTCTGATACACCTATAATACATATTATAACTGTGGTCTGATACACCTATAATACATATTATAACTGTGGTCTGATACACTTATAATACGTATTATAACTGTGAACGATGCCTGTGGTCTGATACACTTATATTTATATTACAAATCGTATTTTCCTCTATGAACTAACAAATGTCAGCAGGTGACACAATCCGTTCATATTGACTATGAACGGATTATAAACTAGTTTAAGGCATGCGACTGAGAGAGCGTAATGATTTGAAAAAAATACCTGTTTTACAAAGATCTCGAAAAGTCACACCACGAATTAAGATTGTGAACTTACGTGGATTATCATCCCAATCTTGTGGTCTCCTAGCTTCAAAATACAGTGCACCATGCAATGTTGATAAAAGGCAGGGTAAGACGAAGTGTTACGTCATGTCTATGTATTGACGTACGTCACAATACGACTGACATACGCGGATTTTAGTTCATTTTATGTAGCAAAATATTTCATGACTTATAGAAGCAATGTAAAACAAGAGGTACTGTGAGCAATGCTCACTAAGAATACCCCCCGCTTACCCCAATCTCCCAAAGGGTGTTGGTAATAGGTATAAACTACCTCTTTTCTGAGTGTAAAAAACAAATGGCATGACAAACCGAACCATATTGCTACTTCGATGTCCAGTGCGCGTGACCTTTGACCTTTTGACCCCAAAATCGATAGGGAACATCTTCATCCCATGGGTAGTCCATATGTATGATATGGTGACTATAGGTGGAAAGGATAACACTTTAGAGCCCGGAAACCATATTGCTACTTCGATGTCCAGTGCGTGTGACCTTTGACCCCAAAATCGATAGGGAACATCTTCATCCCATGGGTAGTCCATATGTATGATATGGTGACTGTAGGTGGAAAGGATAACGCTTTAGAGCCCGGAAACCATATTGCTACTTCGATGTCCAGTGCACTTGACCTTTGACCTTTTGACCCCAAAATCGATAGGGAACATCTTCATTCCATGGGTAGTCCATATATATGATATGGTGACTGTAGGTGGAAAGGATAACGCTTTAGAGCCCAGAAACCATATTGCTACTTCGATGTCCAGTGCGCTTGACCTTTGGACCCCAAAATCGATAGGGAACATCTTCATCCCATGGGTAGTCCATATATATGATATGGTGACGGTAGGTGGAAAGGATAATGCTTTAGAGTCCGGAAACCATTGCGTCTACAGACGGACGGACGGACGGACAGACGGACAACCTGATTCCAGTATACCCCCCCCCCACAACTTGTTGCGGGGGGTATAAAAAACGGCGATTTAGTAAATGAATATAAATATAAGAACTGAACAGCATTTTTGAGTTGTTCATGGTAAAAATGAACGGATTTGGATTGAGGCAAATTCTCTGTGCGATTCACAGAATATGCCTCAAATCCAGATCCGTTCATATTGACCATGAACAGCTCAAAAGTGCTGTTCAATTCTTAAATAATACATATTATAACTGTGAACGATGCCTGTGGTCCGACACACTTACAGTCCTCCGAGGAAGTGTTTGGTGTTGTATAAACTGGTTCTCTGCCATCCATAGCATCCATCCACTGCTTTCTGTCATCATCTGACAATGCCTGGAAAGTCAGTATGTCTGCCCTGCAAAAGGTCAAAAGCCAACTTTACTGTGGTTTATCACAGATATTTTCTTATGTTATTTCATTCATAGAGGTAGGAAGCTCACCAAACATCTATCAACAATTCTCATTCAAATGTAACCAAAATACCTACTAACATTTTTACTCAGGCTATGGAGACCTTGGGGTTAAAATTTACTATACACAACAAATTTACCATGTTTCCCGTGTTTTATTCGCACAATGTACTATATAAAATATTTTATCAATTATGCAAGTTAGTGAATACATGTACTAACAAACTAGATGTATAGGCACGGCATGAATGCCCCCACCTGCAGTAAAGTCAAATGTAAGAAATCCATCGAAGTATAGCATTGAATGTGGTATTTAGATTGCATGTTACACACATTTAGTACAATGAAAAACTCAACAACAATCCTTTATATGTTTTAACAGCCATAAAATAAATACAACTCCATCAAAAATCAACGAACTGGAACAAAACTCAAACTCAATCTGTAACTCATCAATATACATATGCATATAAAAAATCAGTTCAATATCTTAAGGTATTTAGAAAAGAGTATCACAAACAGTACATAATACACCTGTGAAAATGCTTACACAGGATGTTTATTTTTTCAGCCATAATTTGTAGAACTTTGCTTCAGGTAGCAACAGACATATTTAGGCTGTGACATACTTTCTTTGCATTGTATGAATAAAGGGTCTTAGCCTAAACCATGACAAGAGGTAGATAGACAAACCAAGAGTTTTGTGTGTAAAATATTTTCTCAAATTTGACCAAATTCAACAACCTGTAAATATTTTAAAACATCAAAGAAAAGAAAAAATTATTGAGAATCAAAATCCTTGTATTATGCACATCTTCAAGTTATTTACAAAGATCCTAGCTTCTAAACTGTGAGAGGAGTTAAAAGGACAAACCATGCCCTTTATTTAACATATTTCCTCAAAATGGACTATGTTCAACAACCTGTAATTGTCTCAAAAATTGAAGAAAATCAATATCCTTGCCACATGCACATCTTCCATACCCATACAAATACTCTTTAAAATAAAAAGGTCCAAACTTGAAAACTGTGGAAGGAAAAATAAACGACAAATCATGTACTCTCTCAGGGTTTGACATTTACTTTTTTCAGCACTAGACCATATATTTCCTAAAAACTAACAAAGTTCAACAATCTGTAATTTTCTCAAAAATTGAAGAAAATCAAAATCCTTGCCACTTGCACATCTTTCATACCCATACAAATACTCTGTAAAATAAGAAGGCCCTCACTTGAAAACTAAGGAAGGAAAAACAGACAAAGCATGTACTCTCTCAGGGTTTGACATTTACTTTTTTCAGCACTAGACCAGTCGGGCTACTTCAAATGATTTTTACTAGACCTGACTTTATATCCACTAGCCCTGACCAACTTTCCAGAAAAAACCCTGATAGTTTCTCCATATTTAAATACTTCATGTAAATGACAAACGTTTACGACGTAATTTATCAACTTGATAAACACTTTATTATAGTCTATTCAAATAAACTGTTTAAAATTAACATCGAGTAGATGTCGTAAAACATCATTACCGACCGCAACTTATTTATTAGAACTAAAAATAGAGATTATTCCACCACACGGTTCAAGATTGGTAGTTTCTTGTTTATTATTTAACATGACCAGTCGGACTAGTAAATCGACATTTTACCCGACCGGACCTATCATTTAGTAGATTCGGTCGGTCGGACGTGCCTTAGTGTCAAACCCTGCCTCTACGTAATAATTCCTCAAACTGACTAAGTTCAACAACCTGTAATTTTCTCAAATATTGAAGGAAATCTAAATCCTTGCAAGATGATCTACAGTGATCCACAAAGAAGCTACGTAGCAAGTTTCAGCTTGATATGTTACAGAGAAATGAAATTAGAAACAGAAAACCCCGAACGGACAGACCAACATCACTGTACCATAAGTCCCATTTGAAGACAGGTGTATAAGAAAGTCCTGCGAACTTCGTAAAACAGTGATTTTTCTACGTTAAAAGGACTGATTCACGATTTTACCCAAAATTTTGTTTTTCACTTTTAATGATCAAAATCTACTGTCTAATGTGTTTGAAAGATTTCAAATGAAACTTAAGGTTATACATTATCACAGAAGCTCATTTTAGAGAGTTTATTATTTGTTTTGTAAACAAAGATTGCGGTATGCTATTGTTTACGAAATTTTCAAAAGAAATGGATATCGATCTAAGTTTATTATATCTTTCACATTTCAAGCATTTTGGGGGTAAAATGTGTCATCTAAAAGTTACAATTTGTGACTATGCAAAATTAAGATGAATTATATTACAAAATCAATATTTCACTTGTTTGTTTGTTTACATAAAAAGACTCGAGTCTTTGTTTACAAACACAGATTTAAGGCTAAAATATTGCTTTCATTCTTGCATTCTGAAGGTCAAAATTTTGGCTGTCAACATTAAATGATTTATATTTTTAATGTTTAACATTAAAAATGAAAAATATTTTTATCAAAAATCGTTAACCAGTCCCTTTAAAGGGGCAAAACTCCATCAAAAATCAACAAACCGAAACAAAACTCAAACTCGATCTGTAACTGAACAATATACACCTGTATACAAAAAAAAAATCAAGTCAATATCTCAAGGCGTTTAGAAAAAAAGTCTGGAAAACTGGGTGTCACGGAAGGATGGACAAGAGTAAAACTATATGCCATGACGACTTTGTGGTGGTTGCATAAAAAAACAGATTTATAACCAATTCTTTTCAACAATCTGCAGAAAGCTTGAGTGTCAATACTGACCTTCCATCCACTGTGATGTCGAAACAGAACCTTTTGTCAATGGTTTGGGAAGCCCGTCGTACACAAGATTTTAGAGTAAAGTTCTCTGTTACGGGCTGGCTCTGATAAAAGAAGCAGAACATTATCAATATTTGAGTGCTAAACTAAGTGTCAAACATACATGTATAAAACCATTATTTTGAGCAGAACTAGTTGATCTTGTCTTACTTACCAGTTTTCCAGTCACTTGGTTATATGGCATCATGTGAAATTTTTTCCCATCCTTTTTGTACCAGCAGTAATGTTTGGTCCATGTTGCACCCATGACCTCTGCAATAATCACATGATTTCATAGACTACAGTCAAAATATATACCAAACAGAGGGGTTTCTTTAAAGAGTACATGCATATACTGTCCTCTAAGAACGTCATGTTTCTTTTATTTAAACACATTATTAGGACTATGTTCCAGATGACAATGATCTGGAGCTTTGGGTGTGGATAGTCTTGAACATCCCCCTAAACTCTATAATTTGGTGGTACCCACTTTTTTCCATTAGATATAGGTATCCCTCTTTCGTGCAGCCTTTGTTGGGTTGGTTCAGGCCATTAGGTTTCTGTAATCAAAATTCAATGGTCAGCAAGTGTCAGAATTACTTTGTTGTGTATAACCAAACAACATGTCTAAATAATAAAAATAAAAAAGAAGAAAACATTAACAAAAACAAAACTTTAAGACTCTCTCAAGACAGCCTAAATATTGTGAATAAATTCAACAAACAATTGTTTATGGGATAAATGTGACCATAAAGCTCTGTAGAAGCTCTAAAACTTTTATATAGTATGCATACATTTTTAGACAGAATATTGAATTCATTATATTTAAACTTATCACAAAAACCATCACCTTAACACCATGAAAAAAAAATGTTAAAAATAATTGAATTAGGACTTATAAAACCATAAAGAAGTATGTATGGTTACAATTGTACTTCAGCCCCCAAAAATCAGAGTTATAATAGAAATATTAAGAAATTGATATTGAAAGTTAAAGACAAAGAAACTTAAATCAGTGTATTTTTCTTCAAAATACTCATTTGCAATTTGTTGATGACAATACAAATACATTGGTACACTGTAATTAAATAAAACCTGATGGAAAACATGAAAGTTTTTTTTTTATCTAAAAAAAAAAAAAACCAAACAGAGCACAGGTGTCAAGAAATAAGATATTTATATAATTCTAGCATCATAATAGATAAAAAACATTTCAATTTCATGTTGCTTGACACATGTGCTCACTTTTTCTTAGAGCAAATTTTTTTTTCAGTTGTTGTGTTTTTCAAGAAATGAGGGAAATCCAGCTGAATTATGACATCATATACACAATATGCATGCATAATTTTGAGATATAGATTTATTGCAGACTATGTAGGCCTTGCACTGTCACATTATGGGATACTTAATCTTATTTTGCCTGTCTAAATTTTAACTCCCTTTAAACCAAATAAAGACAACCGTACCTTTTTCTTTATGAAATTGAATCTCAACCAATCCTCAATTAATATGTAATTTCACTATTTAGAAGAATACCCGAGATAGAATAGTAATTTTCAGAAATCAATAACAAAATATCTTTTAATATGCTTAGCTTGAGGACAACTTTTTTCCCCGGAGCACACATAACTTCAAGGCTAACATAACAAAACCTGAGTTAATGCATCTACTTGTAGCTGTTACTTGTATCTATACTTCATTATAATCTATAGCATGTCAAAGAGAAATTCTCTAAAGATAAGAAGCAGTTTATAAAACGAAGCTACATTGTATCAGAATTGTACATGAGTGATTTTATTCTCTCAGACATTGTATATAATTATCATGCCAGAGTTGCTAATGTGAATAATTTCTATGGACGATTCTGCATTATATGAATTAGATTACATTCATTAATAACACTTAATCTATCTTTGTGTCCTTTATCTAATATATCAATGTTTGCTAGGCTTTATACTCCACCAAAAACCATAGTCCGTGCAATGTGCGCATTAGTACTCACCCACAGCGTAGACTAAAATGGTCAATCAAACAGTGACCAAACAGAATCTAAATTTAACTCTCCATTTCACACCACAGCACCAACCCTAGCTAACAGTCCCTCAACCCAGTCATCAGAATGAAGGGTGGGAGACAAGAGGGCCTGATTAAGAAAAGTTCAGACTCCTTTGCAAAAGATAGTGCAGTCTTCTTCATTTTAGTATTTTGATAATTTTATTTGATACCACATGTCTTATTGTAACAAATATTTCTATCATTAAAAGAGGAAAGTTTGAATCCCTTTTCGCTTTTTAAAGGATATTGGTTCGACACATGACATCAAATCAGAAAATGTTAACTTGTTATGTTAACATATATTCAAGCTATAATCTGGGTAAATGGTAAACATGTTAGAAATATCTCTTTCATATTAACTTTATAAATGGAGAGACAACTGAAGCTCATGTTTAGCTCAAACAGTGGTGATGACCAAACAGTGTGTTATGACCCTTAACCAAAGTCATTGATCCAAATATGTTAGAAAAAACTGACACACAACCAACAAATTTGGGAAAAAAATTAAACTAAACTGTCTAAATTATAATAAATCACAAAAAAAAAAAAAAAAAAAAAAAATTACAGGAAAAAACCCTTGCAGTACATGCAAATGATAGTTATAATTTTTTTCAGTTTGGTTTTATTGCAATAAATACCATTTCCATTGCAGCTACCTGTTAATGAACACATATAATTAACATTGAACACATCATGCTACACAGGTATTCATTGCAGTGTACTAGTATATCTATATGACAGCACAGACAAGCTGTTTGTATGTCAGGTATACATATTTTAGACATATCTTTCTAAATCACCTACTTAAGGATATAAACTACTCACTCTGTTGTCCAACATCTTAAACATCAACGACTCTGTGTATTCCTTTTGACTTTCAAAGCTCTCCCTTGTCTGAAAAAGAAAGACAACTTTTGTATTCTTTTAAGTAACATTATGATTTTTTCATAAAACACAAATAGACTAAAGCTACATGTATATATATAATAATATACTTGAGTATTAGGTACATAAAAATTTCAACACATACCTTCTGTAGGATTTTCTGGAGGTGCATAGAAGACTCTTTGAGCTCATTACTGGCATCAAAGCCTGAATTACAATGAATATTGAAGAAATATAAAATTTATTGTAAATTCAATATTTGTAAAACTAATTGGTTTTTTTTTTTATTCTGGCAGTGTGTTTTTCTGAAAAGTGAAACTTGTCTGATCATATTTTTTCATAATCATCCTTTTTTGTCAAGTATCAGTGATTCTAAGTTTCTCTGTTACAAAGTTAACTAGCACCCAGAACAACCTTTAAAACTTACTCTCCCAGTGACCTTGAACTTGTGAAATGTCTTTGAACAAGGTAATGGCCAGATGCAGGTCATAAACAAGCTTTGTGTGAAGTATGATTGGTTAAGGTTTCTTTGTTACATGGTTGTGACCTCAAACACAATTCAAACCTTTCCTCCCAATGACTTTCAACTTACGCAAATGACCTTTAGCAAGGGTCATGACATACCCTTAGCTATTGTAAGAACTTTTTGAGAGAGGTATGAGTACTTATCAATATTCTTTGTTATAAAATTATAGCATACACATGATACACACAGACAGACAAACATGATGATTCTTACAAACCCCAAACTTCATTTGTAAGGTTATAAAGGTTAACCTCCATATACATAAATAATCTTACCTTGATGATAAAATGTGAACAAGCTATACATAAAGGCTAAAATCTGTAAGGAAGAAAATCAGGATTTAGTAAAAGTTTTGTTGTGAATATTCTAATTAAAAGCAAAAAAGTGTAATTATTTACCAAGCAAGCTGTTTGTCAAGTACAATTTCTAAAGCAACATGTCCACTTCCGAGTTAAAACAAGCACATTTATTACTTACTGTCTCTACAAAATCAAACTTTTTTCTTTCTTGAACTTCTTGTAATTTTAGAACATATTTCATAGAACTCTCCCTAAAGTTTCTAAATTCCATTTCAAGCGTTGCATCAGCCTGAAAGAAAACATAACATACATCACTTATATTCAAACAGAATTATGAATGTTTATTTCTATGCTTTTGTTAAGGAGGTATGCTACACCTGAGAAATTTGATGTAGATGAAAAGTGTAGGATATGTACAAAAATATTTTGAATTTGAAAATTTACTTTATTTTGTCAAAAAATAGTTTTAGTAGAAGGTAATCTGAAAAAAAATTAAAACCCCTGCTGTACTCGAACCTGCGACCTACAGTTCAGCAGTCGGTATTCTAACCAACTGAGCTACTCGGCTAGGTATTTAAATGGAAAAGGAAAAGTCAAATATTGCTGATATCGATTTTGTCATCCATGTTTTTAAAGGAAGTCAGCCATTATGACGATGTAGAGTACTACCTTAAAATGGCATTACCTCTTGGAGGGTGTTGTCACTCATTTTGGACTTCAAGTTAAGATACCTCTCCAGTGACTGACAGATTTTTGCTGTGTGTCGATCAAATGCTTTCTTTTCTTCCTAAAAAGTCAACAAATATTAAGGGAAATAATCCCATCATGTAAAATCATTACTGATGTCTTTTTGTTTTTACAGTGCAAGCATCAGCTGTACAATGGTAAAATATGAATTAATTTTTTTTTTGAAGTTTCACTCATATCCCTATAGTCCCCAAATGGCAGGCACTATGACATTCAAAATTTTGTTCCTTAATTTACACCAAAAGAAGTTTCACAGCCAATTTTTTTGAAAAATGTCTGAACAATTTCTGAGAAGTTAAAAGTCTCCAACAGAATTTCAACCCACTCTAACAAGCTAAGATTCTCTGTCTTTAATGATTTCTGGTGGTAATACGTATTGAATACCAAAGTGTCTTCCCATTAGGCATTTAAACAACAAACCACATAAAATAATGAATTATGGACAGATCACCAAAACCGCAAAAAATTCTTCTGTATTTCTGGTGTGCAGTTTATTGGGAAACCTAAAATGTTTTGTGCAAGAATGCTGATGAAAATCAGTTGTTATTCTCAATTTCATAATAAATTCATGAGCAATAGAAAAATTGTTCATCCAAACTGCAATCTATGTTTTCTGCAAGATGTACGGTCACAAATATTAGCATTTTTAAAACTAATCACAATAAATGCCAGAAAAAAATTATTTGAAACTGTATTTGACAAGATCTCTTTCATGAAATAAAACAAAACAAGATTAGTCTTTCTGAATTGTACAAGGACCAAGAAAGGCTGCTGTCCTATATAGTCTTTTACATGACTTGCCTTCACTGAGCCAATCTGCTCCTTTCTGAACTTGTCTAGTTGCTGAAAAAAGTCTGTAACCTTCGACAGCTAAAACAGAATATTAACATCAACAATGAAAATAATCAAAACATATTCTTTAACAGGTATCCTTTTCTCAATACTTTTTAATTCTACATGTTTCAGGTACAAATGTAATATTTAGAAATTTTAAATCATGATCAAATATTTGTCTATCCAATTTATGCTTTCTGAGATTGCAAATTTTTTTTTTTTAATAATAGCTATTAACTTACATTTTGAATATGAAGAACCTTTGATAAACAAAACAAAATGTTCAATTATACCATTCTATCTCTTTCCTCTTCCACTCTAAGTATAAGCTTTCCAAATTCCTTCAGGGAACCAGCTTGAAAACAAGGAAATACTCTCATCATAAAATCATTTTCAATTGCACTGTATTTATATTTCTTCACATAAAGTGTGTTCTATGTAGCCACATCTATACATTACCTATTTTTTCTTCATCATCTGTCAGTTTCTCTCCAATGCATTCAAATTTAAAATGCATCATTTTCTCGGCAAAACTCTGCCATGTTCTGCCCATTACTGTAAAATACAATTAACAATTGTATAATGTGCATATCAATTGGTAAGAAGTAAAGATGAGACTATCACGTGAGTTTGCAAAAATAATTAATGTAAGTTTTTTTTCCTAAAATGGATTGTCATTTTATACAAGACAAGGCAGAGACCACATGCTCAGACAATCTCTCATTCAACGACTTGTACTACCATTTTTTCATTCAACGACTTGTACTACCATTTTTTCATTCAACGACTTGTACTACCATTTTTTCATTCAACGACTTGTACTACCATTTTTTAATTAAAAAACATTGTATGGTCTCTTTGCTGCAATTTAGACCTTCAGCAAAATAGATTCATAAATCAATAACAGAAAATGGATATAGATTTAGCTTTACAGATTAAATCTTCTTTTACTACATTTATCACAAGCTTCTTGCAGCAATGCCATAGTTCTCTCATGAAGATATCCTGACTTGCATATTAAAGTTTGCTGGATCCTTCTGTATATGCTCATTTGTTATTCTTGCTATGTTATATACATGTAGTCATAAAACTTGTTAATTTGTTAATATCAATGAATTTCCAGGGTATTTGATTATACAGTGCCTATTAATCTGATAGGGCTTAGGGCAAGATCAAAAGATCAATGTCGTATAAAAATCTAAATGCATGGAGTTGGGAGTAGGAGGTGTTTAAAACTCTTGAAAGTTTCTGTTGTTTGACTATTATGTGATTTTTTGGATATGGATGAACTTTTTGAAATGTAAATTAAAGTGACCTTTAAAGACTACACATGTACACTTTCAATAGTGAATAAATAGTAGAATAGACACATAAAGTGATATTAGTATTTGTACTTGATGACAAACTTGTATCAATATATATCATATTTTGTTTCTAGGGGGGTGGGGGTTTTGATGAAATCTATGTGAATTCAGTTTTTTGTCAGTTATTAAACTTTGATCTTGCCCCTTACAAGGAAATAAAACACATGCACAGGGACATGTGACATGCTTGAAATGTACATCTGATCTTATTAAGGCTGTTAACCATAATGATATTTTCCAGTTGATAGTGACATGTACGATTTATAGAGATTTACTTCCTCAAATTTCCACCAACAAACAATGCATCAACTTGCAACGTAGCATAGATTTTGTTCCAGTAAAAGTATGCACAAAAAAAAAATAAAAAAAAATTATATTCCTAGTTCAATATAGTAATCTATTATTACATTTGTATAATACTGTACATGTCATAAACATAGATTGTTATAAAACATGTTAACTTGAATTTTATAGTCTATCAATCCTGCAATGTATGACTCATGAACTTTGAACAAATCCACAATGAACATATGAAGTTCAATATTATGACTTTCAAGTACACCAATAAGAACAGGAAACTAATGTAACTCTCAAGTTAATAGTTGCTCCATTCAGTAATGATGTGGGTTAAGCTGAACAATCAAATTGAAAAAAAAAAACAAGAAAAAAACAAGCTGTGTCTCTGCATCTAATTTTTAGTACAATTATTGATTACAAATAAGCAAGTAAATGGCACTAATTTGTGCATTCACATGCATATGATTCATAGTTTTTAATGTGGTTTATCAATAATAATGTATATTTAATTGAGTATAACTAAGAATTTGATTGTCTTCTATTTAGGTTGTACTTCGCGATAGCCAGAAACCATGGAAATTGAATGTTTGTACACATTTCTTACATTCTCAAAAGTGCTGAGTCAAGAGCACACAAAACACTAATAATAAATGGTGTTTCATTTGTGCACATTTTCACAAATTCAGTTCATTAGTTAAAATATGAATATATGGTCACCCAAATGAAACAGTTAAGTTGGCTATATGCAATTTTCCTCCATACAATGGTAAAATCTCAATAATTCTTATTCATGACCCAGTCGCTAATCAGAATGAAAAGCTATCATATTCTAATCAATACAATATTTCATTTTTTCTTTATTAAAGAGAATTTCCACATTTTAACCAAAACTATAAAAAGAGAACATTCATACATGGCAGCAAAGAAAGTGACCTTTGTTTACCTCTAAAGTTAATCATGTGCATGAACGATACATCTCGTTTGTAAACTAATGTGCCCAAACATTACAGCAAATTACAAGTAAATGCATAGTTCATCCACATGTCAAGCTACCCTTGATATGTATAACAAGGATACTCATAGGTTCAGAGGGTCTGTGGGTAAATGTGCACACAAGACCAATATAATATCAGTAATGCTCAAATGATATACACCTGGCATGCAGTTGTACCTACAGATATGATAAGATAAGATAAGTTTATTCCAATTTTGGGCCCAGAGGGCATAACAGTAAGACATTTTATAAAGAAGGAAATTCAAAAAAGAAAGAAAGTTTACAACATTAACTACAGGTTACATAGACTGCAAACTGCATGTGGATGCAGCATGTTGGGGAAACAAGTACATACATATATGAATTGCTAATCATGTATATATACAAGTAGATGGACAGTATCAATATTATACCAATATATGAATAATAAACTATAATGATTTTTGCAGTTTTAAAGCATCACTTCTTTTTCTGAAAGTTTGCACTAAATATTCACTCAATTTGACAATTACTGGTTTGTCTTCATTAATCATCAACCAAGTAAATTTGTCTTTATTTGTTAGATAGATAAAATTTTTGTTGAGCTTGTATATACCATTAAAAAACATATTTCTCTCTTCAACATAGAATGGATATTCAGTAAGGAAATGAAATTCATCTTCAACACAATTAAGGTTACATAATTCACATATTCTTTTGTTTCTTTCTAAAGAAATCTTCTGGCCAGAATTGGTTTTTGTAAATTCATATCTTCCTCTTTCAATTCGAAGGTCATGTGCACTAATTCGAAATCTACATAGAGTTTTTCTTAATTCTAGGGATTCTAAAAATATATAACTTTCCATAGTAAAGTTTTCTTTATAAGAAAAATATGTTGTGAGTTTTCCTGATTTCTGACCCTCTTCACGTCGTTTTGACCAGTAAAGTAAAAATTGTTTCCGTACCTGATTCTTCATTTGTTTTTTGAAAAATGAGAATTTGAGATTTTTACAACTGGGTACCAAAATGCCCATTTTTTCCTTAAAATAATTAACGTTTTTGTACCAACAATTTATATTATATGAATTCAGATTGATTTTCTCTGTATAAGCACTGTATAACAGGGATGATTCTGGGCAATTCTCAAGTCTATGCCAATATAGTAAAATACTTTAGATTATAGAGCAGAACATAGGATATCTACCCAATTCAGAGATTATTGCAATATTAGTACTTCTTTTACCGGCACCCAGTAGATGTTTACAAAACTTAATATTCAGGTTTTCTACCTCCCAATTTTTAAAGATATCGTATAAACCTCTGTCTTTTTCCAGCATGCATGTTGAAAGTATTCCCCATATCTCGCAGCCATACAAGGCGATGGGTTTTACCATATGGTCAAAAAGATGCAAAAATGTTTTAATTGGTGGATCGATAGATTTGATGTCTTTATAAAGTTTGAATGAGGCCTTAAGAGCTTTATTGTATAGATCAGATTTTGCTTCCTTGAATGAACCACAGGAGGATAATATTACTCCTAGATATTTATATTTGTTAGTACATTCAATACATATGTTACCGAACACAAAATTTTCTTTAATTAGGTGTCCGCTTTTATTAAAAATGACTACTTTTGTCTTATTGGTATTAATTTCTAAGCACCAATCGTTGCAATATTTTTCAAGTAAGTTTAGTTTGTTTTGTAGTCCATTTTGGTTTTCTGAAAGCAGTACAAGATCGTCCGCATATAGAAGAGAGGTGATTTTCTTTCCAGAAAGATTGACAGAGCCAATGGTTTCTTCATCCGGTAATTTAGAAAAATCGTTTAAAAATATTTGGGCTTAAGACATCACCTTGTCGAACTCCTATCTCTGGTGTACATATGGCAGGGTTAACTTGTTCCCTACTTTTATGAAAATATTGTTGTGCCTATACATACTACATAATATGTTGTAGAATAAACCATTGATATTTAATTGTAGGAGTTTTAGTTTAATGCCTTCGTGAATGACGGTATCAAATGCCTTGTGAAAGTCTACAAAACATGCATAGAGTCGTTTATTGCCAGTGTTAATGTATTTGTCAATTAAACATTTAACTACAAATAAATGGTCTGATGTCCTGGATTTTTTTTGAAAATCCTATTTGACTCTCGTGTATTATTTTGTTTTCAGTCCTACATACAACTGAACACAGATACATAGTTCTGTTTGTGTTTTGAATTCCCTTTATTTTGCTGTCATACTTCTATTATCAGATAACTGTATGAAAGCTGGAGTATTCAAATGACTTATAATACACCTGATCATTACAACAAATGTTAACTTCATTCATTGCTACACAAGAAGCATTTGCTGATAGCATTATTAATGTGGATATGTATGATCGCAGGACCCATGCACTATGTATAATTATTACAAAAAACCTTAACCTTCCATCTTAATTATTTAAATTACTTTACAAAGACATATATACGTTAAATGTATTTGAAAATAATTATTAAAATACATTTTTCCAAAATGTTCTCATATAAAAAGTATTTCATATTTTACTGCATAGTATCTGACTGGGTATAAATAATGTTTATATTGAGTTATTACCATTTTTACTAGGTGAAGTGCCACAAAAGTAGAACTATGCTAGTGACGCTAACCAATACAATGAGGGATCTTTATCTTGAGAATGTTTGCTATGATACAAAACTTAGGGTTTAAGGTTTCAACCAACTTTCACATCTAATGCCACTAGCACACTTGGTGAAGGAACTGTCACTACCTATTTTAACAAATCAGTTCTGTTTTGGTTGGGGCTTAAATTTATGACCTACAACTTAACAGGCAAGTGAAAAAAGTTATGAAAGCATCTACTGATTATGAACATGGTAGATGACTGACATTGCATCTGCCAATGATAATTTTTAAAATTTTGTAAAACTTTTAATAACTACGGCAAATAACCATGGTTATGAACTTGGGTCTTAATACATGAATAGAAAAATAAATAAATCAATATATAAATAGTGGGCACATACACATATATATGTAAATATATCCAAGACTTAGTATGCACAAGTCTGTGGTTATGAGTGGGTTTTTGCACTAAAAATCACAAAATATATTTAAATAATCCGTTTCGTTTCGAAAATATTTTTTCTACAATTACCTTTAAGAGCGCTATAAATGCACATGATAAATACTCTGAGACAAGTGCTTACGTTTTGCTGCATTGACTAGTTCCTTGCCATCATTTACAAGAGACTTGATGGCCTTATTTGTCCTCTCAAGCTCTTTTTCATGGTCATGCAATTTTTCCCTGAACGACGGACTATCTGTCAAACATTCAGCAAACTCTAGAGGTTCCAAGCCCATTATTTCATTCGTCTTTTAACGTTGCTACTAGCTGACAATATTTGACAGTCTCTTTCAATCTATTCTCATGATATATTTAGGGCGACTTCCTGTTTATGTTAAAGATTTCCGCATGCGCAGTAACGGTAAGAATCACTAAGATAGTTCATTCGTAGTCGTTTCGGAAATAAGAGGAAAGGATATAGCTATCACTGTTTCAGAATGCCGAAAAAGAAGACAGGACAGCGAAAAAAGGCAGAAAAACAAAAAGAGAGACAGAAAGAGATGAGAAATGCGGAAAAATCTCTAGCTCAAGTGCCATGTAATTTCCTGATGGTGAGTTAAAAGAAAACGTGTCAGTATGAGGCATGGTATGAATATTTCGAATTTCCTCTGTGTTAGTGTTACTTGAAAATTCCCGTTAACTGATTTCTAGTGTGAAGTTTAAGATTAAGCCCATGGTAAATTTCATTGAGTCTTGTGACAAATTATTGTAAGAGCCTTGAAAAGGGACAGATTTAGAAAGCACTGATGCCATGCCTACAACAGTCCCTGTGCAATCTTTATAGCTTTATGAACCTATTTAAAATAGCTTAATATAGCTATTTCAAACCCCAATCTCATCAAAATTACATCTTTTGATCCGTTCACCTATACCTGTTAAACTTAATAAATGTTTATAGCAATCGAAATCCAAGGTGAGTGGATCAACATCATTGTAAACCATGGCTGAAACAT
>NC_079165.1:57617893-57632893 GCF_947568905.1 Ostrea edulis | reverse complement strand
ATAATAGTTTTAGATGGGGGTTAAGCCTTCTGATCAGTAGACTGGTGTCTTTATAACTCGGCTCTAACTCGTGGACATGTATGCAGGGTTTGAAACTAACTTTTTACGTCACCAGTCCAGCTGGACTGATAGGGTATAATTTCAACCAGTCCACAGAAAAATTTACCAGTCCACCAGAGTTTTTCAGAAATAAATAAACATATTTCGTTCATGTTATCAAAATAAAATAATGGAATTTAATTGATATGCCTCAGGTAATATTGTAACACTTATGTGAGATTTATATTTACAAATCTGGTTCATCTGATATCCACAGAGGAATGCCAAATGTGTGTTTAAGATTCCATAAGTAGCTCAGTTAGAGAACTTGACTAGTAATGTAAGGGATAGCTCCAGGTTTGATTCAAGGTTGGTTTTTAAATTGGGATTTAATGTCATACATAGGAAAATGCAGCTACATATGTACTTAGGTGAGTGATGTGGCCCATGGGCACTTCTTCAAATTGAGAAATTCTGGTAGATTTATTATCAATTCAAAACAGAGGTTTTTACATTGAAAAATAGATTACTAATGTAAAGTGTTTTTTTTTTTCAGGAATGTGACCAATGTAAGCGGTAAGGAAATTTCTATGTATTTCATGTACTTTTATTATATTTGAATTTTATCAAAAACTCTGGATAAATCTTGAGTGGTTGCTCTAAAATTGTGACAAGTATGGTAAATGTGTACCTGAGCTTGCATTCTATTTCCATCGTCATTTGAAGTTTTATCTAAATTGCATTTTAGTAAATACATTTGACAGAACACCTTGTATGATCTATTGCAATGATACTGATGAGTCTTTTGATATAAAAATTTTGACAAGACAGATGTTTAGAAATGGTATGAATTTTATGTATACAGATCCCAGAAGAACAGAGCATTCTGCTACTTTTGTTCATCATTCCAGAGACTTCCAGTATGTGGCCACTGTGGTAAGTGGAACTCTAAAGGAAATCTACTCTTTTAATACTTCATTACAAGGTTGCTTAGTGAAAGTCCAAGATCCATTCCATTCATAGATATGTTCGAGACACTGGCATGTGTAATCTGTAACCACAGCAGTTTTTAAAAAAAAGTTTTATGGTCCAAATGTAAACAAATTGTTTTCCACCTTTTAAAAATGCTGTTTAAATCATCACACATACGTATTTATGAGACTATACAACATGTCATACATTATTTTACCAGTTTTAACCAGAATTATTAGCTCGCCTTAGCTGAAAGCTCAAGTGAGCTTTTCTGATCGTCTGATCTCCATTGTCTGTCTGTCTGTAAACTTTTTTTTACATTTTTGACTTCCCCAGAACCACAGGGCCAATTTCAACCAAACTTGACAAAAAGCATCTTTGGGTGAGGGGCTTTCAAGTTTGTTCAAATGAAGGGCCCAGGATTTGACATTTACTTTTTTGAGCACTAGACCAGTTGGGCTACTTCAAATGATTTTTACTAGACCTGACCTTACATCCATTAGCCTTGACCAACTCTCCAGTAAAAACTGATAGTTTCTCCATTTTTAAATAAAATGACAAATGTTAAGTTTGAACTAAAACATATTGTATCAAAAAAATCTTTAGTCTCATCATACAATCATATTTTTATTTTCAAACACATTTTCTGTTTCTTTAAATTCTACCCGGCACGGAAATTCTTTAGTGTATTCAGAACAAAATGAAATCAACCGTTTTTTAAAATTTCAATCTCTTAAGCCCTGCTTTGTTTCTTCCCAACCCTTTCCTTTTTTTCTCTTGGGACATCATTCCTTGAGGACGAGAAGTCATATTTTAATATAGAGACATTCCTGCAAATATGTCAACAACGAATAATGGCTGTTTACGACGTAATTTATTAATTTGATAAACACTTTCTTTTATTTAATTCACTGTTTTTTAAAAACAAAAATGAATTCAATTTATATCTGTTTATCCGAAACATAGCTTTACACACATCAACGTCGAGTAGATGTTGTAAAACATCACTTCGACCGCGACTTATTTATTAGAACTAGAAATAGAGATTCTACCTTCAGTTGTCCATGTCAAAACATGCACAAAACAACTGCAGAGTAGCATTGACATGGACACCTGAAGGTAGAAGGAAAAGAGGTCAACCAAAAGAAACGTTGAGAAGAACGGTGGAAAGAAAAAGAGAGCAGCTAGGGTTTACAAACTGGACTGAAACAGCAAGAACTGCACAAGACAGGAAAAACTGGAAAATGCATGCTAGAGGCCCTATTCTCAAGGAGGAGAGAAGGAACTAAGTCAAGAAATAGAGATTATGTCATCATGTGGTTCAAAATTGCTTGCAAACTCTTTACAGTTATTTTTTCTAGTTAAGAATAAAATATCTTATGATTTAAAGCTGTATGACCCGATGTTCATGTATTATTTTTGTACATTACTTTAAAGCAGATTAAGTACTTTATAAAGTTATTAACTTTCCCTTAATTACATGCTTGAAAACATCTGCATGTAAAAGAAAACAGTGAGAATATTGTTTAGAACGTAAATATAGTGGGTACATGTATAAATCATCCCATAATAGACGTCTATAAATAGACCCACGCGCGTCAGGGGAATCCCAACATGATGTATTAACTCATAAGCTACTGTCTAGTTTTAAGGCTGAAAGAGCTAAAACAATGAATTACTAAGAGGTATTTGATATTTTTATTTCTATTAAATTTATGTCACAGTACTGTTGAAACAAAATACACAGATAAGACCAACGATGATCTGAAAGTTTGAACTGGTCATGTGACTGTCACTTGAAATGGCAGGGTGACGCGATTATTTGTAAACATCGATTTAAATTCAAATAATTTGGGTTAAAACAGATGAAATAATGTAGGATATGTCATACAGCCTCATAACTACATACATGCGATGATTTAATAGCATTTTTACGAGATGGAAAAAAATATTATAATTCGGACCATACAGCTTTAAAGTAAAGTTTCTTGTTTATTTTTTCAACACGACCAGACGGACTAGTAAATCAACATTTTACCTGACTGGACCTATCATTTAGTAGCTCGATCGGTCGGACGTGCCATAGTGTCAAACCATGGCCCATGCCCCCTTCAAAGGGAAGATAATCACAAAAATGCTAAAATAGAGTGGGGTCATTTAAAAATCTTCTCAAGATCCACTGAGCTAGAAGAGCTGAACTTTACATGAAAGCTTCCTGACATAGTGCAGATTCAAGTTTGTTAAAACTTAAAAACCATGACACCCGGGGGTAGGTTGGGGTCACAATAGGGGATCAAAGTTCTACATCTTTGAAAATCTTCTTCTCAAGAACCACTGGACCAGGAAAGTACGGTTACATACAAATTTACATGAAAGCTTCCTGACATAGTGCAAATTCAAGTATGTTAAAATCATGGCCCCTGGGGGTAGGATGGGGCACAATAGCAGTGTTAGAAATTTATTTCAAACTTGGTATAAACCACAGGCCTATGCCAAAACAAGTTGCCATACATCTCATCGAATTGGCATAGACGGCAACCGTGAAAAAAAAATAACACAAATTTAAAACATTGTTATTTCCTTCTAATGTTCTTAGAAAGCATACTTTCTTCGCATTTCCATAACAATATCCTCCTTCTCTCATAACGTTTATCAGACGTCGACTGACCATGCAGGGTCCTTTGGAATAACTTTATGGCTTTAAATCTAGAAAATCAGCATAGACAATTTGGTCTATCTCAATTACAATTGGTATAGACCATTGTCATTTGACATAAACTGGGTCTGTCGGTCTTTGGTTAATTTCGAACACTGCAATAGGGGATCAAAGTTTTAAATGCAAATGTATAATGAAAATCTTTAAATATGGGCCAAGGTGACTTACGTGAGCGATGTGGCCTCTTGTTTGATTTTAAATCAGTATTTACAAACAATAGGCACTCGGCCATTTTTAATGCACCAATCACGTGTCCAGTTCAGACTTTCAGAGAAAAGAGAGCACTGGTGGTCTTATCTGTGTAAAGCTGTGTAGTTTATTACTACAGTACCGTACTTAAAGTTAAAGAGAAATAAAAATATCAGATACCTCTAATAATTAGTTGTTTTACCTTTTTCAGACCTATATTTAGACTGAGATGCCTAACAGACTTTACGAGCGGCAAATGTAATTTACGTGTACCTGCTATATTTACTTTTTAGATAATTTCCTCACTGTTATCTTTTACATGCAAATGTTTTCAAGCATGTAATTAAGGGAAAGTTAATAACTTAAAAAGCTAATTAATCTGCTTTGAAGTATTTAGTTTGTACAAAAAAATGATAGATGAACATGGACCATACACATTATTCAAACTTAGCTGGTGATATTACACACATTGAGGATATGTACCTAGTGCTTTGGACACATTTGAAGAAGAAAAATTACCTAGTTTTAGCTCACTCGAATTTTTCATGTTTTTGACATAACTTACTTTAGAACTAATCTGGTGTTTTCTTCTACAAGAGTTTTCATACAATATTGTTTGAACCTTGCACAGTGTTTGTACAGACAAAAGTTCACATCCTATTTTGGATGTATTTCACAATTGTCTTTGTAGATGTTATGTATGTTATACTTTGTCATGTTTAGAGTACTTAGGTTGTGGAATCAGTGACCTTTAAGGAGGTACTGTACATCGTCATAATGGCTGACTTTCTTTAAAAACATGGATGAAAAAATCAATATAAGCAATATTTGACTTTTCCTTTTCAATTTGAATACCTAGCCGAGTAGGTTAGAATACCGACTGATGAACTGTAGGTCGCAGGTTCGAGTACAGCAGGGGTTTGAAATCTTTTTCAGATTACCTTCTACTAAAACTGTATTTAAGTAAATTTGAAAATTTTCAACTTCAAAATATTGTTGTACATATCCTCCACTTTTCATCTACATCAAATTTCTCTAGTGTAGCATACCTCCTTAAGACTTAACATTACTGAAATATGATTAGTGATGGTACAGATATTGCAGATGCACATCTCTGATTGACAAAATTCTTTTCAGATCATCCATATGTGTACCTTTTCAAATTTTCATTTTCTTCTCCAGAACCACTGAACCAATTCTAATTAAACTTGGTACAAATCATTCTTTGGTAAAGGGATTCAAGTTTGCTCAAATTAAGGGTCATGCCCCTTTGAAAGGGGAAATAATCAATAAAAGGAAAAAAGGTAGAGTAGGGTCATTTAAAAATCTACCTCTCAAGAACCATGAGGCCAGAAAAGATGAAATTTTCATGAAGGCTTCCTGGCAAAGTGTAGATTCAACTTTTTTCAAATCATGCCCCCCCCCCCCCCCTCCTCGAGGTAGGATGGAGCCACAGTAGGGGATGGGGATATACATGTATGGGAAAATATTTAAAAATCACCTTCTATATGACAACAGGGTCATGATGAGTACTATTAAGATGCAAGCATATCCAAGTAGTGCAGATTCAAGTTTGTTTAAATTGTAGCCTTGAGGGTAGGATGGTGCCACAATAGGGGATCAAAGTTTTTCATGGGAATATATAGCATAAATCTTCTCAATAACAGCAGGTCCTTGATTATTCATGTAAATATGCAAGCATCCCCAGGTGATGCAGATTGAAGTTTGTTCAAATCATGACCTCTGGCGGTAGGGTGGAGTCACAATAGTGGAACAAAGTTTTACATAAGAATATACAAATGTATAGGGAAACATCTTTAAAATATTTCAACTCAGGATGATCATAATTAGTCATACGAACATTACAGATAGTGCAGATTCAAGTTTGTTTAAATCATGAACTTCCTGAGGTAGGTTAAAGCCACAATAGGGGATCAAATTTTTTTATGGGAATATACATGTATAGGGAAACATCTTTTAAAATCTTCCTCTCAAGATCAAATTTTTATATGGGAATATACATGTATAGAGAAACATCTTTTAAAATCTTCTTCTCAAGAACAGCAGAACCATTATTAGTTATATCAAGAACAACAGAACCATTATTAGTTATATCAAGAACAGCAGAACCATTATTAGTTATATCAAGAACAGCAGAACCATTATTAGTTATATCAAGAGCAGCAGAACCATTATCAGTTATATCAAGAACAGCAGAACCATTATTAGTTATATCAAGAACAGCAGAACCATTATCAGTTATATCAAGAACAGCAGAACCATTATCAGTTATATCAAGAACAGCAGAACCATTATTAGTTATGTCAATATGCAAGCATTCTGAGGTAGTGCAAATTAAAGTTTGTTCAATCAGGAGTCCCAAGGGTAGGGTGGGGCCACTATAGGAGATCAGATTTACAGGGAATTACAGTGCTCCCTCGATATATTGCCAACTTTTGTTCAAAACGAATTTGGGCAATAAAGTAGGAGGGCAATATAATGAATTCACCATTAAAGGGACTGATTCACGATTTCCCCCAAATTTTTGTTTTTCACTTTTAATGATCAAAATCTACTGTCTAAAGTGTATTGAAAGATTTCACATGAAAATTAAGGTTATACATGATCACAGAAGCTCATTTTAGAAAGTTTATTACTTGTTTTGTAAACAAAGATTGTGGTATGCAATTGTTTACGAAATTTTCAAAAGAAATGGATATCGATCTAAGTTTATTATATCTTTCACATTTCAAGCATTTTTGGGGTAAAATGTGTCATCTAAAAGTTAAAATTTATGACTATGCAAAATTAAGATGTATTATACCGGTATTACGAAATCAATATTTCACTTCTTTGTTTGTTTACATAAAAACACTCGAATCTTTGTTTACATAACACAGATTTAAGGCTAAAATATTGAATTCATTCTTGCATTCAGAAGGTCAAAATTTTGGCTGTCAACATAAAATGAGTTATATTTTTAATGTTTAACATAAAAAATAAAAAATATTTTTATCAAAAATCGTGAACCAGTCCCTTTAAGGACAATTCACTGAGCAGTCAAAAGAAATTCAATACCATAAAGTTATTTGGACTCCATTCTGTATAAACATTTAGATTATCTTGAGTTTAATTCAGCAATTAATAGTAAATAACCTGACCACCTGCATACCTCTCCAGACTATCACACTTCACCACACAGCTATCAAAGTACAGGTGTGATTATTGATGGGTGTTAGGTAATTGGCATTATTATCAACAGTAAACTCTACAAAATTGGACCATTTGTTTGTGCAAATATCAGTGACATGTGGCATTATGCGAGGTTGGCATTATATCAGGGGTGTTAACATGGGAAGAAATCTGTTCTTTAGGGTTTTCAAACGATAAGCGGGGGTGACATTAAAACGGGGCAATATATCAAGGGACCACTGTAATTATTACAAATTCCTTTTAAGAATAAGACCTTTCTATTTTTATTTTCACCTGACCTTGAAAATTTGACCTATTTTTAAAGAAAACTTATACTAGGCAATATCTCCTGAACTATTTCAGGTAGGGCTTTCATATTCTGATTCCTTATAGCAAGACCTAGTTTACATTTCATGCCATGATCTTTAACCTTTAGAGTTTGACCCAAATTTTAAAACTTTTTTCATAACTTTAGAATGTGAGTGTTAGGTCTCTCATATTTCATATGAGCATTTCTTGTGACAAGACCTTTTTAAGCTTCCATAATCAGAGATTTTTGGGCATATAGCTTTTGGTCTGTACGTCTGTCTGTTTTTTCCGCGAAAAATTTACCCTTGGCCATAACTCTTGAATGCTTAGTGCTATGTCTTGTGACAAGACCTTTCTTTTGGTTCCAACAATTTTGACTTTTTAGCTCCTGTGCTGAGCAATTCTGATCACCTGTTGTCAGTCTTCTGTCTGTCCGTCTGTCTGTAAACATTTTACATATTCGACTTCTTCTCCAGAACCATTGGGGGCAATTATAACCAAATTTGGCCAAAAGCATCCTTGGGTGAAGAGCTTTCAAGTTTGTTCAAATGAAGGGCCATGTCCCCTTCAAAGGGGAGATGATCACAAAAATGCCAAAATAGGATGGGGTCATTTAAAAATCTTCTCAAGAAACAATGGTCAAGAAGAGCTGAAATTTACATGAAAGCTTCCTTACATAGTGTAGATTCAAGTTAGTTAAAACCATGGTCCCCGTGTGTAAGATGAGGCGACAATAAGGGATCAAATTAAGTTATACATACAAATATATAGGGAAAATCTTTAAAAATCTTCTTAAAAACCACTAAGCCAGAAAAGCTAATATTTACATGAAAACTTCCTGACATAGTGCAGATTCAAGTTTGTTAAAATCATGGCCCCCGGGGGTAAGATGAGGCGACAATAGGGGATCAAAGTTTTACATACAAATATATAGGAAAAATCTTTAAAAATCTTCTTCTCAAAAACCACTGAGCCAGAAAAGCTGATATTGACGTGACAGCTTCCTGACATAATGCAGATTCAAGTTTGTTAAAATCATGTCCCCCAGGGGTAGGATGGGGTCACAATAGGGGATCAAAGTTTTACATACAAATACATAGGGAAAATCTTTTAAAAAATTCTTCTCAAAAACTACTAGATCAGGAAAGCGGAAATTTACATGAAAGCTTCCTGACAAAGTGCAGATTCAAGTTTGTTAAAATCATGGCCCCCAGGGGTAAGTTGAGGCGACAATAGGGGGATCAAAGTTTTACATACAAATATATAGGGAAAATCTTTAAAAATATTCTTCTCAAGAAACACTAAGCCAGAAAAGCTGAGATTAACATGAAAGCTTCCTGACATAGTGCAGATTCAAGTTTGTTATAAACTCATGACCCCTAGGCTAGGATGGGACCACAATAGGAAATCAAAGTTTTACATAACTAATAAATAGGAAAAAACATTTTAAAATCTTCTTCTGAAAAATCACTGGGCCAGAAAAGTTTATGTTTACATGAAAGCTTCCTGACATAATGCAGATTCAAGTTTGTAAAAATCATGGTCCCCGGGAGTAGGTTGGGGCCACAATAGGGATCAAAGTTTTACATGCGAATATATAGGAAAAATCTTTAGATATGAGCCAAGGTGACTCAGGTGAGCGATGTGGCCCATGGGCCTATTGTGTGACTTTATGACCTTCACCTTGGAGTTTGACCTATTTTTGAAAAACTTTAACCCTGGCTATAACTTTTGACAGCTTAGTGCTAGGGCTTTCATATTTCACATGTGTATTCCTTATGACAAGACCTTTCTTTTGGTACCAACATTTTTTACTTTATGACCTTCACCTTAAGAGTTTGGCCTATTTTTGAAAAACTTATAACATTGGCCATAACTTTTGAATAGTTAGCAGAATTAATTTGCTACCATATGGTGGCATCAGTATTTCCCAAAAACATTTTTGGCATTAAAGGTTTTGACCTTGTAACCTTGACTTTAAATTTTGACTTACTTTTAAGGCAATATCTCCTGAACTGTTTGAGGTAGGGGTTTCATGTTTTGTATGTAGATTTCTCATGGCAAGACCTTACATTTCATATCATGATTTTTGACCTTGTATCATGGTTATGTCATAACCCGTTGGGGCCACAATGTACGGTCAAATATTTTCATTGGAATGAAGATTAAATTTTTTTGTTTTTATACACCTGTCTTTAGACGGGACGTATTATGGTACAGCGATATCTGTACATCCGTCCGTCTGTTCGGGGTTTTCTCTTTATAATTTCATTTCACTTTCACATATCATGCTGAAACTTGCTGTGTAGCTTCTTTGTGGGTCACTCTAGATCATACTGCAATTTTGATCCATTTCGACCTTTTTTCCAGGAGTTTTGCCCCTTTATTTGGAAATAATTATTATATGGAGGGTACATAATTTGTCCGCCCTACTCCTTCCACAGTTTTCAAATGAGAGCCTTCTTATTTTGTGGAGTGTTTGTATGGGTATTGAAGATGTGCATGTGAAATGGATTTTGATTTTCTACAATTTTTGAGAAAATTACAGGTTGTTGAACTTAGTCTATTTGGAAATTAATATTCTATGGAGGGTACATAATTTGTTTGCCCAACTCCTCCCACAGTTTTCAAGTGAGGACCATCTTATTTTGTGGAGTGTTTGTATGGGTATTGAAGATGTGCATCTGGGGAAGGATTTTGATTTTCTTCCATTTTTGAAAAAATTACAGATTGTTGAACTTGGTCCATTTTGAGGAAATCTTGATTTTTAAGCTAAGACCCTTTGTTCATATGAAAGTTTGTCACAGCCTCATGATGGCTGATACTGCCTGAAGCAAAGTTATACAAATTATAAATATGTTCAGAACATGGGGTGTGCACCATCTGATGTGTGTGAAATCAATGCAGAGATTGAATAATGTTGAATGAAAATTGTATCAGTAACAGACAAAGTTAATTAGGTTTCTCCATCACCTATAACAAACAAGAGACCCAAGAGCCACATTGTTCACCTAAGTCACATTGGCCCAGTTGTTATTCAGCTGCTGTGATTTAACAAGAGTACCGTAAACGGTACATAATACGCCCATGAAATGCTTACATAGGGTGTTTTTCTTGTGCTATCTGATGAATGAAATGCATTGTTGTGCAGTGACATGTGTCCATCCTAAATAACTACTGATTCAACCTGGGATTGTCCATTGTAATCGGAGGCAATCCTTGATGATTCATAGATCTCTTTCCATTCTTACTAGTTGGTTGGGTTTTTTTTATTATTATTATTATTATATATATATATATATATTCTAATATCTGTTTGAAATCTAAATTATTCTTAGCACTTATCCTTACTAAACACACATGCAGAAGTTGTCAAATTTCTCTTATGCATAAGGGATTAGGCCAAACATTTTATCTCTAGTTTCTCAGGCACCGCTGCCTTAGACTAAAATTATCATATTCAAAAAAGGGAATAACTCCATTTTATCTTCTTAACCATTTAATACAGAAGTGTTTTATGAAATCAAAAGTTCAGTTTTATGCCCCCGCCACAAAGTCGTAGGGGCATATAGTTTTACCCTTTTTTGTCCTTCTGCGACAACCAGTTTTCTGGACTTATTTTTCTAAACACCTTCAGATATTAAATCGATATTTTGTAGGTTACAGATCGAGTTTGAGTTTTGTTCCAGTTTGTTGATTTTTGATGAAGTTGTGCCCTTTTAACATAGAAAAATTAATGTATTTATTTTATGGCTGTTAGAACATATAAAGGATTGTTGTTGAGTTCTTCATTGTACTAAATATGTGTAACATACAATCTGAATACCACATTCAATGCTATACTTCAATGGATTTCCTCCATTTGACTTTACTGCAGGCGGGAGCATTTTTGTCGTGCCGACACTTCTAGTTGGTAAAATAATTAGTAACCAACCACCCCCACCCCCCACCCCCACCCCCACCCCATTAAAAAAGGGGGGATATTGGCTTTCACAAGTGTTGTGTCATGTACAAACACATAATTAACATGACCACACTAACCCCATACATTCACCATTATCCAGGCAAGGTCCAAGTGGAAATAATTACATGCTTGACTGATTCGATGTATCCACTACCAACACTTTGACATGTCAAGAGTGAAAAACTTCATGGGATCCAAATCTAACTTTGAGAAGATCAAGAACTTCAAGGGATCAAAATTTCGAAAGACCAAGAGTTAATTTGCTTAATTATGTAGAAAAAAAAATTGGGTTCATGTTTTCACTATCAAGAACTTTGAGATGTTGAAGTTTGGGGCATTGAGAGTCAGCAGAAAAATTATTAGGCTAAACTCCTATACATGTGATTTAAGTCTATTTTTAGATAAAAGTTCCAACAAGACCACAGTCAAAGAGGTTGATGTATATATATTAAAAATAAAAGTGCTCTGTTTGGCAATGTGGCCCATGGGCCTCTTGTTACGATTCCTACAATACTAAATAAGTCCATGTACTTGTATTTATAATGCACAATTATATATTTATCATCATATTTCAAAGGAAAACAAAAGTGTATGGCTAAATTGGGCGATTGCTGTATAAAACATACTGGAACCAATGCGACTGGAATGGCTATGGTGGTAAGTGGAGTTTCAGTGTAACTAGAAATATAGTCAAACTTGTTTATTTCAATCAGTCTAACCAGAAATACAGTCAAGCCTGTCTTATTCAATCAGTGTAACCAGAAATACAGTCAAACCTGTCTCATTCAATCAATCTAACCAGAATTACAGTCAAACCTGTCTTATTCAATCAGTCTAACCAGAAATAAGGTAAAACCTGTCTAATTCAACAGAAATACAGTCAAACCTGTCTCATTCAATCAGTCTAACCAGAAATACAGTCAAACCTGTCTCATTCAATCAGTCTAACCAGAAATAGTCAAACCTGTCTCATTCAATCAGTCTAACCAGAAATACAGTCAAACCTGTCTCATTCAATCAGTCTAACCAGAAATAGTCAAACCTGTCTCATTCAATCAGTCTAACCAGAAATATAGTCAAACTTGTTTATTTCAATCAGTCTAACCAGAAATAGTCAAACCTGTCTCATTCAATCAATCTAATCAGAAATACAGTCAAGCCTGTCTAATTCAACCAGTCTAACCAGAAATACAGTCAAACCTGTCTCATTCAATCAATCTAACCAGAAATACAGTCAAACCTGTCTAATTCAATCAGTCTAACCAGAATTACAGTCAAATCTGTCTTATTCAATCAGTTTAACCAGAAATAATGTCAAACCTGTCTAATTCAACAGAAATACAGTCAAACCTGTCTTATTCAATCAGTCTAACCAGAAATACAGTCAAACTTGTTTATTTCAATCAGTCTAACCAGAAATACAGTCAAGCGTGTTTTATGCAATAAGTCTAACCAGAAATACAGTCAAACCTGTCTTATTCAACTAGCAGTGTCAGAGTATTCTGATGCACGAAAAAAGACAATTGGGGTAAAAATTTATGATGAAATGGACTGGTCAGGTGGTTGGGCAGTTTTCTCTGTATCTGCAAAATCACTTTTAGAAAGAAAGAAGTTGGAATATGAGTATATTCTCCATTTGCCATAATTTTTTGAAATCTATAATCATGTATTTCGTGTTATTCACCACCATGTATGATTTTTCCATGTTAGAGGTACTAGTCCTTTGTTACAGGGAGCAATCTGTGATTTCTGCGAGGCCTGGATCTGTCATGGCTCACGGTGTCTGTCTGTCCACGCCTGTAGCTGTCCGTTGAGGGAGGCGGAATGCTGCGAGTGTAAGAGAGGGGTGTGGGATCAAGGTACACTGCTTACTGATAGAAAATATCATGTATCATTTCTTAAGGAAAAAAAACAGCTCAAAGGAACATTTACATTCCAAGTGTATTTACAAAGGGACACACACACAGTGATCAACTCTCTTCTCATGCTAACACTATGTTAAAACATGCATACAGTTTGTATATTGTATCATTATAAATGACCATTGATTTCTGCAGGTGGAAGAATTTTCAAGTGCTCATACTGTAAAAAGTTCTTATGTGAAGATGATCAGTTTGAACACCAAGCAAGCTGCCAACAACTGGATTCGGAAAACTTCAAATGTAAGACACATGGATATTATTATTATTTCATCTTACCTTTGGTGATTTTAGATTATATTGGTCATCTGCAAGGTACATGTTGCAGGAACAACTTCAAATTCAAACAATAGAGAGGAAAGTATCTTCGATGAAAAGAAAAATTTTATTTTGTGATTTAATCACGTTACACTACATCTGTGACAGTGTGAAAAAAGTATTTTTACTGTAAAATTTATTTGTGCACAAGGATGAGGATATTGATGTGAATTTGCATCATGCATTACATTTTTCAATTCTTTGCTTCTCCATTTGCAATGCCTTTGGAGCTTCAGGTTTTAGATTTTGACAGAAATTTTATGATACTGTACAGTAAAATTTCCTATCTTAGCAAATTTAACAAATATTTTTAGCATTAAATCAAATTTGAAAGTGGTTCATGACTTAAAAAATTCTTCTCTTCATGTTTATAATATTTCAATTTCTTAGGTTTGTCCTGTAATAAACTTGGACAATATTCATGCCTTAGATGCAAGGTAGGTCATTATATTAATTCATGTGGTTTTGATATTTTAAAGATATGTCACTTAACAAAGTTTTTTTACCTCAGTTTTAGCTCACTGGATTGTGGATCAGTGTGATCTATAAATAGCCATCACTTTGTGTCCAACATTTGTTTTACATCAATTTCTGTATAGTTATATTTCAATCCTGAATAGAATGGCTACATACCCAATCACCACATCTAATATAGACTTTGAATTCAAGATGGCCACCAGGCATTTGATTGGCTGAGATGAAGCTTAACTTCTCCAGAACAGCATACATGTGATATGATACCTCCCTGATCAGCCAGGAGACTTGAAATTGAGAATAAAAAAATGTTTCCCATTGGTAGTCAAAAATTTCCCCGAGACATGAATTTAAAATAACAAAAAAAAGAAGCCATTTCATAAAAAAACCAAGCCCTTCATTATTTTGATTGACTGCATTTTCTAGGCGTGCATCAATGATCAATGGCTTGCATTTGTTTAGTTCATGGTTATAATTATTAGACTAATACAGTATATAATTGTTTGGAAGTACTGCATGCTTTTTTTCCAGTAAATTAGTTAGGGATTTAGTATGCTTAGATCTACCTTCTATCTCTCTTGAGTACCTCTTGCATCCATGCAGACTTCACACAATTCTAAAAGCAAATGAGATCATTTTGATTTAATTTGCTTTATAAGTTGAAATTTTTTTTTATAACAAATCTTAGGGAAATGACCCCTAATCTCGGATTATGAATTGAAAACTGTATCGCATATATTGTAACACCCATTTGTCATGTATAATGTACCACTAATGGCCCCGAAGACAATCTAATTAAAATTAGATCCTTTGATCCGCTCATCTACTATCACTACACAGCAGATGAGCAGGTCAAAGGATCTTATTTTAATTACTTTGGCCCCGAAGAGTTCCTGTATTTTTGGAAT
>NC_079165.1:57500393-57612893 GCF_947568905.1 Ostrea edulis | reverse complement strand
GGGGGGTCTTGAATTTCAGCTCAGTAAATAATACAGAAAATTCCTGACAGATGCTTTATTATTGAGATGTAGAACGTACGTCAATTCTTTCAGTTACCATATGTACATGGACTGGCTCTATAAATTGGACAGCACAGAACCAGTCTACTTTGATACAGAAAATTGAAATGACAGATATATTAAGCTATGTGTTGAAATTCACTTCAAAAGCTCCACCTTGACAGTCTGTAATGACAAGAGGCTCCACTCTCTCTCTCTCTCTGTTTTGGAGGCTCCAGGGTCAGCATTTTACACCAAGCCAATTTATTTTCAGTAGAATAACCCTTACTTGAGGTTGATACTTCAACTGCAAATACATTTATGTTCCCTCCTGATAAAAAGTAAACACGAACATATTGCAAGAGACAAGTTTAATAGTAATTTTTCAAATCTTTATGCAAGCCTCACCACTCAAATGAAAAAAGAGAAGAAAAAAAGAAAGAAAACTCTTTTAATTTTGAAAAGTTATCTGCAATCAATCCATGGATCTAACACCAAAGTTGTTGGCACATTGCAGTTCTACTAGTTATTCTATGTTGAATGACTGAGAGAAACGACATTAGCCTTTGCCTTCGCATATTTATAAACGAAAGTCAAATCGACACTCATTCTGCATCAGGTAAAGTTCCGTTCTTTAACAGGGAGATGGTTGAATATGCTGGTCACTGAATATGCTGAAAGACGGTGAAATACTCCTGTACAGGAATACCAAAACAAACATTTATCCATAGACCTAATAATTTTCCAGTTATGTGTGATTTGAATTCTATCCACCACATGACAATGTTTGCATGATTCTGTCGTTGAGATCCAAAGTGTCTCAAAATATTTTATGTGAATTTTCTGGATAATTATGCACGTACGTTATTCAGTACCACTGCTCTCCCTCTCTCTCTCTCTCTCTCTCTCTCTCTCTCTCTCTCGTCAGACCAGGTGTTTCTGCACTTGAACAGGGGCAGTACGCCCCCCCCCCCCCCCCATCAGTTATTTCTAATGAATAGTGTATTTAATCTAATATTATACATTAAATTGTCCTGTTACTTTGATGAACTTGAATGTTACACATCTCATGTCATTCTGTTATTTATGCAATAATCAGGGGCGGATCCAGGAATTGCGGTTAAGGGGGGGGGGGCGCAACTTTTCATGAGGCTGGGCTCCGCCTTGAGGCCCCCAGTGAGTCCAGGGCAAAGCCCGGGGGGGGGGGGGGTCCAGGGGGCGAAGCTCCTGGATTTTACAGATTTTATAAGGCTTGAAACATGTCTCCTATGTAGTAATTTTTACTATTTTCTGCCATTTTTAATAAGGTGAAATTAATGAAATGACGGAAAGTTTAAGGGGTTTTTTTGGGGGTGGGGGGTGGGGTGGGATGTAAGTTCTCCCAATAAAAGTAATTCAGTAAATCATTTACATTTTTCTAAACAAGAGACCACGATTTACCTTAAATTCGAATTTAAGGGGGGGGGGGGGGGGGTAGGCTGCGCCCCCCCCTTAAATCTGCCACTGATAGTTGTTTATTACATAATGTATAAATATGTTCACCCATTCTCAATATTAGGAATCAAACGATGTCGTTCCATTATTACTTAGGGGAATTATCTTCCGTACTATCTTGTAATAAACACTATAAATAGGTTTACATGATTAAAAAAGAAAACAGAATTGGTATGGAGGGATATTGTAGCGTATTTGAAATGTACTTTACTGTCTCCGAGTAATTTATACTTTACATCAAAATCCCCGCTTATGAACTTTAGGTTAAAATGTCCTGATAAAACAAACCAAAAGATTTGCTCATTCAGTCATTGTATCCATCCTTGTACATCTGAATTCGCAAGCTTTATGGGTTTTCGGTCCACTCCGTTCGAAAACCCTTGGCTTACAAAGATGGTCCATGTGTTATAATAAATGATTTATTTTGTCTAACGTACCTGTCGCATATTCTATTTTCAGCATTTTTTTTTTTTAAATATTAATCACCCCGACAAATGAAAATCGAAGACGCTCTATCACTTTAAGGTGTCCAATAATGAACAATGTTGAATGATTCAAATCAAAATAAACGTTTATTGTTAGATAATGGACTGTTAAGGTAACTCCGTACTCGCATTGAATTATCCGATAAAAGTTTAAAATTGTACTTATTTCAGTTCATTAGAATTAAAACTAATAAATTATTAAATAAAATAGATTTGTCGTTACACTTTTTTAAATGCGAGACTTGCAAAATCATACATATCAACGTCAGAAAATTGCAATTTTCCTTCAACAGCATTATCAAAATTTCACAAAAACTGGTTAAAACGGTATAATAGTATCTATAGCGATTTCATGAAACTGTTTCTTTACAAAACTATTCAAAATTTCTGCAAAATTAGAGAAAATCTATCATATAATGAACTTGATTGAATTATAACAGAGTTATTGCCCTTGGATTCATATTTTGCAATATTTTACTGATTATTTCTATATAGATTAGACTTGAAATATTTTATGTTTAACATTTTTTACAATAACGATTGGAAAAGACTCCAACAAATTTTATCAAGCCCTATAAAATCTGTAACATCCAGCACCTTCCTGGAGCTTCGCCCCCTGGGCCCTCACAAGGGCTTCGCCCTGGACCCACTGGTGGCCTCAAGGCGGCTCCCATATCCCCTGCCTCATAAAGTTGCGCCCCCCTAACCGCAATTCCTGCATCCACCCCCTGAGTAGAACTACTTTAAATAGATTAAAACCTGATCTTTTTGCATTTGAGACTTGTTTTGGAAGAGTTATCTTCCTTTCGTAAAAATTAAAAAAATAATTTAAAAAACCAATCTAATTTTCTAAATATGTGTGCTTTAAAAGATTAATTTTATTTCTTAAAGAGAAAGTATTTGTAATTTTTACCAAGAGATTTGTATGAAAATATAATTTCTTTTAGAAATATTTTGATAAAAACATGCTCTTCCTATAGACTTTAGTGTAAAAGTTTAGGTGAAATAAATCAAGCAGTAATAAAAATGTCAAAAGATTCCTATGGTGGATTATTTTTATTTGACGAACCCTTCAAAAATGATACCATGATTACAAAAATCCCACCATCCATGTACTAGATATGAAATATGGTCGTTATACACCGAATACCTTAAGTTAAAAAAAAAAAACACTTTAAAATGTATGTTACCGAAAAGTACATGATTATAAACTTTGGAACTATGTCATCACGCTTTTTTAATATTTTACGAATGTTAGCACAGGTACTTGTGGAAAGGACTTCCGGCACCCCCCTTTCTGTATATTTTAATGTTCAAATTCTTGGGTATTTCGGGTATATTTTTCATAAAATCTGTAACATCAGACTTTAATTTTATTTCAACGGAATACACATTTTAAACTCGCTTAGAAACCGTTTTTGAAAATGACATATCACCGATAACTTGCACCACTTTTTTCTAAGAGTTGAGCTATGTTGGATAATATGAATTGGCAGTTTAACCAAAATACAAAATTTCTTTTATTCGTCTGATTCCTTTCAAGACGGAACGTCCCTCTTCTTCGAAATGCACGTGACCAAACATTCAATTCGAATAAGTAAAACTACCAAAATATTACAATCATCATAATTTCTTAATATTATTTGGAAAAATTTCTTAAAACTGATTTTATTGCTTACATATATATCGAAGCAAAAATGATGTTTTCAGTTCTTCTTACTGGCAAAAATCATGAAATGTACGTTACAGTTATATCAGGTATCTAACTTGCCAAAATGTATGTAAAGGTTGTTAATGATTACAAAAGAAAGCTAATCGTGTAGATGTTAAGTACTAACCATTTAAATGTTTCCAAACTCGTCGATATAAACACAATGAAAAGAATCGATAAAAGTATCACATTGAAATAATATTTCTTTTTTATCTGGACGATAATTTACCATTATTTAAGAAGGGAAAAATAATACTCTTTATTGTAGACCTATTTGGGTGACACCGTGAGGTAACATACATTTTCCGTGCATATTTGAAATAAAATCATCCTATTTTTCAGCACTTTGTCAAAATCACAGACTTGATACAAAATCTATAGACACATGTATGGATATTCATTTTATTTCATTATGCATAATAGTAATATTCATATCTTTAACTTTTATTTTCAACAAATCATTTTGATGTTTGAGCTCTTATATTGAGAATAGATGTGTTATGTATGTACAGGCCTTATTTGGAATTTAAAAAAAAGAAATGCACAGTACCAAGATTTATCAGACATGGAAATTACCATCGCAAGGCAGATTTTTGAAAATTGCAGGGTAAAGGGTGATACAAGTTGGGAGCACCTGTGTATTAGAAAAGCAACTCTGGCGCGGGCTGCAAAGGTCCTCCCTACACACACACGCGCACACAGGGAGTATTCCCTCTACTTCGGTTGCAAGGAATAGCTTAGCTATTGGGTGTACACACGTGCATTATGGCCTTGTTGAAGTCATCTGCTATATATGGAACCAAGGACAAAAGGTCACAGCAACGCGACATCAAAGGATTCCTCCATCCGCAGGCCGATTCCCACGGTTCTATTACTACTCGCTGAACAAGATGGAGGAGAGGAAAGAGGGGAAAGATGGATTTAATGAGACGCAACTTGTGTGTACCGAAAACGTGGACCGTCTGGTCGAACTAATGAAATCTTGGGATTGTTTGAATGCAAACACAATGCTTGCTAGTAACGTGCCTGCACAACCAGAGGGCGTGGGGAGGGGCGCATGGAAGTATTTTCCAAGGCCAAGTGGATATTTCCGTGGTTGTAATTTTTGTAAGAAAAACGGAGAACCACGTCAAATGTACGATGGTCATCAGTTAAGGGATGAGATCGGACGCGTAACTTGTCCGGTTTTGTTCCGCTACCGTTGTCCATGGTGCGGGGCAACAGGGGAACATGCACACACTGTGAGTTATTGTCCGTCCAATCCTTACCGACCTTCCTCCGTTCTGACGTCACGTACCCCACGTAAAAGTTGCGGATGCTTACGAACTGGTCCGCATCACTTCTGTCAGAAGCATTAAACGAGCAAGACGCAAACAGAATACCTGGGAAAAGACTGTTACAAGGATCAAGTGTATCACAGTGTACGTTTCATTGTAGTGGAGTATCTAGTGCGTAGTAATGTACATAGACTTATTTTGAACTTAGATAATTGTTGAAGTTTATGAAATGGTAATATTGTCTACATGTACTTGTTTAACTGTTTAACACTGATTTTGTCTATAAAGCTACATTTATCTCAAACATTCTTATTCTTAACTCATAACGAAGAGGTAGACATGGATTTGCTCAAGTCTCTATGCTAACTTTCATTTTATTTTATGTATATGCTCTTTTTAAAACCCTTTTCCTAATGTCAGAACATAGAATCTATGCTTTAAAAGAAACAACTCAAATATCACAGAAAACAATCGGCAAACGTTTTCTTGAGCAAGTCTAGGGAGGACCAATTAAACTTTAAAAATGTGTGATTCGAATTACATGTAGTATAACTTGGAAACCCTCGAAATATACCGCGACCGACATGGTTCAGCGAAAATTTCCAGAATTGGATTATGAGCATCGTAGCAAACCCCACTAAAATGAGGTCCCCGACTTCGTAACCATGGATCACGAGGGGCTTCCGAGTTTCTGTGTAGGTGTCAATCAAAATCACAGACTGATGTGTATTGGAAGGTGCTTGGGGACAAAAGCAAATCATATAACAGAATGGTCTCTTTGAAACTTGCAGAATTATTATTATTATTATTTTGAGTTGGTTAGCTCACGGACTGACTGTAATGTACTGTCCCTATTCCTATAGATAACAGTATGTATAAAGATGCGTGCTCTGGGCACCAGAATAAAAACACGTCTGCTCAGTTCAAACTTTAATCTACAACTACATAATTAGAATACATAAAGTCAAATATCCGCAGAGTAACCTTTTACGAGCAAGCCCTAATATCAAATCCTAATGAAGCTGTCAGATTCAATATAAACATGCGGGTTGATAAACAAACAGAGAGTGAGGGTAAAAATCTCGGATTACCCTGACCCCTATATCTGATAAGGTCGGAGTTTCTGGGGGATTTTGAGGACTGACGTGTCCGAAACCTTTGGTTAACAATGATGATAAGCCCCAACGTTTTAAGTTTGACGCCAGCCTACTAAAACAATTATATTTATAATGAATTTCTTCCTTTATATCTTTTTCATAACAAATAGGTATATATATAGGTAGCTGCCTGTCCATATATATATATATATATATATATATACATACTCACAATGGCGGATCCAGGGGGGGGGGGGGGTATCCATACTCCCCCCACCTTTTTGAGGACAAAAAAAGTTTTAAGATTTATACGATTTTAACGAGTCTTTGAGTCCCAATGATATGAAAGGTGGATACTTGCATCACTCAAATTTATCAACACCAGTATTATATATCATTTAATTCCACGATAAATAAGACCACTGATATATATTTACGATATATTCTTAAATAGTTTATGTAACATAAAAGTTTGTTTAAGAAGTGGACAATTTGAAAGTGAAAAAGAAGTGCCAGGAAATGCTCAGAATGCAGGATTTTGCACCATTTACCACAGACGGCTTCCCAGACCTTACTCTTACTCTTAGGAGTAACCTTTAAATCAGCTTCTTTTTTCTCTTTTTTTCCCCATTGTGGAATAAGGGCTGAGTATGGAGATTAGAATGACTAGAATTTTGGGAACAATTAGTAAAAACTAAGCATTTTCATGTATAAAAAAAACTGTCTCACGATCTGGCTTGGGGTAAAAAGCTGAGTGGATTTTATTATTAGTCAGTTTTCAATATCAGTTTTCTGGGATAAACGTTACCGCCAATACCAGTTAAAAACTAGATGGACTCAACGGTCATATGTAATGAACATTCAAGATGAGGACAAATGCAGGGCAGGATGAACGATGTACAAGACGGGAATCAAAATTTACCAATGTATTAAAAGATTTAAAATTTCTCTTCCTGGCCGAGAAAATGCTGTACTTTTCTAATGCAAGGAAATGGCCCTGGGGGGGGGGGGGGGGGGGGGGGCATGTTCAGTTTAACTAATTAATTATAACTATATAAATAAATAACAATCATTCAGATGTACAACTACTGTCAGAGTTCACCTTGCTGCACTGCACACATTTAACAGATTTAACATAGTGTTACATATGTAATACTGATTTTGAACAAACAAAAAATTAAAATGAACATAAATGAAATATATACAATAATAAATAATCAAACTGCTTCACACATCTAAGGACAGTGCCAGTTTCAAGGACTGTTTGGAAGGAAACTAAGACAAGGGGATGTGTGTTTATTCAACAGCTTCAAAGTTGAAAAACAAAACTTATATATTTCTCTTCAGCATGCAGCAAACTTGTAATACACGGCATACTATAAAACCTGGCCTGGCCTCAAAATTGGCCTGGCCCTAATTTTGGCCTCTAATTATGCTCCATCCCAAATTTTGGCCTGGACTCAAAAGTTGGCTCGGCCTCAAAATTTGGCCTCTAAAATTTTTTTGGCCTCAACCCAAATTTTTTTTTAATTCAATTTTTTTTTTATTGATTTCATTGATTTATTGGTTTTAGTTTTTCAAAGTCATAGCAGATAAGTGATGTTTCTATTGTTTTGTAAACGTGCACTTTAAAATAATCATGAACTACCACCAATCTGATTGATTTTATTGAATAAATCATTTTCTTTTCCCTTCATATCTGTATGCACTAGTACACACCAAAACAGATTGCACAACTAATGAAACAATTGGCATATTGATTTCATTGATTTATCATTGGTTTTAGTTTTTCAAAGTTGTAGAAATAAAATGATATATGTACATTTGAATAAACATGAACTACTACCAATCTGATTGATTATCTATGGATTTGTTTATTGACAAAATTATTTGCTTTTCCCTTCCTAACTTATGTACTAGTACATCAAAAAGTATGATGAAATGATAGATTTATTGATATTTTTTGTATTCAATAGAATTCAATTTGATGTCAATTTACATATTTTAAAAGTGTTACAATTAGTGTTGTCATTATAATGAATTCGAATTTAAGAGCAGCGCACATTCAGAACAGAGCATAGGCATACTATAAAACCTGGCCTGGCCCCATTGGCCTGGCCTGGCCCCGATTTTGGCCTCTAATTATGCTCCATCCCAAATTTTGGCCTGGCCTCAAAAGTTGGCCTGGCCTCAAATTTGGCCTCTAAAAATTTTGTTGGCCTCAACCAAAAAAAAAAATTTTTTATTCAAAATTTTGATTGATTTTCAAAGTCATAGCAGATAAATGATATGTTTCTGTTGTTTTGTAAATGTGCACTTTAAAATAATCATGAACTACCACCAATCTGATTGATTTTATTGAAAATCTATTGATCAGTTTATTGAATCAATCATTTTCTTTTCCTTTAATTTATATCTGTATGTACTAGTACACACTAAAACAGATTGCACAACTAATGAAACAATTGGCATATTGATTGATTTTTTCAGAATTATGATTGATTTCATTGATTTATTATTGGTTTTAGTTTTTCAAAGTTGTAGAAATAAAATGATATATGTACATTAGAATAAACATGAACTACTGCCAATCTGATTGATTTTATTGATTAGTTTATTTGACAAAATTATTTGCTTTTCCTTCCTAACTTATGTACTAGTACACCAAAAGTATACTGATGAAATGATTGATTTATTGATATTTTTTGTATTCAATAGAATTCAATTTGATATATCAATTCACAAATTATAAAAGTGTTACAATTGTGTTGTCATTATAATGACACCCCCCCCCCCCCCGCGAGGGCCCTTGATTGGGTGAATAAACAATACATGTTCAAAAAATTGTTTGTTTTTTTCCAATTTTGAATTAACAAATTTAGAAAATAAAGTCGAGAACTATTTTCAAAGGCTGTACCCCAGATGCACTTTTTCCCTTACAAATGGGACTGTAGTCCCCCATAATAAGATTATGCAGTCTTTTTAAGTTAGATATTCATACAAGAAGGGGGGCACCCCCCCCCCCCCCCTCCCACCTAACCTCCTCAAGTCCTCCACTGCTCTCTAAATATGCAGTCATTGAGAAGGCTTATAACACGACTAGGTCTTTGTAAACTTGTGAAATGAAATTACAAACATTTATCTGTTATGTGGCTTCTGCATATATTTAGTCATTGTCGCAAACCAGAGGTACGATCTTCTTATCTTTCGAAAGACTTGAAAGTGGTAATCTCAAAAGCTGATAAAAAGTAGAAACTGACTATGCAGAACGACTTATGAAGGTGATCAGTGGGGAAATAACATATTTTGTATAAATAGATTTACATTTATTTTTTCATTCGGTATGTACATAACATCTATACACGCTATCCACACTTAATTCAGGTGCCTGTGGTAAAACTAATTGACAGAGGTTTATAAGGCGAACATGAACACTTCATATCTCTCCAGTTTAAAAGTTATGAATGACCAAAAGATCGATTTTATTTTCAGTATATCATAGTACCATAGATACATGTAAATTAAACTACAAGCTGGGATTCAATTAAGTTGTGAGTGAAAACTTCCAAGAAATATGAAGCGGTATCCTCGAATCAATTTGGATTGAGTCCAGAACTGCAGTGGCGGATCCAGAAGTTTTCGAACCAGGGTTCAGTAAAGGCTGGCTCCAGCCGCTTTGAAGGCCTCAGTTGGTCCTGGGTGAAGCCGTGGTGAGGAGCAACGCCCCATGAAACAACAGATATTTGACAAAATATGACGTATATACATTGGGGGGGGGGGGGGGGGCATATTTCACTAAATATGGATCATATTCATGAACAGAGAGAGAGAGAGAAAATAAAGGTCCATGGGCCACATCGCTCAACTATAGCCCCGTTCACATGCGCTGATTTACTCACGGAATGCAAATTCTGCATACATGCAAAATCTGCACCCGGGTGTAAATTTGAGCATGTGAACGCAATTGCACATATGCAAAAGTAAATATACATATGTGCAAATATACACCCGGGTGTAAATCTGCACCTACTCAGACCAGATGCAAATTTACTTTTGTATATGTGTATATTTACTCCTAGTGTATTTTTCGTCATGTGAACGCACACACCGTATACAACGTCACACCCGAGGAGTCGTCACTGTGGATCACGAGGGATCGGCTCCGAAGAGGAGCAAACGCAGTATCACCGAATATGATATCGCTTTTCTCATAAAATACACCGTATTTCTGCAAACATTATATTGCATAGAGTGTCGTAGACATATCTTGATCAATCAAATTGTCACTGTGTACAGTAAGGGAAAAATCCTCCTCAATCGAAAATAATTCGCCATCTTTATCAAACTTCGAGAATCATTGCCATTTAACCCTAATTTGTTTAGTACCATGTGAATGCTTAGCAAATATTTTTGCATGTTTGCATGAAAACAAAATTTTTCCCTCGAGTAAATCAGCACATGTGAACGGGGCTTAAGACATCTTGGCTCATATCTAAAGATTTTTCCTATATATTCGCATGTAAAACTTCCCTATTGTTGCCCCAACCTACTCCCGGGGATCCTGATTTTTATAAACTTGAATCTGCACTATGCCGGGAAGCTTTCATGAAAACAAACTTTTCTGGCCCAGTGATTTTTCAGAAGATTTTTAATGATTTTCCCTATATATTTGTATATAAAATTTTGACCCCCTACTTTGGTCCCATCCCCTGGGGACCATGATATTTACAAACTTGAATCTGCACTATTTCAGGAAGCTTTCGTGCAAATGTAAACTTCTTTGGCCCAATGGTTCTTAAGGAAAATTTTTTAAATATTTTTTTTCTATTTATTAGTTATGTAAAACTTTGATCCCCTATTGTGGCCCCATCCTAGCCCCAGGGGTCATGAGTTGAACAAACTTTAATCTGCACTATCTCAGAAAGCTTTCATGTTAATCTCAGCTTTTCTGGCTCAGTGGTTCTTGAGAAGATTTTAAAGATTTTCCCTAAAAATTTGTATGTAAAACTTTGATCCCCTATTGTGGCCCCATCCTACTCCCAGGGGCCATGCTTTTAACAAACTTGAATTTGCACTATGTCAGAAAGCTTTCATGTAAATTTCAGCTCTTCTGGTCCAGTGGTTCTTGAGAAGATTTTTAAATGACCTCACCCTTTTTATGCATTTTTGTGATTATCTCCCCTTTGAACCCCCTCCTCCCAACCCCAGGGGGGCATGGCCCTTCATTTGAACAAACTTGAAAGTCCTTCACCCAATGATGCTTTTGGCCAAGTTTGGTTGAAATTGGCCTAGTGGTTCTGGATAAGAAGTCGAAAATGTAACAAGAGGCCCAAGGGCCTAGAATCGCTCTTCTGATAAATTGTACAACCCCACCATTTCTATTCTTAGCCTCTTAGTATTCTAAATCTTTAGTTAAATCCTAAGAATTAAAAAAAAGTAGGTCAATGTGACCTACTTTTTGGTTTACACATTTTGAGAACCCAAGAAATATCAACTGACAAAGTTTGATGATTTTAAGCCAATTAGTATCTGAATATTGAAATATAGCGAACTCCGAACATGCAAGACCCATCAACTGACAAAGTTTGATGACTGTAGGTCAAATAGTATCTGAAATATATAAATATAAATATAACCGTCAAATTCCAAAAGTAGGTCAAGGTGACCTACTTTTTCGTCAACACCCTTCAAACATGCAAGACCCAACAACTGACAAAGTTTGATGACTGTAGGTCAAATAGTATCTGAATTATATAAATATAGCCGTCCAATTCCAAAAGTAGGTCAAGGTGACCTACTTTTTGGTTGACACCCTTTGAACATGCAAGACGCATCAACTGACAAAGTTTGATGACTGTAGGTCAAATAGTATCTGAAATATATAAATATAGCCATCCAATTCCAAAAGTAGGTCAAGTTGACCTACTTTTTGGTCGAAACCCTTCGAACATGCAAGACCCAACAACTGACAAACTTTGATGACTGTAGGTCAAATAGTATCTGAAATATATAAATATAGCCATCAAATTCCAAAAGTAGGTCAAGGTGACCTACTTTTTGGTCGACACATTCCGTAGACTCAAGATGCATTAACTGTCAAAGTTTGATGATTGTAGGTCAATTAGTGACTGAAATATATAAATATAACTGTCAAATGCCAAAAGTAGGTCACAGTGACCTACTTTTTGGTCGATACACTCCGAAGACTCAAGATGCATCAACTGACAAAGTTTGATGATTGTAGGTCAAATAGTGTCTGAAATATAGTAATTTAGCTGTCAAATACCAAAAGTAGGTCATGGTGACCTACTTCTTGGTCGATACAAACCGAAGACTGAAAACGCATCAACTGACAAAGTTTGATGATTTATATAGTTTTACAGTGCCCAAAATATGCATCTAAAATTGAAAATGTGAAATTTGAATATCTGCAAAATTCAAAAAGTAGGTCACTGTGACCTATTTTTTTTTTATAAATATGTTTCAAGGCCTCAAGATACATCAACTTACAAGATTTGATGATTCTAAACCTCTCGGTATATGAAATAACAACTTAAAATATATCTATAAATGATAAGCCATAAAATTCAGAAAGTAGGTCACGGTGACCTATTTTTCAGTTGACGCATTTCAAGGTCCCATGATCCACCAACTGACAAGTTTTGATGATCATAGGCTTCAAAGTGTCCACGATATGCATCAAAATTAATTTTAAAATAAATACCTGCAAAATTCAAAAAGTAGGTCACCGTGACCTACTTTTGAGACAACTTGACACAAGGTCCTAAGATGCATCAACTGTCAAAATTTGATGATCCTAGTCCTTATAATGACTAAAATATCAAAGATTTAAGGAAATATAAATTTAGGTCAACTTTGAAGTGACCTTGAGACCACGCCCTTTGCCCCAGGGTAATGCCTTGAACAATTTTTAATCTACAACATATCCTCATCCTTATGTGTAAGTTTGGTGATAATCTGCCCAGTGGTTCTTGAGAAGAAGATTTTTTAGCAACCACTACTTTTGTTTGTATTTTCCTGATTATCTCCCCTTGTTAAAGGGTCACATCCCTCTATTTAGTATGTATGAAAGCCCTTGGGCCAATGAAACCCTGTAACAAATTTGAAAAAAATTGGCCAAGGGGTTCTTGAGTTATAGCCCTTTTTCTAAAAAGTTTACGCACACCGCACAAATGGCCATAGCATTAGCTCTTTGAGCCTTCGGCTCAGAAGAGCTAAAAAGTTTACAGACAGATGATGGACAACAGGCGATCAGAAAAGCTCACTTGAGCTTTCAGTTCAGGTGAGCTAACAAGAGGCCCATGGGCCACATCGCTCACCTGAGTCACCTTGGCCCATATCTGAAGACTTTCCATATATATTTGCATGTAAAACCTTAGTCCCTATTATGGCCCAAACTACCCTTTGCAAACTTGAATCTACACATGTCAGAAAGCTTTCATGTAACTGTCAACTTCTTTGGCCCAATGGTTCTTGAGAAGAAGATTTTTAAAGCTTTTTCCTATATTTGTATGTAAAACTTTGACACACCCCCCCCCACTTGTGGCCCCATCCTACCCCCCGGGGGCCATGATTTGAACAAACTTGAATCTGCACTATGTCAGAAAGTTTTCTTGTAAATATCAGCTTTTCTGACTCAGTGGTTATTGAGAAAAAGATTTTAACTATATATTTGTATGTAAAACTTTGATCCCCCCTTGTAGCCCCATCCTACCCCCGGGGGCCATGATTTGAACAAACTTGAATCTGCACTATGTCAGAAAGTTTTCATGTAAAAATCAGCTTTTCTGGCTCAGTGGTTCTTGAGAAGATTTTTCCTATATATTTGTATGTAAAACTTTGATCCCCCCTATTGTGGCCCCATCCAACCCCCGGGGCCCATGACTTGAACAAACTTGAATCTGCATTATGTCAGGAAGCTTTCATGTAAATCTCAGCTTTTCTGGCTTTAAGTGGATCTTGAGAAGATGATTTTTAAAGTTTTTCCCTATATATTTGTATGTAAAACTTTGACCCCCCCTTGGGGCCCCATCCTATCCCCGGGGGCCATGATTTGAACAAACTTGAATCTGCACTATGTCAGAAAGTTTTCATGTAAAAATCAGCTTTTCTGACTCAGTGGTTCTTGAGAAGAAGATTTTTAAAGATTTTTCCTATATAATATAATGTATTTGTATGTAAAACTTTGATCCCCTATTGTGGCCCCATCCAACCCCAGGGGCCCATGATTTGAACAAACTTGAATCTGCATTATGTCAGGAAGCTTTCATGTAAATCTCAGCGTTTTTGGCTTAGTGGTTCTTGAGAAGAAGATTTTTTAAGTTTTTCCCCTATATATTTGTATGTAAAACTTTGATCCCCCCTTGTGGCCCCATCCTACCACCGGGGGCCATGATTTGAACAAACTTGAATCTTCAATATGTCAGGAAGCTTTCAGGTAAATTTCAGCTCTTCTGGCCCAGTGGTTCTTGAGAAGAAGATTTTTAAATGACCCCACCCTATTTTTGCATTTTTGTGATTATCTCCCCTTTGAAAGGGACATGGCCCTTCATTTGAACAAACTTGAAAGCCCTTCACCCAAGGATGCTTTTGGCCATGTTTGGTTGAAATTGGCCCAGTGGTTCTGGAGAAGAAGTCGAAAATGTGAAAAGTTTAACAGACAGACGGACAAAAAGCGATCAGAAAAGCTCACTTGAACCTTCGGTTCAGGTGAGCTAAAAAGGGGGCATGTGAACATTTGAACAAGAGGGCCCCTTTTGCCAATGGACAACTTTTAACCCCACGTGGCACTGACCATGTTATGTCAACCTTAGGGTGAACAAAATGATCAATATACTAACCTGATAAATTCTTAAGAAGATTTTAAAATACTTTTCATATATATTCTCCTTCAAAATTTGAAAACCCTATCGTGACCCCACAAGTATGTTGCATAGCTTTTCAAAGAGCCGGAGATATTGACCCCACAGTTGTTCGCCGAAGAAGAAAAAAGCCCACCACAGAGTTAAATTCAAAATCCCAATTCGGGATGGAGGGTTCATTCTTTTCAAGAGCATGTACTACAATTCATCAGTTCGAGCTTAAGGTAGTACTCTACATCGTCATAATGGCTGACTTCCTTTAAAAACATGGATGAAAAAATCGATATCAGCAATATTTGACTTTTCCTTTTCTATTTAAATACCTAGCCGAGTAGCTCAGTAGGTTAGAATACCGAATGCTGAACTGTAGGTCGCAGGTTCGAGTCCAGCAGGGGTTTTAAATTTTTTTCAGATTACCTTCTACTAAAACTGTATTTTTTGACAAAATAAAGTAAATTTGAAATTTTTCAACTTCAAAATATTGTTGTACATATCCTCCACTTTTCATCTACATCAAATTTCCCTGGTGTAGCATACCTCCTTAAATTCCTTACATCTGATGTAGATTTTGAAAATAACTAACTTTGAATGTAAAAACGATGGAAAATGTATGTTGCCAGCCACACCCAGACTGGCATGTCTGCCCCAAGAAAATGGTGTTAACAAATTTGAATGTATACTACTGTCCGACACAAACAGGTGGTTGCTCCTACCCCCCCCCCCCCCCCCTTAATGGCAGAAGTTTTGTTTGTTTTTTTAAATTTGCTTGTCAAGAATGTTTTGATAATCTGAAACTGAACTTCTTTTTAGACTGCTCCCCACCTTGAGAAACAATGCTACATAGGATCTTTTTACAGAATTCTCAAATACCCTATATAAAGATTTTAACCTCTCCTAAGGCCACAAGGGTCATTGTGTGGACAAACTTAAATCTACATTAAATGAAGATTCTTTTAACTAACTGAAACCATGGTAGATGCAGAGGCAGAAAAACGTCACCATTGCAAGACAGTGCCTTGCTTCATTAGGTGGGTATCTGATGCATTATCTGATTGACAGCAGCACATGCATCATCAGAAACCCATGGTTGATTACACTTTGTCAACCGTGGGTTTCCGACGATCTTCCAGCTTAATAAATATGGATGCCTACATTCCATTAATTAATTAAAAATAACTTAAAACTGGCTGTTTACCTTATATAATTTTAATTCCATAGAGAGATATATACAAATATTGCAAACATTCTTTATTTAATATAAATAACATATATTCATTCATGGATAACAAAATAATAACAAAAAATATCACACAGAAATTGTAAATCACAGATAGACATCTATTACTACTATCATTAAAAGGATTCTATTTTCCCCCAATTCCAACAAGGTATATGGAACTCTCTGCCCCTAGTGCTTAGATAACTCTATGATCTATCACCAAAAGATAGTATTTCAAATATGAAATTTGATTTTGATAGATTCTAATGGATAGCTGATTAAATACTATATTAATTACTACACTGACAAAAGCCTGTCAAAAATCTTGCAATAAACAATATCAATTTTGGTTTACCCAAATTAATTCCAAAATTAATAACTTTGGCAGCAATTAATTTCAAACAAATCAGAAACAAAAATTCATTACTTCTTAAGGTATTTCCACCCTCCTGTGATGTCATAAGATTTTGCAAATTCAATGATTTGATAAGATTTATGCATGACAGGAACATAAATTTTGCTGGAGTCTTTTTCAATAGTTATTGTAAAAATCTTGTTAACAATAAAATATTTCAAAAGTCAGGGTTTGACATTTACTTTTTTGAGCACTAGACCATTCGGGCTACTTCAAATGATTTTACTAGACCTGACCTTACATCCACTAGCCCTGACCAATTTTACAGAAAAAACTGATAGTTTCTCCATATTTAAATACTAAGAAGTCATATTTGCGTATAGAATAGAGTCATTCCCACATATGTCAACACCGCAAAATGGCTGCTTACGACGTAATTTATTGATTTGATAAACACTTTCTTATATTTAATTCCTATAAAAACAAGATGTACTGTGAGCAATGCTCACTAAGAATACCCCCCGCTTACCCCAATCTCCCAAAGGGTGTTGTTAATAGGTATAAATTACCTCTTTCCTGAGTGTAAAAATATGGTATGCATTTGTAGAAGAAAATGGAAGATATAGTCCAAACACAAATCCATGGCATAAACCTATAATTTTGACCTTGAGATCAAAGGTCAAGGTCATAAAGAGGTCATGAATGTACATGACACATAGTCTCATGGTGATACACTCATGTCTTATGGTATGACTATGTCAAAACCCTATAATCAATTTTGACCTTGAGGTCAAAGTTCAAGGTCATATAGAGGTCATGAAGGTACTCGACACATTGTCTCATGGTGATACACTCATGTGTCAAATATGATATGCCTATGTCAAAGAACAAAGAGGTCATGGCCCGGACATGAATCCATTGTAAAAACCTTTAATTTTGACCTTGAGGTCAAGGTCATATGGAGGTCATGAAGGTACATGACACATCGTCTCCTGGTGATACACTCATGTGTCAAATATGGTATGCCTATGTCAAAGAACAAAGAAGTTATGGCCCGGACACGAATCCATTGTAAAAAACCTTTAATTTTGACCTTGAGGTCAAGGGTCAAGGTCATATAGAGGTCATGAAGGTACATGACACATCGTCTCATGGTGATCTACCTGTGTGCCAAATATGGTATGCCTATGTCAAAGAACAAAGAAGTTATGGCCCGGACACGAATCTGCACAGACGGACAGACGGACGGACGGACGGACGGACGGACAGACAGAGTGATTCCTATATACCCCCCAGAACTTCGTTCGGGGGGTATAAAAACTAGTTTTTTTGAAAAAATGAAAATGAATCCAATCATTATCTATTTATCCAAAACATAACTTTACACACATCATCGAGCAGATGTCGTAAAACATCACTTCCAACCGTGACTTATTTATTAGAACTAAAAATAAAGATAGTGTCATCACACGGTGCAAAATTGCTCGCAAACTCTTGAGTAAAATATCTTATGGTTTAAAGTTTCTTGTTTATTTTTCTACACAACCAGTTGGACTAATGAATTGACATTTTACCCGACCGGACCCATCATTTAGTCGACTTGGTCGGTCGGACGTCCCTAAATGTCAAACCCTGAAAGTCTCAAGTTATACATGAATAATCAATTATATGTTTCAAAATATTGAATCCAAGGGCAATAACTCTGTTTTCATAAAATTATTTATCAAGTCCATTATGCGATAGATTTCCTTTATTTTTCACAAACATTTTGTACACTTTTAACAGAAAACATTTCTTGAAATTGTTATGAATACTATTACATCGTTACAACCAGTTTTTGTGAAATATTGATAATGCTGTTTAAGGAAAATTGCAATTTTCTGACTTTGATAACAGGTATATTGTGCTAAGGCCACATAAAATTGAAATTACAGTTCTCAGGCCCGCGCGCATCTGTTTTGAGGTGCCCGCATTGCAAATTTTATTGCATTTTTAATAAAATAAAAAGTAGGTAATGCGGCGACGTATCCGGAAAAAAAAAATCCGCATTCAATTTTTCAAAACTTCCGCATTATTCGGAGCTCCTCCTGTCTCAGTATACGAATAGCTGTATTTAGCAGAGAATACCGAATACCGGAAATCTTCGTTTGTCGTGCGCAATAAAGACTTCCGATGTATAACAACGTGGTTGCAGCATTATTTTGAGAATGTCTATTGTGTCAATAAGTATTCGACAAGGAGCAGTGTTCATTCTACCATGGACAATTATAGAGGGATATTCGGAGGGATGTACCTTCCTAGATCTTTATGAGGGTGTGAAAGCAATGAAGTTCGATTTGGGAAGCTGGACGTTTCCTGAGAAATTAAAAAATGCCGCTGTCTCCGTTAGTGTCGGTAAGAACAAGAACGAATTAGACTCTGCAATCATTACAAATAAAGTATCGTCAACGATACCTGTTTTCGGCCACTTTGTGAGATATACGGTGTGTGAAACCAAGCCCGCCGATGTTTCTGCACATTTCGACAATGATAGTGCCAATGATCATAATAATAATGCCAAGGATTGTCAAGAACCGGGAAGAGCCACCAGAAATATCAACGACGTGTTGGTTTTTAACGCACGTAAACTTTGCCTTCCAGAGCCATTCTCTGAAGATGCCAAAATTACAAACAATAAGCGAATTGTTTACAACAAAATTTTATATTTCTTGGGAAACGCAGGCTTGGGTTTTACACCAATGACAATAGATGAAGGTAAAGATTTCATAAATGCTTAACTAACTGTATTTGGACAATAGACCCATTTGTTGATACCCTCAGAGATCGGTGTTTTGCTCTTCCAGTTCTTTTTGAAAATCTGTTTGGTTACAATGTACCCGAAAACCATAAACATAAGAGGGGTGAGTTGAGTCAATCAACCCTGTTGTCGTTAGCTTGCCATTTAGATGCTTGTCTAGAGAAAACATGGATTTCCAAAGTGATGTGGGCACCTATCAGGACTGCTGCTCAAACATTATCAGACAGCTTTCACAAGTATATTGAGTATTTAAAGCAGAAAGCAGAGAAAATGAAGGGAAAAAACACTATGCAACTTAACTGTAGTACATATGCTTTATTATTTTGACCACACAAGACAATTTGTTAAGATAGCATGTGTTAAATTTGTTTCATATGTATAGTGACGGTACAATAAAGAATTTGCTTGATGTTATATGTTTTATGTCAAGTTGGCAAATAAAAAAAAGCCTCCCTCATCTGTTTTGGTACGAATAAAAAGAAAAAAAAAAAGCCTCCCTCCCTCATCTGTTTTTGAGAAAATTGGCCTGAGAACCAGAGAATTAATTTTATGTGGCCTAATCGATAATTTTTTTTATTAATACTGCAACATACTTATTCTATCATTTTTATTTGTTACTAAGATATATTATTTGAAGAATCAACAATCAAATATAAGATTGAACCTATAATTCCAGAGGGGTGGAATTCCCTTAACACACACATCAATATGGATCCATTACTTGACACACTGGATTCAAAACCACATTAAGTCATTCCCGTCTTCGTCCATGCCCTCAAACAGTTTGTTTCTACAGGGGCTATCTTCTGTGTTGTAGTGTTTATATGGATTATTTCGTGGCAGGAATTGCTCACACAACCAGCAAAAATACGCTCGGCACTTCATGCATGTCATTTTGTTACATCCATCAATTTTCTACAAAACAAGCACTACATTTACTTTTAGAAATTACTAGGTAAATGTACCATGGAAAACATTTACAAAATGATCTTAGGGAAATCTAAATGTTACCTTCCCAAGCAATTATTACTTATTAACTCTTACACAGATACAAAAGATATTAACCCAACTGTACTTTTTATTCTATATGCATGCATACCAAACAATGGAAATTAATTCAAAACTTAATGTTATTCACTTCTCAAAAAACTAAATCTAATCTGATGATACATGATAAAATTTATCGGCCAAGATTTGTGCTGATTACAAGCTAACCTGAATGTTGGCTCCACAGCTTGGGCATGATTTGGAGAATTCATCCAACCATTCCTTGGACAGACATTCTGCCACAGCTACTTGTATGGTCTGCTTGCCATAGCGCTTCTCTAACATTATTTTGGTTTCCTCATCGGCATTTACGTACTCATCTCTCAGTTTTTGCAATCCATCTGTGATATCAATTGCATGTTATTCAATGTTTTTCAATAATCATTACAGAAACACATGAAATGAAAACGGCAAATTTGTAATTAGATGTAAGGAGATAGCCAAATTCACATGGAAGTAAAATGATGAGGAAAGACAGCATCTCTTCCACAAAGAATGGTGTTTTACTCTTCTTCATTTATTTCATTGAGAGAGTGCCAAATTTTCAAATGTAGTTATCAATGTGACAAGGTGTGGATATGTATATATGTTTTTTGCTCTATCTTTTTGTTACAGTTAACATGTTTATAATGAATTCACGCTTTCAGCAAAGTGATTTTCAATCCCTGTAGTTTTAAAATATATTATAAACTCACTGGCTATGACAAATTATGTTTATAACAAATCAAAATCGATTCAAGAACAGAAATGGCCGAGTTGCTTTGAAATATGTTATCTATCATAGAGACAGCAGTACAAAACATACTGGAACAAGAGGCCCATGGGCCACATCGCTCACCTGAGTCACCTTGGTCCATATCAGAAGATTTTCCATATCTATTTGCATGTAAAACCGTAGTCCCTATTATGGCCCCAAACCTACCCCTGGAGGCCATGGTTTTTGCAAACTTGAATCTACACTATGTCAGAAAGCTTTCATGTAAATATGAACTTCTTTGGCCCAATGGTTCTTGAGAAGAAGATTTTTAAAGATTTCCCTATATATTTGTATGTAAAACTTTGATCCCCTATTGTGGCCCCATCCTACCCCAGGGGGGCATGATTTCAACAAACCTGAATCTGAACTATATCAGAAAGCTTTCATATAAATCTCAGCTTTTCTGGCTTAGTGGTTCTGGGAAGAAGATTTTTAAAGATTTTTCCTATATATTTGTATGTAAAACTTTGACCCCCTATTGTGGCCCCATCCGACCCCCGGGTGCCATGATCTTAGCAATTTATAATCTGCACTATATCAGGAAGCTTTCATATAAATCTCAGCTTTTCTGGCTCAGTGGTTCTTGAGAAGAAGATTTTCCTATAAATTTGTATGTAAAACTTTGATGCCCCCCTTGAGGCCCCATTCAATCCCCGGGATCCATGATTTTAACGAACTTGAATCTGCACTATATCAAAAAAAACCCAAAAAAAACAAACAAAAAAAAACAACAAAAAAAACTTTGACCCCCTATTGTGGCCCCATCCGACACCCGGGGGCCATGATTTTAACAATTTAGAATTTGCATTATATAAGGAAGCTTTCATATAAATCTCAGCTTTTCTGGCTCAGTGGTTCTTGAGAAGAAGATTTTTAAAGATTTTCCCTATATATTTGTATGTAAAACTTTGATCCCCTATTGTGGCCCCATCCGACCCCCGGGGGCCATGATTTTAACAATTTAGAATCTGCATTATATAAGGAAGCTTTCATATAAATCTCAGCTTTTCTGGCTCAGTGGTTCTTGAGAAGAAGATTTTTAAAGATTTTCCCTATATATTTGTATGTAAAACTTTGACCCCCTATTGTGGCCCCATCCGACCCCCGGGGGCCAGGATTTTAACAATTTAGAATCTGCACTACCTAATAAAGCTTATCTATAAATTTCATCTTTTCTGGCCCAGTGGTTCTTGAGAAGAAGATTTTTTAATGACCCTACCCTATTTTTACCTTTTCTTGATTATCTCCCCTTGGAAGGTGGCCTGGCCCTTTATTTTAACAATTTAGAATTCCCTTCACCTAAGGATGTTTTGTGCCAACTTTGGTTGAAATTGGCCCAGTGGTTGTTGAGAAGAAGTTGAAAATGTGAAAAGTTTACAGACGGACGGACGCCGGAATACGGGTGATCAGAAAAGCTCACTTGAGCTTTCAGCTCAGGTGAGCTAAAAATGACATATTTAAAAATGTAAAATTAAAAAAAAAAAAAATGGAAGCATTTTCAAAATGTCACATGTATATCTTCAATGTTTTTATAACATCTATAATGTACAAGGTCTGAAATATGTTAAGTAAAAGCTGTGAGAGGAGTTGGTTACACAAAGTAGGTACCATGCTTAAAAATGACAAGATTGAGAAGATTTTTAAATAACCCCACCCTATTTTTGCATTTTTATGATTATATCCCCTTTGAAGGGGGGGGGGGGGGGGGCATGGCCCTTCATTTTAACAAACCTGAAATACCTTCACCCAAGGATGCATTGTGCCAAGTTTGGTTGAAATTGGCCCAGTGGTTCTGGAGAAGAAGTCGAAAATGTAAAAAGTTTACAGACAGACGGACAGATGACGGACAACAGGCGATCAGAAAAGCTCACTTGAGCTCTCAGCTCTGGTGAGCTAAAAACAATATGTCTCCCTCTACAAGAGGAGAGACATACATACTTACTTGATTTGACTTTACAGGGAGATAACCCATGATACACTAGCTGGCAGAGAACGCAGAAGACATATCTACAGGAAGGGCAGTTGCCAAAGTTACTCTCCTTGTCCACAGACACAGGGTATTGACAAGAGGGACGAGGGCAGTATACAACGTCCATCATTTGGTCTAAGCTGGTCATCAACAACATCCGGTCATACTTTGAAAACATCTCCTGAGTGACCAGCTCTTGTACCTAGATGTATAAGGAAAAGTCACAGGTAATATCCTATTCATGATGAATTCACAATTTCCATCAGAAAAAAATTATACTGATAAAGACGTAAATTTCATAAGCTACTGCATACTTAATCACTCTTTGCTTGAAATAAGTAACAGGGTTTTCTTTAGGTCTTGATATCAAGGGCTTGGGCGTTTCCAATTGGGAAAAATAGCAACATTTGCTTGAAATTGAGAAAAACTTTTTTTTTTTTTTTTTTACAAAGAAATAGGGAAAAAACCAAACCAGTGTATTAAGGGATAATCAGACTCCTTGTGACTTTCAATTTGTTCAAAGCTTACTTCATTTAAATAATCAGAGGCCAAAGAAATTAGGTTTACTTAGTAATTTTGAGACAAAAATTGTAATATGTGGGTCTGTGAAGGAGATTTAAGGAATGAATATATTATCTTTTCATTGGATGGAGGTATTCCACGAAAAAAAAAAAGAGATGGAAAACTGCATCATTGCATCATCTTTTCAGGGTTCCCTACCTAATCTATATATAAATACGAAGCATCCAGAGGAATCTCCCCAACATTCCAATAGAAAGTAGTTCCGGCCATTCCCCCCCCCCCCCCCCCCCCCCCCCGGTTGGAATACGATATTCCAATGATTTTTCAACCTATAAAAAGGCGTGTAAACATGTAAAATTAAATGATTTATGAACAATAACGCTACCCTGCTTTGATTTGTTTCCATTGTTTGGGAATTCTAAAGCAAAAATTGGGAAAATGCTTGCTTTTTAGCATTGGGAATGGGGCCTTATTTCAGCCCCTGACAGACCCTAAAATAAACTCTGAGTTATCTAAGCACATATTTGTTTAATTGCAATGAATTTATTAATTTTTTTTTGTTGGATGGAGGTATACCATGATAAAAAAAAGAAGAAAAAAGACAAGATGGAAAACTGCATCATTGCAGATAGCATATCTGAGTATCTTTGGAAAATTTCTTTTACCTGACATGGGTGGGCTTGAGACTCGCACTTTTCATCAGGACAGTTTAGGCCTTTGACATTGCCCTCGCTGATCTGCACTGTGAAGTAGTCCCTCATACAAATTTTGCAGAAAACATGCCCACAATCAAAAAATTTTATACACTGGGAACCAAACTTCTCTCCAAAACAAACATGGCAAGAAAAAATGGATTTATGAAAATCAAGCTCTAGAGCTTGTTTGTTGTATTCCAGTAACACAGGAAGCAGACGGTCATAAGAGGCAATGTCTTGAATGGCTCGCGAGTCTAAAGAAGAGTTGCGTCTGCTTGTCTCATAAGAAATAATCAATGGGTTTTCTAGTCCTAAGAAACTGAAGGAATCGTCCAACAGGAAGCTTGTCCAAGTATACAGAACAACAGATCCCTCGTTTTCCTGCCATAGTTCATCAAGCTTTGAACACAGTAAAGACAGCTACAAAGTAAATAAGCATCCCTTCATACCGCAATCAAAATTCTTTGAGCTTACAGTTATTTAAAGTTCAGGGAATAAATGTTACAATACGACAGCATAATTTTAGATATAATAATGGTTGTTAACCTGTTTTCTATTGAGCCACTTGCAGGACAATGTAAATTGAGGTGGACTATCAGAGGGGTAGTCAGGTGGTAACTGAAAGGCCAATATCAGGGGAGGTAAATGCTTCACTCTATGGAATTCTTCAGCTTTGATTTCATCTGAAATTTTATAACGTTGAATTGTACACATTGCAAAATAAATGACAATAGACTTCACATGTGTTCACTTTAAAATCAATAGGAACAAGAGGTACTGTGAGCAATGCTCACCAAGAATACCCCCCGCTTACCCCAATCTCCCAAAGGGTGTTCCATGCGATGAAAAAAGCCGTTAAAGAATTTAAATGGAAACCATATTGCTACTTCGATGTCCAGTGCACGTGACCTTTGACCTTTTGACCCCAAAATCAATAGGGAACATCTTCATCCCATGGGTAGTCCATATGTATGATATGGTGACTGTAGGTGGAAAGGATAACCCTTAAGAGCCCGGAAACCATATTGCTACTTCAATGTCCAGTGCACTTGACCTTTGACCTTTTGACCCCAAAATCGATAGGAAACATCTTCATCCCATGGGTAGTCCATATATATGATATGGTGACGGTAGGTGGAAAGGATAATGCTTTAGAGCCCGGAAACCATTGCGTCTACCGACAGACGGACGGACAGACGGACAACCTGATTCCAGTATAACCCCCCACAACTTGTTGCGGGGGGTATAATAATGAAACTAGATGTATCAGTATGAGATGAATCTCCAATGATGTGAAAATAACATACATATCTGTGACATCACCAGGTACTGTGATGATGGAAAACAAGAACTACAGAAGGTTTCAATTGCATTGAAATGTGCTTTACCTATGGTATGAGGGTTATTTTAAAAATTCTGAATATGCTCAATGACACAAAAAAATTGTTTCAAAATGTAACACTTTCGGTATGGATGTAAAACATTAGGAAATTTCAGTTTATATTGTGATGCATGCTTTATATTTGGACTGCAAAGGCACAGTAGCCCAAGTCCTGGTTCCAGAACACATGAGTGTTACTAGTCAGTTCTATGCTGAAAAGGTTCTGGCTAAGGATGTGGAACATTATAAATAAAGTGCATCGCCACGGCACATGATACGCCCGTCACATATTGTTAACATGAACATATCACCATGAAGAGATAGGTATGCATGGAGCCAAATGTCAACCTTCCTTTAAGAATCTTACCCACTTTATGGCCTCATGTGACATTGCTTCAAATATTGATAAGCTTAATGATTTTTAAAAGGATATAAAAACATTTTCCCAAATTCATTTCGAAAATATAGAATGGCCATCAAGAACAAATTTGAAAGAATACCAATATATCAACAGTTATTAAGAGGCTTAATTAATAAACTTCCTCTGCCCAATTCCTTAGAGATGTAGATAACACCTGCTTGACCAGAAATGATTAAGACAGTCTCCTTACACTAAACTCATTAATTAATCTTATCAAAATGCTCTTTGCATGCTACTCCCATGGGACAAGTGGAATTTCTCTTGTTATTGTTAGAAACAAAAGAAACATTATATATACTAAAAAAAGCTGCACAGTATATCATAAAAAATATGTGTTTTTTTAATGCAACATTTTTGAATAAGCAACAGTATAGATTGTACCCATTAAAACATTTTTTTTATATCACCTTAATTAAATGTCACAGTGACCTTAAAGTAGGATGCGACACACCTTCTACCTAAGATGCATTAGTTGACCAATTTTGGTGATTCTAGGTCTAATAGTTTTCAAGTTATGAGCCGGACAAGTTTTTGCCATATATGGCCATATCTTCTTAATAAAAAGTCACAGTGACCTGGTTTTAATGTGCGACACACCTTCTACCCAAGATGTATCTACAGACAAAGTTTGATGATTCTAGGTCTTGTAGTATTTAAGTTACGGGTCGGACACGAAAAAGCTAACAGACGGACGGACATGAACGCCATACCATAATACGTCCCGTCTTAAGCTGGGCGTATAAAAAGTTGGTCCATCGACCAGTACTAGTGGGATCAAGATTCTCCATGACAATGCAGATTCACAAATCATTCATCGTAACAGACTGTATCAAAGGAAAATGGCATTATCATTTTGCTACGTGTAAATGCATACAGTCCTCCATGTGATTTTGGTTGAACTTCATTTTCAAAGAAGCCCTACATGGTCTGTGATTTGAAAGTGGTCATGCTGTCAGAAGTGTAATTTCCCAATATATGAAGGGTATACCTAAAGAGGCATACAGATCAGCCTTTTCCACATGGATAAAAAGACCCAGAAAGTGTATCCAAACCAATGGGGAGTATTTTGAAGGATTAGTTATAAGTATAAATATTTTTAAGGTTAATACATTATACTTACAACATTGTATACTAGTATACAGCTTATACAAATTTTGAAGGTGACCCCCCCCCCACCCCCTTGAAAACCAAAATTAATGGTAGAGCCTGCACTTTCAAAAATTCCTGGATCCACCAGTGATACAAACACAAAATTATGATAGAAATAATTAATGATTATTCCAAATAAAAGTCATGCATGTACAAGGAGAGTTATCCTTAATGGGACTATATATAAGTCCTGGTCTTAATATATTCTATCCCCATCCTGACTCAAATTTCAAATTAAGCATGTTAAAATGAACAGTTCTATATGGTGCTGCTTGATAGTGGCTAGTCCACAAACTATTTACTGTAGTGTTAGAAAAATCTTAGGACCAAATTTGATCATTTACATGGTATAGCTCATGAAAATATTATATGTGAAGCTTCATGAGTCTTAAAAAAGTCAGGAAAATCGCAAACTTTCAGTTTGCCCATTTTACTTAAAATTTGACACCCATCCCAATAGGATGGTAAGGACCTAAAATTTATGACAGACAATCTTTTCAATAGAAATCTGCTAATGAAGTTTCATAACTTTAAGTGATGAGGAGAAATTATCTATTGCCAGAAAGCCATTTTCAGATTTCTGCATTTTGCTGAATTGACCATTAGACCCCAAATTGATCAGGTAATTCTTGTCCCACATATTACCTTTGATGTTAATGTGACCAGCTGCACATAATGAAATAGAAGCTTTTAATAACTGGAATGGTTTTGCTATGTAATTTGGCCATTAAATACATACACTAATAACAACAAGAGGCCCATGGGCCACATCGCTCACCTGAGGATGACAGACAACGGACAAATTTTGATCAGAAAAGCTCACTGAACTAAAAAAATCATAAAATTTTCGTTCAAACTATTTTGTGTACAGTTGTTTTAAAAGTATATGTACTACTCTTATTGTTTACAGCACATTACTTTCTTGACCTAAATGAATCACATGAATATTTTTGCACAATACAAAATATATATATATGCACAGGGCTTGAAGCTAACTTTTTATGTCACCAGTCCAGCCGGACTGATGGGGTATAATTTCAACCAGTCCGCAGAAAAATTTACCAGTCCAACAGTTTTCCAGAAATAATTAAACATATTTCGTTAATGTTATTAAAATGAAATTTAACTCAATATGCCTCAGACAATATTGTAACATTTAAATGTGGGATTTATATTTACGAACCAGATTCGTCTAATATTTACAGATCGAAGAATGCCAAATGTGTGTATAAAATTACATAAGTATATTTTCCAAAATGATGCTTTAGAAAATTAACCAGTCCCATCGGACTGACTAAAACAAATGTATGTCAGTCCGCCAGACTTTTAACCAGTCACAGACTGACGGGCATATGTTAATTTCGAGCCCTGTATGCAGTGTGGTGCAATGTGATTTTAGTGGCAATATCTATATTTAATTTAATTTTTTTTTCAAACTACAGTTGGCCATCTATATAAAAAAGCATTGTCTTTAAAGATAGGCAGGTATGTAGGTAGGTGTAAATGCGCATAGCCATACCATTATTTTTTTCATTGATCACAGCCACTCGAAAGCTTTCTGGAAGGTGTAAACTGGCAGAGAATTGGCCACCACAATCAGAGGCATCCTGGACAAGTGAAATTACTGTCTCATCATATATACTGGAGAGTGCAAGAAGTTCGTCTTCCTGGTGTTCTTTGTTTTCTGTCATCACAAGCCAACTATTCCAGTATCTTAAACAGAGGCAAAGTTGTTGGCATGAAATGAATTTTTTCTGCAGAGATAACTTTAAACCATTACTTTATTAGCAACCACTTTTATTTGTAAACAGCGGCTTAGAAAAGCTCTCAAGTTGAGAAATATTATTTACAGTTAGCGAGCCAAAAAATTACATTCTATGCATAATTATATTCAAATAAAAGTGGAGTCTGAAAAATCATTTTTGTTGGAAAAAATCTTAATGTGGAACTTTGGGATTTCACACTTCCATCAAGATCAACTACATAACCGGCAGCACAAATCCTGTGCATTTGAAGTATCTTATTACTATCAGATTCTGTTTGTAAGCTCCCTTCATTATTCTTAATAGGTTAATTACAACAATTCCCCTAAAATAATATAACATCTTGCTATAGCTCATATTTCATTCCATTTCAACAATTTTACTTGAAAGTCATCATCGGAAACCCACGGTTGATTACGATTCGTTCCTCTCTCTGAATGAAGTGTAATCAACCGTGGGTTTCCGACGATGCTTGAAAGTGAAAAAAGTGGAAAACAAGCAGTCATGACATGTGGCAGTTATTTCATAATTCTCTGTCAGCATCTACCCAGTATCTTAAATAATATAGCCATTCATCTTTCAGTAGTGTTTTTAATATGGAGACCCATTAGTGATATAATAAAATAGCTTAATATATTTTTTTTATCAAACCAATCATGGGCACACAAGTGGCAAAAGTGACAAACTACAATGGTAAGGGTGTCATTAAGTCAACCATATTTTGTTTCAGATTTTATGTGATAACTCTCTTTACTTCTGCATAACTGGCAATCCATCAAAATTTCAGTGTGGAGGTTTTTGTTTTTTCTTGTTTCTTTCACAAAAACAAAGAGCTAATATGACCCATCTTAGTAATATGAGTTCTAAAAAAAAGAGCAAATGATTAACAAACTTAATTGATTTAAGTGCCATGCAATAACTTAAAAGTCATTAATTACTGAACATGATAAGTACACGCATATTCTTGCTAATTATTAATAAACTGTCTATATGCTTTACACATCAGGAAAGATTTCTTCAGGTGATTTTGGTCTCTACTGTACAAGGTATGAAATATTGAGAATTTGCCTAACAAAATATCCTTCATTATTTTGGAAAAATCAAAATCATTATCATTTTATCGTTATTCATCTGCTACACAACTTGGGTGTTTGCACAGTAGCGGAAAGGTATATCTCGTTCGATATTCAATCTCTTTTGAGATGCCTGTCCACTTTTCTAAAGAGAAAACTCGTTAGGGACCCCGGAAAATGTGCTCACCATGTTTAACAGAAATACGATTGTTTCGACTCGTTTGTATTCTAATGGCTTTCCATAAGATAATAATTTCGTAAGCTATGCAAATATTTATGTACGTAAATAGCATTACTTACCTGATGGTTCTACGATGCCTTCTATTTACAGTAGTGATTAGATTTACGTTGTATTCTTAAAATTTTACGATATGAAATTGGGTTCTCGACGTTTACTGTCCGATGTCGCCACACTACTGCAATAATTATTCAACTTTTGAAACGCTGAAGTAACTAGAATTTTATAAAACACAAAATATGGACAGTCTAGATTCCGGAAGAAGTTCTCTCAATGACAAGTAAAAGAAACAGAACAAAAATGAAGATTTTATTATTTCAGTAAAATTCGCATTTCTTTAAAAAAAAAAAAATAAAGAGAGAAAAAAGAACGTTTCGTCGCCCGAAATGACCAGTAAATTAGCTTTGAATGACAAACATTTCAAACCTCTCGTCAACGTAGATCATACTGACACATGCGCAAATTTGACGCTTCCTAGAGTTATGTTGTGATGATTCGAGTTAGAATGAATGTATTTGCACCTTTAGACTGAAGTAATCTATGTCACTAAAAGTAGAAATTAGACGGAGTCGGTATGTATTTGGTAACTTTTGATTATATTTCCACATGAATTGATACTAGGTAAGCTATCGTTTTGGCTCTAGCGCTAGCATGTAAATAGTAATATACACTGATAGAGATTATAGAAATTTATAATTGAATTAATGACAAAGTCTTTTAGAAATGTGTGTTTTCCCATACGAAGAAAGAAAGAAATGTATGTGACATGTCTGTAACTATTGTATCTGAATTTAATCATTTGTAATCAAATTTAAGCACAGGTGCAGGTGGTAAAAAATTATCGCACAACAATCAACAATGAGTAACTACACACGAATGTCACCACCATCCTCTCCAACAGCATCCACATTCAGAAATGGAGATGCAGCCCAAAACAAACAAGAGGCCAGACTGACAGCAACCGCCAAACGACACAAATATCTCCGACGGATATTTAAATTCAAACAGATGGACTTTGAGTATGCTGTATGGCAAATGATTTATCTCTTCATATCACCTCAGAAAGTGTTAGTATTTTATTGTGGTATGACAGACTTAATCCAGTGGCGTAGCTACATTGTAGCACTGTAAGCACGTGCTTACAAATATTTTCATTAAATTTTTATTACATATTATGAAAAATGGATTGTTGGTAGTAAAAACTGGGCCGGGCCGAGTCACCTTCTTGGCATTCTTTATATGTAGGTAATATTATGTGCTAAATTTTGTACCGGAGACTAAATGTATTATTAAGAATATTTTCTGTAAGTTTCAAAACAAGCAAAGATATATCAACGAAGAAAACTAAAGAAATCGGTTTACGAAGGCGACCCGGCCCGGTTTTTACTACCCATTTTACCAACACTCCGAAAAATGTCCTCAGACCCCTTGCTTACAAATATTTCAAACCTATCTACACCACTGTGATCTGATTGTATTTTGATCTTAGCTGCTAATAGCATTCAATAGACTGACACTACATCTGGGTCGAATGAGTTTCTCTATCAAATTCATTACTTCAATTAATACTTCAGTGCAATACTTTGAAAAACAGAGTGCTGTATAGAGATTTAAATGAGATAACAGGGAATGACGTTCTTGGCGTACTCCTTCTAATGACTCTTATGAGAGGGTCATTTATTAGGATTGGTATATATGCTGTCATCTAATAATATCTGGTTTGGGGTGATGTCAGATCAACCTTTTTGTCAGTCAGTTAATCACTACTGCAGAAATCTTAACTGGTTTACAGCTCTACTGTCAAAGTTTTGTGTACAAATTAAGCATTTTGCATATCATGTTAGCAATGGATTGTCTGTAAGCTGTCCGTTCATTTGTAAACTTGACATTTTTTCAACTTCTGCCAAACCTCTGGACCAATTTCAAGAAAGCTTGGTACAGAGATATCCTTGGGTGAAAGAGATTCAAAGATATTTAAATGAAGGCCCATGACCCCCTTCCAATGGAAGATAACCAAAAATGCTAAAAGTAATGTGGGGTAATTTGAGAATCTTTTCAAGAACTACTCAAGCTAGAAAAGATGAAACTTACAGTATATGAAATCTAATGATGTAGAGTAGATTCTAAATTGTTCAAATCATGGTCCCAGGGGACAGGATGGAGCTACATTTTACATATGAATATATAGAAAATAATTTTTATGTCCTTATAATAAGAAATTCAGGGTCATATAGATTTTGGTCTGTTCATTTGTCTGTTTTTCCGCTAAAACCTTGTCCATGACTTTTGAATGGATGGTGTTGGGGCTTTCATATTTCACATGTTAATCCTTGCAACAAGATCTGTCTTTTCATACCTAAATAACCACATTTTTTGACCTCATGACCTTGGAGTTTGGCTATATTGGAGCATCAGCATTTTACAAATACATCTTGTTAAAAATTATCTTCTTAAGAACACCAAGGCCATATACAAGCATCCATAGTTAGTGCAGATTCAAGTTACTTGAAATCATGGCACCAGAGGGTAGGATTGGGCCTACAAAGGAGATGAGTTCTACATAGAAATATAGAGGAGAAAGGTTTATTTTCAAAAGCAGCAGTGCCAGGATTAGTCGTATTAATATGCAAGCATCCTCAAGTAGTGCAGATTCAAGTTTCCTAAAATCAAAGTCCTGGGGGTAGTTAGGACCACAGTATGAATTCAAATTTTGTATGGGAATGGATACATGAAAAATTTGAAAATCTTCTCAAGAACAACTGGGTCATGATTACCATAATATGCAATCATTTTCAGGTGGTACAGTTTCAAATTTGTTTGAATTATGGTCCTGAGTGGTAGTGTGGGACCACAATAGGGGATTAAAATCTTAATGGGAGTATTTGTTAAATATCTTTGAAAATCTTTTTCTCAAGAGCCGCTGGCTGTGATTAATTATATTAATGTTCAAACATTCCAATATAGTGCAGATTCATATTATGAAGAATATTTTGAAAAATTCTTTACAAGAGTAGCAAAGCCACAATAAATCATATTTTAGATATGCAAACTTTCCCAAGTTATGTGGATTCAATTTTTTTCTTCTTCAAATTATGGAGTTGGGGTGAAGTGAAAGTGTGGGATCAAATTTTACATGTATGCGGATAGGGAAAAGAAAAATCTTTTAAAAACCTTTTGCAGAACAGCTTGGCGATGTAAAGCAATATTGATATTGACATTCAGTTAAGTCATGACCCCATGGGACTAGAGTTGGATGATAATATACAAAATTTTACATGGGAATAAAGAGTGTAAAACTTTTAAATATCTTATGAAGAAAAGCAGGGTGACAGTGACTCAGGTGGGCATTGTGGCTCATGATTTTTTGAGAACAGAGATTTAAGGAATGAATATATTATCTTTTCGGGGTATACGATATTCATATGATAAATCAACCAATGAAAAGGTGTAAACATGTAAAATTAAATGAAGAAAGGATCAAAATTAAGAAAGATATTTCTTTTTGAAACATTTATGTCAATCTACTACATGTTACACACACATTTTACCAACTGACTCAAAAGAAGTAACTTTCTGCTGGCTGTGATCAGTGGTGCTGACTCCTTTGCTTCTACTTACACTAACATGGACCATGCTAATCATGTGACATATATGAATCATTATCATAGAGCACAACTGTGGCTTTCTTAAACAGCACTTCTAATAGAAAACTTTCAAATGTATACCCCGGGAGGTGTCTGTTGACAATAAATGTTGAAACTCTTTATTGTAGATACAGAAATTTTCAGTACAGAAAATGTAAGTATACAAATGGTTGTATGTAAGTATAGAGATTCTATCTTGGAACATTTTAGTTGTTCTATCATTTGACTTTATGAAATTTAAATATCATATATCATCACAAATAAGCTTTATTTCCATTCACTTTTTATGCAATATTCACATTTTTCATTTGAATATGCAGTCGTCAAAATTTTGATTTTATTTAATACTAATGTTTTGCTGTGTTTTGATGATGTGGATGTGTTAGGAATGTCTAATAATGTGAGTAACAGTATCCTACTAGTGGAGCCGAGGGGACTACTAGTTTGTAATCTGTCCATCCTTCTGTCATCTTCACAAGTCACTAACTAGTGCGAGGTAACGAATCAATAACCCTTGACTTGTGAAGATGTCCTTCTGTCTCTCTGTCACAACTTAGTTTTCCGAACTTTATTGATTTAAGGTCTAAAGGTCAAGGTCACTAAAGGACTTACATTTACTGATTGTCTGCCTTGTGAGGGGATGTCCTGTTTTGTGGAGCTCTTGTTAAATTCTAATTTCTTATATTTTTAAAACTATTTATTTAGTTAATGCATCAACTGTTGATATAAAATCGCACAGAGTATTACACAGATGACTTGACTTGGGGGTTGATCCGGGACATGTATTGCTTGTTGTATATAATGATAATATTAAATGAAGTACCTGTCTTTTACAGACACAAAAGATCAATGGGCCAGAGATGATCCAGCATTTTTAGTTTTGCTTAGCTTCTGGTTAGTGGGTAAGTTAAAAGAAAAGTAAAGGTACATCTGCAAGCTGTATGATATTATTCTGTATTTCATCCTCAACAATGTATGTACATGTATTTGATTTCATTGCAGTTTCTTCCATTGGATTTTCTTTCACGCTTGGCATCCATTTTACTGGTTTCTTGAAACTAATCCTGTGGGTGGTGTTTGTGGATTGCATAGGAGTAGGGTTGCTCATAGCAACAGTCTTCTGGTAATTATTGAATTTAAATAATGATATAAATGGTAGAAATGGTACCTGTTTCAGATTCCGGTTCAAAATGAACAGAAAAAGCTGCATTTACTTTTAGTTTTAGAAGATCTTTGTTTTACATGGTTTAATTATTTCCTGTTCATGAGTGCATCATGATATTTCCAATCTGCAATTTCAGGTTTTTCGCCAATAAATACATGATACTGGCACCACCCCGGGGACAGGACGTAGAGTGGGGATATGCCTTTGATGTCCACTTGAATGCTTTCTTTCCTTTGCTTATGATTCTCCATTTATTTCAACTGGTTTTTCTTGGTTGTAAGTATCACAACATTACTGTAGATATAATGTAAAACAATAATGTAATCATATTTAAACTGGTTTTACTGTAAACATAATGTAAAACAATAATGTAATTATATTTAAATTGTTTAGTTACTGCATACATTTTCATTTCAATTTCAAAAGTACTTGCATGTAACAAGTTAACCAAGTCAGAAGTTGAAGTTTGTGTGCATTGTTTTTTCCAGTAATTAATGGAGATGGTTATGTGGGGCTCTTGTTTGGAAACACTCTGTGGCTGGTGGCCTTGAGCTATTACATTTACATAACCTTCCTGGGATACAGTGGTATGATGTAACAATGTCCTTGTAATGAATATTCATTTAATAAACTATTTCATCCAAACTCTAGTCATGCATGACCTGGCATAAAAAAAACCCTAAAAGACTCTGGCAAATTCTTCTCTCAAAACTGAAAGGATTGTGTAGCTTAAATTTTTTTGAGGTTTTGAAATTTTTTTCAGTGATAAAATAGGACATGTTAAAGGGACCGATTCACGATTTCCACCCCAAATTTTATTTTTCACTTTAAATAATCAAAATCTACAGTCTAATATGTTTAGAAGGTTTCACAAAAAATTAAAGTTATTCATCATGACAGAAGCTCAATATAGAAATTTTTTATTGTGTTATTGTTTACGAAATTTTCAAAATAAATGGATATTGATCCAAGTTTATGATAAATATCACATCTCAAGTATACTCTAGATAAAATGTGTCATTTAAAAGTTAAGATTTATGATTTTTCAAATTGAAGATGCTTTAAATTACAAAATTAACGTTTCACTGGTTTGTTTGTTTACATGAAAGACTCGAGTCTTTGTTTACATAACACAGAATCAAAGCTAAAATATTGCTCTTATCCTTGCATTCAGATGGTCCAAATTGTGGTTGTCAACATTATATGAGTTATATATTTAATTTTTAACATCAAAAGTGAAAAAATATTTCTTTCAAAAAACATGAACCCGTCCCTTTAATAACAAGAAATGTACAGAGTTATATTTATATATTATTTCTCCACATCTTCATTTCCATTACTGGTGTGTACATGTAATATTAAACATTACTGGTGTGTACATGTAATATTAAACATTACTGGTAATTTGGAGCAATCTTTATAGCTCCATATTTGAAAATCAGTAATAATTGAGTAAAATAATTTAGCATTTTTCTTTTTGTTGATTTCAGCACTGCCATATTTGAAGAACACTAGGAACCTGTTGTTTCCCTGCATTGCTGTCATATTAGTATATGTGTTGTCATTAATATTTCACTGGAATTTCAGCAAAGGACTTTGCAACTTTTATAAATTTCGAGTCATGTAGTGCTTTGCCATAATCCAAACTGACTTGATTTGTGAGATAAACCTTGCTTACCCAGTGGTTTGTCTCCCCTTGGATTTTTACCTGTTTGTACCAGTGATTTCTGTGGTACATAAAAGAGGTGAAAAGTTGAAAGACATGGGATCATATCCGTGTAGATTACAGATGTCCAAGCATCTGTTTTAATCATGTGATCTGTATGTATTTGCTTGTTTTGTAACGTGGCTGTTTGTTAACCTAATATTTATTGACTTCTATGTGGTTTTATCACAATATTCATCATTGTTAGGAAGTTGCTAAATATGACGAGTTACAGGAAAATGATAAACATTATCACCATCACCACTTCACCTGCACTGTGACTATGATGTAATGATGATAGAAATATATCTATATAGGTTGAAAATAAATGACAAGACAATCTTGATCCAAAGTAAATTGCTTACATAGTTTCAGGCAACATCGTCGGATACCCACGGCTGATCTCGTCTTCTACTCGAGATGAGATCAACCGTGCGTATCCGATGATTGGGAACAACAGCTGGATACATTTGCAGCTAAGCTGTTCCTACTTTGGATTCATTTAATCAATACAAGTAAATTTTATTAACAATAAGAAAGACAATAATAGTACAGTATTTATTTGATGCCAGCAAAAACATTAAGCAAATATGTCCTTCACATTTGTAAATTTTGTCAATTATGCTGTTTAAGAAGTTGAATGTTTATGGCAGAAAGATAAATGTGTAGTAGTTAAGGCTATATGGACTGTGGACCCAGTTGCAAAAAAATTAAAAATGACAGTTAATGTCTAGTTAATGTTTTATAAATCGACAAGTTATCTGCTAGTTAAAGTTAACTAACCTTTGTGCATCTAGTCCTGGATAGCTCTAACAGAGCACCTTACCAGTAGTATTGCAGGGGTTCTGGGTTCAATTCCCTGTCCAGTCATAATTTTTATCCTTTCCTGTTACATTTGTAAACAAATTTTACCATTAGCTTAGATGAGATTTTACATGCACAGTACAGCATTTCGCAAATTCCGTTATTGTTATGAATACAACGTATCATTAGGTCAAATGCTGTCTAGTGTTTCATACCAATTGTTAGGCCATTTTTTACATGCTGATTTTGATTAAGGATTACTATGTTTATGTGATCAAGAAATCTGGTTCACGGCTGTTGTTACTGGTGCTGACTACACCTTGGCAGCTGATCTCGCCTCTGGTGTCTCCATGGGTCTATGTTGCCCTACTCTCAATTTTGTATTCTTTATAGGATTTATGAGATTAATTATTGTTTGGTTTTTCTCTCACTTTTTCATGTAATTGTTACAACTAACAATGATTTTGAAATACAGAAAACATAACAAATAGAGAAAACAAGGATGGTTCACTATTTAGAAGGCGATTTAATCAACAGCGCCAAAGTGTCTCTGTGCATTTTTAATTCTTCCAGGTAAAATATTTTTAACTATTGTAGACAAAGAATTGAATTGCATGGATGAAAAATATCCATCTGCATCATATAGACATATAAAATATCCCTTTAGACACACATACTGAACAAATCTCTACCCATAGACGTTCATAATTCCTACAGTAAAACACGGCTACAGTGAACATGCTTATAATGTATTCGCGCTCACAGCGAAGTGATTTTCATTCCCAAAATATTTTGAACTTATTGGATAGAAACAATTACATTTATAACAAATCAATCACCAGCAATTCACTATAAGGGTGTTTTACTGAATCCATGTGATGAAGTATCTGGGTAGTTTTGGTATTGGTGGTACATAACTCGAAATAACCAGGCTTCCTGGGCAACTTTGGAATGCTCACATTAGATATTAACGGCAAACTGACAACTCAACTGTAAGACAAACGGGATGATATCAGCTTCTACATCGTCAACTTCCCATATTTATGTAGCAATATTCCATTATCACCTGCATATGGTGTTTATTTGTCTCAACTGATTCGATACGCGAGAGCTTGTTCTGTGTATAATCAGTTTTTTAATCGAGGCAAGCTACTAACAAACAAGTTGATGGTACAGGGGTTTTAACAGTCTCGATTGAAGTCAGCATTTCGCAAATTCTATGGTCAAATGCTGTCTGACATTTTTCATACCGATTGTTAGACCGTTCTTGGCACACTGATTTTGACTACGGATAACTCCGTTTACCTGCTCACGACAGGTGTGACCGGTCGACAGGGGATGCTTACTCCTCCTAGGCACCTGATCCCACCTCTGGTGTATCTAGGGGTCCGTGTTTACCCAACTATCTATTTTGTATTGCTTATAGGAGTTATGAGATTGATCGCTGTTCGTTATCTTCACCTTTCATTAGTATGATTCATTCGCAGCCGGACTTGTGTAAGGGGGTCTGCGAAGGTAGCAGTTAGCAACTTTGGTTGGGTGAATTTTACGAAAGCATATGTGATTTTTGAAATGATAAAAAAACAAAAAAACACCAAATTTCTGTACAGTTACTTTAAGATGTTAAAACGTATACTGTCTGGTTGTTGGATTTTTTATAATGGTATGCGGATTTGTGCCGGTACCTGTATACTGGTCTGCTTTTGTTGAACTTTTGGCAAGAACTTTTATTGAACTTTTGGGAAGATACATTCCATTACCAAACTTGCATTTTTCGCCAGCCATTGGGAAATCTAAATGCACTGTGAAAGGATTTTCTTGTATATATATCAACCTTAGTTCTGTGAAAGAGGAAATGTTCGTTTATTTCCATGTACAGTTCACTTTTAGGGACGGGTTCCTCTTCCAGATTTTTCGATATAGCAATGTTTGTAACGGAGATACTTTGCGTAATTGTTCGAACACTCCTATAGCACCAAACTTGTGAAATAACCGTACTGGGAAATGAGAGTAGTTTCATACTGATTGATATTTTCCAGACTGAGCTTTCAAAACCTTCAGAACGAAGTACTTCAGCTTGAACAACTGTTGGCGAAAGTACTGGAGTGTCCACGGCTGAAGCTCAACAGAAGCACCTTGATACCGAATAAAAGATCGCGATTTCGTGTAACCTCCGAGGTTGAGAAATGTTTTGAAATATAAACGCCGAGGCTTTTATATATCTAACATTTCGAGACCAAGGATGTTATCGTGCAATATACTAGTACACAAAAACAAGAACTTTTTTTCTATTCTACCACGGCTCAGAAATATGCAGACGATCATTGTCCTATACAGTTATGGATTAGGTCACTTTGACGTCATCGTAGTTTCCAAATTGGACTACATGTAGTCTTGCATGTTTTTTTTTTTTTTTGCTGACGAAACTGGTGAGATGGTAGGGTTTACTAGATCTCAAGTATTTAGTTTCATATTGACGGATTAAATCAACTGCTTTGAATACACAACCCAAGAAAAACTTGTCTGCATCGACATGTTTACACGTGCATCGATCTCGGAATGCAGACGTTTGATTTATACTGAATAACAAATATTCTTCAGTCATTTAGGAATTTGTTTTACAACATATACTGATTATGAAATTGAATTATGAATCATCGACTTTATTGTTGCATTAGTAAAATACGAAGTGCAAGTGAGTCTCAATTTTTTCATAAACTTATAACATGAAGGTATATCGCAGAATAATGACCGCGGTATTCCTTTGATCTAACCGTTGTAAAATAATTAACAAAACCCTACAAAGATAAATTATTGAAAATCAGTTTGGTAGTGTTACGTAAAGATACGGGAACATTGATATAACCTTGGATGTCTCCGTCTGTCGATCTCCATACCACGGTGTTAAGTAATCATGTGGGAGAGAACTTCACTAAACATCCCTTGAGCTGGATGGTGTTTAGAGTTGGGAAAGATAGAAAGCAGCCGGTTTTGCTCCGCCTTTTCCAGACATTTCACAATTATCTCTCGTACACAGTGAAGGGGACTCAACTTTTACCGCAAAGCCTGGAGGTTATGAAACTTCTGCCGTACTCCTGCTTAAACTTCCGCCTCGGTGGTTTAGAGGTAGAGCTTTCACCCGCATGTGGGAGGTCGGAGTTCGAATCCCGGCTGCAACAGACCCTAATCGTTTAAACAGGTAGTTACAGCTCGATCTCCAAACGCCGGCATCGGTGTGAATGTCACGGGTCCTCGGATATAACCTTAAAAACGGATATCCCGTGTCACAGTAGGTGTGGTACGCTAAAGACCCTCATAGCTCAATGGTGGTAAAACGCCGAGCAAAGGCCTAAATTTGAAGCCCTTCACCGGTCTTGGTAACGTTCTATGTGAGTGAACAATTCTCGAGAGGGACGTTAAGCAAGATGCAATTACTCATACTTAAACTCGTACTCTGTGCTCCGCTGAGTACCGTTCAATCTCAAACTGAGGTTATAAAACTCTTATGCCCATATTCACACCTGTGTCTTAGGTAAGCTAGATTTATGGAGTAAGCCTAATTCAGGTAAACCGGGTTTAAATCGCATTTGAGCTGAGTTCACATAAACCTCACCTCTGTTTCACACTTAAAATCAAACTGGTTTTACCTGAACCCCTGTTCTGGTTGGGTTTTTTTTCCCCATTTGGTATTACAATGGCTGATAAGAAAGGTCCAAATTTTACAGAACTAGAAAAGTGTACCCTTATTGTTCAGTCGGGTCAAAAATGGTTTTCTCTGATTTGGTTCTAGATCATTTCCAAGCATGTCCGTTATACGGAGAGTATTACGTTTACAAAAACGGAATCTCAAACGAAAATCCTCCTCATAAATAAGAAATGGATCTAATCTATCACGGATACCGGTAGTTCTAGGTCGTCTTAAAACAGTTGGTCAATAAGATAAGTTCGAGACCCACTCGTGCCATGGCCGCGTCAAACCAACTTGTAGAACTAAGCCGTGGATCTCATTTTTTCCAAACTCTCGGCATTCAGAAGGGAGAATCGCAGGTCTTTCGGATATAACCTTTAAACGGTGGTCCCGTGTCGCGGCAGAAGTTGGCACGTTAAAGAACCCTCACTGCAGCGGCCCTGAGCAGTTAATCTCAGCGAGATTCGTCGAGGTTGGATGTTTGAAATGACGCCTCTTCCGAATCTCATGAACTCGAAATAAAAGACATCACACAGTCTTCCATATCGGCTTCATATTTGGATATTTTATTGAATATAGACGTTAACGACAAACTAGTAACTCAACGGCAAAATAGCTATTCAAATTTATGACAGCTGGGTGACATCGGGTTCTCCATCGTCAATTTCCCCAATCTCTCACCAGAGGGCGTATTACGCTGCGCTACAACACCTCTGTCAACGTCTAAATGTCAAGATCCTTGGCAAAACTTACCTATACCTATAGCATCATGGATAATAATTTTATAATTTTAAGTTTTATGCTTTAAATCTTAAAGTAGGTTCACAAAAACAACGAATTCCATGATTATACTAGTATTATTGAATGAATGAATGAATATTTATATAAACCTTCTAATTCGCTCAGATGTCTCATATTTACCATCTTCTGATTTTAAAAAAATCAGAGAAGTGTTTGATTTGCTCAGATATTATCATTACAGTTTGATATGCTAAGTTAGTTTTTGTACATTTTGATATAACTTTTTAGACGTTGACAGAGGTATTAGTGGAGCGTAGCGGGAACGATAACTCTGGGTAGAGATTGCAATTTCCCATATTTACATTTTTGTAGGAATATTCCATTATCACCCGCATATTAGTGTGGTGTTTATGTCTCGACTGATTCGATACGCGGGGACATGTTCTGCGTGTGATCAATCAACATGGACGCCTGGAAACACAAGAGACGAGATCAGGTGCCTGGGAAGACTAAGCATCCCCGGTTGACCGGTCACACACCGCCGTGAGCCCTATATCTTGATTATGTAATCTGTAGTAAAACTCCTTATGTAAGAACGGTATGAAAGAAGTAGACAACACTTGAGCTAATGAGAAGTTGTATTTGCAAATAAGATCATTATAACGACCATACAATTTGCAAAATGCTGACTTGCGACGAGACCGATGAAGTCTCTGTAACATCAAGTCTGCCTCGGTTTAAATATTGATAATATGCAAAACATGCTCTTTGTAATTTTGAACATTTGTTTTGACGTTTCCAGATGTCGTGTACACTTGTCACGTGTTTAGTTATAGTAAAGACCACTCTACATTGTACAGAATGCACCAGACAAACTATGCAATTGTGAAAGGTAAAGCTATCACTTTCTATTTTCGAATTTGTTTGGAAATATCGTTCCAGACTTTTATTTGAAGTTGAAAATCCATCGGCATGAACGGAATATATACCTTTGATGAATTCTGACACAAAGTACTTAAATCATGTATGTAATATTTCATGAATTTTATTAATGACTGCTTACATATTTCAGTCACGTTTAAATCAATAAGTCAAGATATATCAATAAGAGTTAGTAACATATCAAGGTAACATGGCGAAAGTAACATATCAGTGAAAGGCGACATCAATGCAAGATTTACCGGCGTCATTACTTGTAATGTGTATTCGCAAGATGCGCTGGAGACATCCTAAAAAGTGATTATATCAATGTGTGTGTGTTAGTTATATTTTTATTTCATTTTCTCTGACAGAATAAAAGTTTCACATCATGGATCACTCGATCACAATCAATCACTGATATCATACACCTTTTAACATCAACTTTTACATAATAACAATGTCTATGCTTCATAAAACGTTAAACTCGTTCGTACGTGATAAGATATTCCGGGTAAGTCTGACGCTTGTCATATACAATAAACTCCCGGAACAACCACTTTCCATCACCAACAACCGAGTCGTAAAAATCTTTTGGTGTATGGACTGTGCAGTTGTCTTTTCTACACCTTTTGCATGGTGCTCGTCTGTGTGCGACAGGAAAGTCATACAGGCATATGTCTCCCAGGCACATGCGTACTAACATCATCTTATGTGATACTTTCTTTCTGTTTTCTTTCTTATCTATAGAAAAATGTCATGATTACAAATACAAAACAGTGTGAACACAGAAAGCACAACCAATAAGACGATGGATCAAATCACAATGTGACTAGGATAAGATCGATATAAAAAAGGAATGGCAGAGGTCAAGAAATATACATAATAGATACAACAGGGGATGCTTACTCCTCCTCGGCACCTGATCCCACCTCTGGTGTGTCCAGGGGTCCGTGTTTGCCCAACTATCTATTTTGTATTGCTTATAGGAGTTATGAGATTGATCACTGTTCGTTATCTTCACCTTGCATACATACCAACATATTGGTCTGCTTTTGTCGAACTCTCGGCACCATAAGCCCCTTGTCCAAACATAGCAGTGCCTCTAGACATTCTGCAATCCAACCCCTGCGTCAGAACCGAATCCACTGTATCTTCCAAAGTGCCATGAAACACGAAATGCTCATTAATTTCTGGATAAATGTCTGATAAAAAGGTCGAGCTAGATGCGTCAGATTTCAAAATAGAGCTAGTCCTGATTTCTCCGGATGATTTTGGAATTGTTGCCAAAGGAAAAGGTCCACCTCTTGTTCTTGCTTTATCAAAGAACCTTTGTCTCTCCTGGACGTAACTCTCATACATGTCGAGATTTTCTACACGTTCTACCTTAGTAACCCGGATGGATTTATACTGTAGCATATCTAATCCCTTTGCATCCGCACCCCTGCCTATGTTGTGAGATTCCCAGGTCTTTTCTACAATTCTAACGACCAGATTTTGCGTCGCTTGATCCACAGGAATAAGACGGTACTGATGTTGCCGGTTCCGACGCTTGCAAACCTTGATTTTTTCGCCCCCTTTATGAGTTGTCCAATAGGATGGGACGCACAGCTCCTCCTCATACTTCGTGGAGAACCAGTCACGTGACCCCCGTGGTGGTGGTGGTGGCTTTGGTTTTGTTTTTATGATCAACGGGACTTTATTTTTCAACTTTGGGGGATTTATTTTCTCTATTTCTTTTTCAAATACCTGTTCATAAAGATTTTTTTTATTAGTAAAAACACTTATCAAATGCATATTATGTTATGTAAATATAACTATTACTTTCAACAAATACATTTTTTCTCAAATATATCATGTTGTCCTTATTGATGAGAATTTATGATAAAATACGTGTACTTACAATTTACCTATGTAATCTATTTTGGCCCTACCTTCCATATATTTGCAAATTCGGAATCTGTTATATCCACAACGATATTGACGGCTTCGATTGTGGAGTCCTTGTTAGCCATTAAGTACTCCTTAATGGCGGGAAAGATTTTCATGGCCGAGGACTTCGGGGTAAATTTAAAGTCTCGTACTCCAAGAGTAGGGATAGCAATGGTTTTGTAACTACTGTCATGTAGTTTCGCCAAGCAAACCTGAACCATTAATAGCACTGCCTGTGAACACGAATAAAAGGTAAAATAAAATTCAAGATGACAAGGCATTAGATAAGATATCGGAGGCAATCTGTAGTATCCAGTTACTTAATGAAAGTAAACCGAGTCAATATAAATAAATCTATTCGTCAAAAAATGGAATACTAATCATATTATTTGCTTAATCTTTACCTGTAAATGTTCATCACGCTCTTTCACAGCAAACTTTGGCAGTGCCCCAAAGTATACCGATTTAACATTTGGAATATTATAGCCCCTTGTTGATACTACATCACTAATATCAAGTCCCATTGGAAACTGTTTGGTGAATTCCTTCTCCATCTCTGCTCCAGCAGCCTTTGTAATCTCTCTGGTTAAGCGCGTCGTCCCAGGCTTACTATAGGGAGGCACTGCAGCGACGATGACATCAACCTACAATTCAGAAATGACTTGCGGAAATCACTGAGGAAAGAAGTATAACAATTACAATTAACGAATAAGAATATATGTACTAGTAAAATTGGGGAAAAAATGTTGCGAAATACCTGCTGTTCTAAAAGAGACCCTGCGACTAGTTTAACCTTCAGATTTTCAAGAGAAATTTCTATATCTTTTGGCTTTGTCGGTAAATTTTCTGAAGATCAATATAAAGTTCAACTGTAGATTATACTGTTGTGTATATGAATACCAAAATCAAATTGAACAAAGAGTGAAATGTAGTGTACCTTTTGGACTTGGCTTATGGAATATAGTATAGGAATAGCGATTAAATTCACTTTCAAATTCACCAAAAGTTGTTGTGTCCTTCGGAAAAATTATGAAACGTATATCAACTAAACTTGTCAATTTGTGTGTCATTTCAAAATCTTTCACACACTGCAGCAGCCGACAAACCACAATTTTAGCGGGAAAATGTAGAAAACCCGTCCCGAGTGCTGGAAAAGCAATTGAACTGATCTGCAGTTCATCTCCTCTTTCTAGGCACTTGGTAACAAGATCAATGAGGGTCTGAAATAGAAATCAGTGATACAGTGTACATGTATAATGTACTGGGTGTATTTTCGTATTTCACATGTATTTCTCAAAAAAAAGGAGGAAAAGGGATAATAAAAACAATCACAACTTACTTGCTCAACTGAATTACTTTCTTCAGCTCTCCAAAATTTTAGACATCCATGAAAGATGTATCCACAGAAAAGGTCACCGCCCCCTGTTTCTGCTATTTCTCCGAACGTAATTCCATTGGGATATTTCCGTTTGCACTCCTCCTGTATAGAATTTCCAGCTTTCTGAATCATTGCACGTGAAGCGTTTCCAGCGTTCAGTGTTAACGTCTGTGAAGTACTGTTGGCAATAGCATCGACCTCCTCCTCGTAAACTAACCCTTTCTTCAACGTTACTTTTACACGTCCTATTCGTGCTCGACATTCCTTTGGTTTGCCTGATGGTGCTCGTTTACTGTTTGAAAACAATCGAAAATATGATCTTAGCATGAAATATTTGGTTGTTGATAGCAATTAGGACTTTAAAGGATCTACAAGGTCTGATAGCAAACAATATTCTAAACGAGATTCGAGGAATTACTTAAGAAATTATATGCAAATAAAAAGACGATTTGGCAATTTAAAAAAGTTGATATTTTTCATATGCCAATTAAATCCCATCTTCACAAGCCAATGGTTTACGATCCGGTTCGCTTCTCTACGTAGTAAACCCTTGGCTAGCGAAGATGATTAAACCACAGGCGCACTCGGATTGCTCTGAAAAGGGGTTAAGGAATTCTTCAGAAGTAGGGGAAAATCACGGTGACTTAAATTGGCATTCACTTTTTTCTATTTGGAGCAGAGGTAAACTTTGTCCATTTGAAAGGTGAAGATAACGAACAGCAATCAATCTCATAACTCATATAAGCAATACAAAATAGAGAGTTGACAAACACGGACCCGTAGGTATATCAGAGGTGGAATCAGGTGCCTAGGAGGAGTAAGCATCCCCTGTCGACCGGCCACATCCGCCGTGAGCCCTATATCCTGATCAAGTAAACGGAGTAATCCGTAGTCAAAATTAGTGTACCAAGAACAGAGTAACAATTGGTATGAAACACGTCAGACAGCATTTGGCCCAATGATAGGTTGTAATGGCAAACTAGATCGTTATAACGTCCATAGAATTTACGAAATGCTGACTTTAAACGAGATTGTTGAAACCCCTGCACCATCAACTTGTTTGTTAGTAGTCTGACTCGATTTTAAAATGATCATACGCAGAACAAGCTTATGCGTATCGAATCAGTTGAGAGATATAAACACCATATGTAGGTGATAGTGGAATATTGCTACATAAATATGGGAAGCTGACGATGGAGAAACTGAAATCACCTCGTTTACCATAAAGTTGAGTTGTTAGTTTGCCGTTAATATCTATTTTCAATAAAATATCTAAGTATGAAGCAGAAGTGCATGACTCTGTGGTGTCTTTTATTTCGAGTTCACAAGGAGATATCGAACCGACCTATGAATGAATATTAGCATGTTCAAAGATAAACCGCCGTCAATATATCTAAATGTTGCATTGAAGACCACAGCAAGAGATGTTTTCTTCTCACGTAGAAGTTTTTGAATAAATTCTGCTTCATAAGAATATAAAAACAGGTCAGTTAACAATTCATGCCCATGGGAATTCAATTAAACGCCATGACAACTATATTGGAACCCATATCATAAGAAACAGACACTTCTAGGGGACCTCTTTAGCAACGTTTGTTTTGATTTATTATATTGCAGTTCTAGAGAAAAAGTCGATTTTGTCTTAGTTAGTCCAAAGCCATGGCGGCCATATTGAAATGAGGATGGTTAAAAAATAACTTCTTTTGCATCGGAAAATCAACGTCTGCACCAGGTGTGCGGTCGCTTTAGACTAAAATATCATAGTTTAATTATCAACAGTTGCTGATGCCGTTGGCAATATCAACAGTCGCAAGAGTCATAAAATTCTTCCATCATAAATGATTGAAAAAAGAAAAATAACTTCTTAGCAATTCGGAAATGCAGTAATGATCAAACCCCCCCCCCCCCCCCCAAAAAAAAAACCCAGAGAACATACATCAATTTCGCATGAAATAAAATTATATCAAATTGAGAAAAGTATATATCAAAGACATTATTTCTTATTTTGTTTTGTGCATACTTCCTTTTTCCCAGTAAGCCGGGTAGAAAGCTATTCTTCATTTCATCTTCGTCGTCAATAGATGACGTTGTCACCACTCCGTCGTCCGCGTCTAACAGATTTCCAAAAGATGCACTTCTTGGTATCTTTCGTGCCATTTAACCTCCAACACTGAAAACCTCTATAAAGGTATGAAAACTGATTCTTCAACGAATATCAAAGATAATGATGCATAAGTAAATGTATGTATTTCCAAAGAACTCAGTCCAGTTTACAAATATGGTAATTACATTTCTGTTCACAAATGACGTTTGTAAAAGAACTACATGGTTTTTGTTGGTTTTTTTTTTTAATGATAAAGATTCAAAAATAAAAAAAATGATTGACGAGGACTCTTCAAACTCTTGTGCCTACAATGTCGAAAGAGGTTTCAATAGTTTGTAGGTTGGTTCTTTGCGGTGGATTTTGAAGCGGAATTTGGAATTTCCAACTTAGAATCTGTCTACTGCTAGTTTACCATCGAGAAGCACCTTATGGGTGTAACGGTGTCCAAAATATGCTTGTGCCGCAAGGAGAGATCATAGTAGGCATGTATGTAATCCTCCACAACATCCGATAATACCAACCTTTTAACTCTCAAACTTGGATTTCTCGAAACAATCGCAAACTTTGAGTTTTCTTTCATTTAAGCTGTCAAAATCTGAGTAAAATCTCGGACTTAAGTCCAAGTTTTGATGTTGTTGTTGGTTTTTTGTCATGTTGTTGTTGAGAAATCCAGACCTGGTATTACTGGCGTAAGGAGTGTAGTGAAGACAATCAACCAGGTACTGGGGCTCAATTCATTTTCATACATTTTATCGGAGTACGACTGGCATTTGCGATTTTACAGGTGATAACCTTATGACAAACGGGGTGATCCCAACTTCTCCATAGTCAACTTCCCATATCTATGCAGCAATATTCCATTATCACCTGCATATGGTGTTTATATCTCCCAGTTGGTTCAATACGAAATAGCTTGTTCTGCATATGATCAGTTTTTAAAATCGCGGCAGGCTACTGACAAACAAGTTGATGTTACAGGGATTTCAACAATCTCGTTTAAAATCAGCACTCGCAAATTCTATGGTCGTTATAATGATCTAAATCGTCGGATACCTACGGGTGATTTCGTCTTTTACTCATCACCCGTGGGCAAACTCGCCGAAAAATCATCGTATATGTAATTAATATGCACGGGTCACCTGATTGGCTGTTGCACAGAGTCGCGATGGCAAATCAACGAATCAAAGTTTATCTTACGTATGTATGTTCGGCAATGACAAAAACTTTTCTGTAGTTAACACACCGATTGCAAATAAATCCACTCACCGGTGCATTTCGCAGTTTGAGAAAGGTACTCCCATATAATTTTTGACTGGTATTTGATGTAAGTGACATGTACGACTTCTGTCTTAAATCGTTTTAAAGTTGACCTATACACGGCCTACGTCACAATCAAATGTAAATGCGGAACCATGCGTCCGTTTTCCGAAATGTGGTATTTCAAAGATATCAGTTTGATTTTTTACATGGCGATATGATTGTCCGATATTAATTCCTTCCAAGGCGTTCTTATCAGCTGCGGTCAAATTTTGTACAATGTATTATTTTTTTTAAAAAGGGGGGAGCTAAAGATGATTCAAGCTTTAGATAAAAATCGGTTGGAGAACAGACAACATTTTGGCGGATGAGGGCGTCCGTGAGATACATTGACTATTCATGTATGTAAAAGTTTTACAATGATCCATGTTCAACATATGGAATTACGCGGCACCAGAAAGTTGGAGAGATGGATGGGAAAGGGGGACCAATTCATATTTCCACCAGCATCATAATAATAATATTATTTCTTTTGTGAGGATCCGGGTTAAAGTAGGTCCTCAGTACCCCATGCTTGTCGCAAGAGGCGACTAAATGGGACGGTCCTTCGGATGAGACCACAAAAACAGAGGCCCTGTGTCACACCAGGCGTGGCACGCTAAAAATCCCTACTCAAAGACCGTCGGCGTCGAGAATAGGCCTAAGTTTTTCAGCCCCTCACCGGCAATGGTGACGTCTCCATATGAGTAAAAAATTCTCGAGCGTAATAATTGCTAATTCAAAACTACGCAGCTGTTGAATCCAAATTATCATAAACAAATACATGGTAAGCTTGTGTAAAAATAAAAATTCACACTTCGCTGCTCCAGTGACCACAGATGTCGTAGTTATGTTCGCTGCTCCAATGTTGCAGATATTGACGCAAGCTTCAAAGAACGTCGCAAGCTTCAAAGAACGGCTGCAAATAATTTGTTTTATTTCACCGACCGTCATAAATTTGTCATTTTTTCCTCATCCCCTCTCCTGTTTTTCAAAATTATCGGGGCGGCATCTGTATAATGCGATTACAGTGTAGTTCCTTATTGAGATTGCATCTACATAGATCGGCGTAAGTGGTACGTATATCCAATTTATGTACATACAAATGATTCCATGATAAAAGATATAACACACATTACACACATGCATTAATCATAATAGCAAAACTATCAAAATTCAGTTTGTTACTTTCGTTTTACATTCACATTGTGAATACCATCTTCTAGAATGATTTGTTTTCAGATAAAATGTAAAATCTAATTGCAACCCACATGTATCTATAATACTTATAGATTAACATAGTTCAAATTATTATCCAATGTTGTAAATATACTCAAATTTCACATGTCGTATGAAAATATGATAATGTATAATTCAAGATTTTTTTGGGGTGGGGGTGGGGGGTGTACTTGTTATAGAGCTTATAGCTTTTAAAATGATGCGTCAACATATGATTTTCTTACGCAAATCCCTTTTCTGAGATAATAATCTGTAAATTAGAAACAATTTATTCAAGGTTTAGTCCATATAAATTGGAGGAAAAGACCAATATTGACATCAAATGGCATTTTCAACAGTATTTCTTTTAACATGTGTGGGCTCACAAAGTGTACATTATGAAAATAGTTATTCAAATTTATTAAAATAAATGATTACATATCATTAAATAATGGGTATATAGTCTATGTTGCTTATTACAGCCCATTTGTTTTGGAAAAATAATAAATATTAAGAAAAATAAGGAGGAATACATTTTCATTAATGCTGATTATATGTGGATGGGGTACTTACTTTTGAGAAGCAATAACAATGAAATTAGCATGTTGACATATATATTTTTCAATGTTTATCTATTACTGGAATATATATCTATCTTATAAAGGCAATTTTTTCATGATTGAGTCCATTTAAGGAAGAGTATAGGTCAACCTTAAAACAAAATTTCCACGTTTTAACGGGCTTCAAGATATTTAGCATAAATAGCAAACCAATATACATTTTTCAAAATTTAGGAGTTCCAACTTTCTGATTGGTTGTCTATACTCAGCAAATTAGCATATTTTACGACGATATTTCGGCGAGTTTGACCATGGGTGATGAGTAAAAAACAAGATCACCCATGGGTATCCGACGATGAATGATCTACTTTGCCAATACAACCTATCTTTGGGTTAAATGCCGTTCCTGGCACACCGACTTTGACTACGGATACTCCGTTTACTTAATCAAGACATGGGACTCACGGCGGGTGTGACCGGTCGACAGGGGATGCTTACTCCTTCTAGACACCTGATCCCACCTGTGGTGTGTGATATATCCCAGGGTCCGTGTTTGCCCAACTCTCTATTTTGTACTAGTATTCCTCAAATGAGTTATGAGATTGTTTGGAGAACTAGGATCCGTAGGTTTTTTTTGTTTTTTTTATAAATGCGCTATAGAATGGCACATTCCTGTTTGCAAAAATATTGCACTTCCTCTTCTTTATTGTTCATCCAATCCTTTTACATCTCGAAAAAAAACTTGGTCTACACTTCGCTGCTGAGAAACCGCCAACTTCTCAGAGGCTATTTACAGCAGTACTGACCATAAAAAAGACAACATATGACCATAAAAAAGACAACATATGGATGTCGGTTTTGTTGTTCAATTCTTAAAGTGTTATCTGGGTTAAGGTACCGGAGAAGTCCTTAACTGACGATCTTCCGGTTTACAGTTTAGGTAACTTACGTTTGGAGAATTAAGCATCTTGTTGGTCTACACCTGGGATCTTTTCTTTTGGTGGATCAAAAACATGATTTTGGACAAAATCATCTAATCAACGGGCGCATCCTATACGGTCTGTCGCGGGAACAAACATATGGAAGGAACTGTTTCTAGGTGTCAAGCAGATGAAATGAAATGACCATAAACATGATTTTGGGCAAATCACCTCAGTAATTCAACGGTACATCCATGACGACCTGTTACTGGGACAGAGCTGGAAGGAGCTGTTTGCAGATGTTGAGCAGATGAAATGATATATCGGATACAAAGAAGCTACACATTCACAGCTTAAGGGGCAGCAGATTGCGGATGTTGAGGTTTCCCCCAAGAGTCATACCGAGATCTCATTTTGTCCCACTGTTGGTAAAGGGTGTGAAGATCTTCAAAGAGCCTTCTTTTACCTCTTCCAAAGTGTGTATGTATTTATAATTGTTACACTCTTGATTCTAGCAACAGAGTTGGAGATGATCATACACACACTTTGACAAGCTTTAAATAACGACACTTGCTACCAACAAACTTTTTTTTTTTAAAAAAATGATGAAAATGAAAACTGGATTTATGGTTTTTATAATAGAAGTGAATAAAATTTACTGTATGGGGTGTAATTTATCATTATTTCTCTAGTAAAAGAGGGTCCAAGTCTATAAATGGGGAAAATTTGTATCGATTTATATAGGGAAGGGTAATTTATTTCAACTTTTGAACATCACAGAAAATTTGAAAGTCCCCAATTTCTTAAGAATTTTATATTCGTACTTACTACAACCAAACCAAAACAAAAAATATATAATCATCCTATGCATCCATGTTTTTGTTTGTATCAAATGTCCTTAAAAGCTTAAAACTTACACACAGTGTTACTAGGTTTCAAGGCTGACTTTTGTCTCTGCACGTTTCTCTTCAGTGCAACCAGTCCAGAAAATGTGCAGACTATTCATATTGATTAAATGAAACTTACAATATCAAGTGTCTTTCTTATTCGAATTCATAATTAGTGCGACGTATGCCACGAGGGTGGAGTGACCCTAAACACAGATTTTAGCATACATATACCGAAACTTTTAAAGCATAGGTTTAATATTTACCGTAATGGACTGTCTCAATATCCAGGAAAATAATATCCGCAGTCTATTTTAGAAAGATTGTATCTCGTCCGAACTTGATGACAGAAACTCAAAAATGTACTTTCGGTTTGAAAAGGATTTGACAGCTGTAAATATTTTTAAATCCCTGACGTGAATTTATAAATATGTATCTTACCTTGTTTTTGTTACTTAAATAGGATGTTAGGAAAAACGTGTCATGCACTGCAACACAACGAAATATTAGCAGATAGTAGGTGTACGTATATACTCGGGGTATGCGATTTTCTGTGAAGGGAATTTCCAAGACGAGTATTAAAATACCCAGAACGTCAATATCTTCCTGTTAAGGTGGAAACAAGTTTGAACACATTCTTGAATCACAGGTGCTTGTGAACAAAACTTCCGGTACCCCCCTTCTTTTATTTTTAAATGTTCAATTCCTTGGGTATTTCGGACCTATTATTGATAAAATATGTAACTTCAGAGGTTATCTATTTCAATGGAATACACAAATCTCGCATAGAAACCGTTTTTTAAAATGTCATATCACCGATCATAATATATGAACAAGGTGTGCAACTCAGCCAGCGACATGTTGTAAAAATCTACACCTCGCTGAGAAATCCTATCGAAAAAACACCAATAATGCACATACCAACTGAAAAGAACGGTCATTCTAAATCTACTGATGATTCGTGGATTAAATGCATCGCTATTTGGTGCGCAATAATTACTTCACATCGCTCAATTTCATCGTTTTAACCTCGCTACTTCTCATTTCTGACTATCTGACTATAACGAACGGAAGTTGTGATGTTGGAATATTTCTGTCACCCCCACCCTTCTCCGAAGAACATACATGATTCGACTTTTTGGTTGAAACTCTCTACTGCTTATCAGAAATGTCTTGCAAACACAATAAAGTCAACTCATGTAGGTTATTCGGGGGGGGGGGGGGGGGGGGGGGATTGTGTCAACACCATTATGATCCAAATCATATCGTATAGGGTTAAGAGTTTACAATGATAGTATATATGGATATATTAAAAGTGGTATGGTTCCAATAATGTGTAAGTGTGCATGTCTTTAAAGTCTTTCCACAACCGATTTGAAATATTTTGATCGGTATTCTCTTTCCTTTTCGTGTAGCTAATGGTATTCGGAAGACCTCGTCCCGGGTTTTCTCGTTCTAAAAATAGTTGGCTGCGACAGAAATATTCCAGCATTACAACTTCCGTTCGTTATGGTCAGAAATGAGAAGTGGCGAGGTTAAAACGATGAAATTGAGCGGTGTGAAGTAGTTATTGCGCACCAAATAGCGATGCATTTAATCCACGAATCATCAGTAGATTTAGAATGACCGTTCTTTTCAGGTGGTATATGCATTATTGGTGTTTTTTCGATAGGATTTCTCAGCGAGGTGTAGATTTTTTCAACATGTCGCTGGCCGAGTTGCACACCTTGTTCATATATTAATCATATGTACTTTACTACCTTTACTATTATTACATGTAGAGTTGTTATGTACATGTATATATATAGACATCTATATATATATATATTTTTTTTTTCCCCCTCCCCCTTTGTGTATTTCTGACTGTTTTGCATTAGGATACACGGTGGTACTTACATATAATGCAAATAAGCTTAAGTATTATCATGTTCAAACGTCTCATGTATGAACATTGCTCATACTAATAGTGCAGATTTTACTCTTGTTTTGTTTTTCTTTTTATCGTCATTGCACATTGAAATGTTAACAATCATGTATGCTGTATACCCGAGAGGGCCCTAATTTGGAAATAAATCATATTCTATTATGATCGGTGATATGACATTTTCAAAAACGGTTTCTATGCGAGATTTGTGTATTCCATTGAAATAGATAACCTCTGAAGTTACATATTTTATCAATAATAGGTCCGAAATACCCAAGGAATTGAACATTTAAAAATAAAAGAAGGGGGGTACCGGAAGTCCTGTCCACAAGCACCTGTGTCTTGAATTCTAAATTAACCATGGGTATCCGACGATAGGTTAAATTCTGTTCTGATTCTAAATTAACCATGGGTATCCGACGATAGGTTAAATTCCGTTAGTCTGACTACATATTTTAAAGTCATTTCTCAGCGATTCAAAGGATGAAACTCGGGGAGAGAGAGAGAAAGGGGGGGGGGGGGTCGTATGGCGAAATTTTCCCATTTAGCATATACTGCAAGCACATGTATTTTTGTTTTAGCTAAGTAATAGACAATTTTTGGCGACTAAAACTGTGCGACTTGATTGGGGTAAAGCGAAGCCATGGATTTTTTCCGACTAATGTTATTTTAATATTGCAGTCATTTTTAAAAATTCAAATTTAAACACGAGAATTGTGTGACGTGGCTGCTGTAGGAAGCATATGTGTATACGTCATTCTATCTGTAACAACAATACACGAAGTAGATAGGTGTTATCAATATGAGAAACGTGGTGCAAACTAAGGTTTACTAATAATCGAGTAACATGTTTAAATCCTCATATCCACAAAATAGGTGTGTAGAAATAAATGTTCGAGGGAATGTCTTGTAATGGACATGTAAAATGTAACTGACCATACCTTCAAGAGGCAGGGACACGTCATATAATGAAGACTATACCATTTAACAGCGAACTGAAATCGAAGTACTAAAAGTACTGAAACGAAGTGACGAATGAATTGATCGATTGTATATTGTTTTAACGTCCCGCTCGAGAAATTTTCACTCATATGGAGACGTCACCATTGCCGGTGAATGGCTGCAAAATTTAGGCCTATGATCGGCGCTTACAGCCTTTGAGCAGGGAGGGATCTGCATCATGCCACAGGGCTTAGCTCGGTGTTTGCAGTCTCATCCGAAGGTCCAACCCATTTAGTCGTCTTTTACGGCAAGCAAGAGGTACTGAGGACCTATTCTAACCCGGATTCCCACGGGAGACGAATGATGTCAAATATCACAAAGACGAATGCACAAAATATCACAAAAATAATAAAATCACGGTGGCGAATCACGTGACTTTGTCATGACCTATTACCCGGGAAAATGACGACATTGACACAGTTTTATTTTTTGGGAGGGGGGGGGGGGGGTTCGAAGCTTTTGACTGTAAAAAAAAATATGTGTCAATGTTCTCAGATTCCATCGCACGTAGAACTATCATTTTAGTACAAGTTTGTTACTGAGATTGTTTGTTTCACCTCCCGCCGAGAAATTTTCACTCATAATGAGACGTCACCAGCTGTAGGTGAAGTACCACAAATTTAGACCTATGCTTAGTGCTCAGAGCCAATAGCAGTGATGGTTCTTTATCGTGCCAACGCCAGTCGCGACACGGGACCTCCGTTTTTATAATAATAATAAGAAGAATACCATATTTATATAGCACCCTTTTCATACACTATGTACGCTCAAAGGTGTTTTTAAGTTCATATCCGAAAGAAAATCCTTCCAATGTTGGTTTTCAAAAGTTATGTGACAATTTGTTATTGATAAAGGTGTTACTTCCTCGTTACTTGTTCATCGTTAATCTCTTGCAGATAATGAAATATATCAACTTCTGAATTATCCATCCCTTGATATCTTAGGTCACCTGAGTAAAAAAAAACAAAAACGAAAGGCTTAAGGGAATAGACACACACTCAGATTTCGTAACAAGGTGAAAACAGAATGCAAAGGTGGCATGCAATGGGAAAATGCAGTTTTTGAGTTATCAAAAGAAATCAGGCAGATGACACACCGTAATTTTTGTCACCGACTTAGAAGTCCAAACAGATCACGTAGATATTTCTAATAAATGTATTAGCTGGAGTTGTACTAATCTTAAAACCTTGATAAAGGGCACATAACTCTTGTCACTAAATTATTAAGAGCGTATTCCTTTTATCACTTAGACCTGTTCTATAATACTACCAATATACATGGAGAGTAGTTGTTACAATAATCAAGTAACCTATGTAATCATAGACATTGCTTTGGTTTCTACGGACAGTCTCTTACAAAAATATCAAGTTTATCAAACCATTAAGGTGCATTTTAGAGATTCTTCAATTAAAGTCGAACAACTAACTTACACACTTACTTACATTGCAAATCAACATGTTCTCCATTTAGAGAGGGAACATTAAACCTAATTATGACTGGATTATTGATTTTTCTTCTCTGCATTCATCGTCGCAAACTACGACTGAAACCATCTTCGCAAGCCAAAGGTTTACAATCCGCTCCGCTTGTAGAGAGTAGCGTCACCTCCTTGGCTAGCAAAGGTGGATTGAAACGTGAGCGTACATTTCAGCCGTGGCTTGCGACGATGCTGTGCATTGAGATTACCAGTGTTTTTAGGACGCTGTTTCCGAGGTTTGAATGTATTTTCAAACAATAATAAATCACTTTATCAAAGCGCACGTTGTCTTGAAAAAAATCTTAAATGAAAATTAACCAAAGGAAATTAAAGGTGTTCAAAGAAAAACCCTGAACAAATTGTTGAGTATCTTTACTTTTTAAAAAGCAGTCAAAAATTTAAGGCATGGTTGGTTAATCCACACTCTGTTTATTCTTGGACTCGGACGAACGTGCTGTCATCTAATTCAAGTCCCATAACTCTGTAAAGACAAAACTGTTAAATCTGAAAATCGAAAGGGTTCTTCCTCTTCCAAATCCAAGCACAGTCTATGAAAAAATTATCAAGGTTTTACGTGCCACAAAGTGTCATTACCTTATCAAACAAGAGGCCCACATGCCTTATTGGTCACCTGAGTACTAGATTAAAAGTATCACTAAAATTCCCCACCGGCTACGAAATCTATTTTTAAAAATTGTTAGAATGAAATGTGTTTTTTAAAACACACAAAAGACCCCCAAAAGTGCCATACCGAGGAAAGACTTCATTATGACCCCTGGGTCGAGGCCTCTGCTGGTGGACTGTTAGTCCCCGAGGGTCTCTACAGCCCAGTAGCTAAGTACTTCGTTACTAGCTTGAAAATACGGATGTATATTTAATTGCTGTTATAAAATTTAGAAATTCATTTCAAAATTAAGGATTATCTCCCTCATGCATAGCTCTTATCCTTGGACAAATTTGGCTCCACTTGTTTGGCACGCTGTTTTTGGTTATATTTAGATCTAAAACTTCATAGTTATTTCGGATTTCAAACATTTCGGTTGAGCATCACTGAAGAGACATTATTTGTCGAAATGCGCATCTGGTGCGTCAAAATTGGTACCGTATAAGTTTTACATGATATATGTTGTAGAACACTATACATGTATGACTTTTGTGGACCTTTCCGAGCCAAGAGTCAGAATTATGGAATTGCGAAATTCATAATTTTGGTACACCCCTTTCTGCTTTTCATAAATATGCAATTAGGTTTATAGTATCAGCGAAATTAAAGAAATCTTTCAAATGATTTTGGTCAGAAAACCCCTACTCCTGGATCATGAAATTTATAATTTTGGTCCACTCAATTTCAATTTAGTATCAATAGCATTATTTAAAGATGTTATTTACCATATGCCAAGTTTGGCCCCGTCTTGGAGTCAGAAACTCTACCTTGGGATCACGAGATTTACAATTTTGGAAAAGGCCTTCCTGTTCTACATACTAAGTAACTATGCATTTAGATTTACTTACAAATGTGCCGTTGTAGAGAAGATTTTTGAAAATTGGTTAATGTTTGATCCACGCCCAAGGCTTTGAGGGTGCAGGAGTCCTGGATGCAGTTAAGTTTAACTGACAGCTCACGTCTAGTTATTGCTACAAGTTAACCTTCACGCAACTGGGTCCTGGAATTTACAATTTATGTCCCTCTTGTCCGAAGATGCTTCTTACCAAGTTTAAAAAGAATTGAAAGGGTATTTATCAAAAAGTTAAAAAAAAAAATCAATTGTTTATGCACGACTGACTGAGTAACTCGGGTGACCTAAAAATCCAAGTCTCATAACTCCTAAAAGGACAAAGCCGACAAATCTGAAAATCAGAGGGGTTTTCCTGTGTAATCCAAGTATTACGTGTAAAATTCTCAAAATCTTACCAATTCATGTACCATAGAAAGTACCAAAGGATGAAGACACGATTACTATATGGCACCCGTCAATATTATGGCAGGGACCTAATGATCAATTGTACATTATAAATCTTCGAGTTCCATTTCCTTGTCCATAAACTCTCACAGAGCATTAGATTCTTTAAATATCATCTGTTCGTATTGGTTGGTATAGAGAGAGGCATATTCAACTCAGGATCTTTGGATATGCTGAATCCTATATTCTGTCCAACGTTGTGGCAGTTATATTGTCAGATTAAAATTCTAGCTACTTTAGAAGTGCACTTGATGCCATGACCTTAACCTTCGAGGTGATGCCATGAACTTTAAATCTGCATAATATTGTACAGTAAATGCTTATGACCTTTATATTTCAGTTTGGTCTAGATCAGACAAGCAGTTCTTGGAAAAGATTTTTTTAGTAAAACTATATATTGGTTTTTTTATTTGTATGATTTATTATGTTACACCTAAACACCAAAACATGCGAAATGTTCAGTGAACGTGAGTGTAATCGCCCTCCAAGATACTAGTATATGGCTATTTTTACGTCAGCTAATCACAAAACACAGAACAAGAGACCCACATGCCTTATCAGTCACCTGAATACTAGTGAAAAAGTATCACTACTTCCATAGGCTATGAAATCTAGAAAAAGATTCCTGTTCTGAATATCTAAGCTAAATTCTAATGTTCAGCAACAGTATAAAACAAGATGTGTTCTTAAAACTTCACTGCCCTCAAAAGTGCATACACTGATGAAAGGCTTTAAATAATAGGTGTATAAACATTAAAACATCATCAAAAGATATGACTAATTTGGACTCATCCTAAAGTCATAACCCTGGGTTGAGAAATTCACCATTTTTTGTACATCCCTTTCTGCTATTCTAAAATATGCATTTAGATTTTATACAGTATCAGCAAACTTGCACATAAATACTATATACTAAGTTTGGCCCCACCCTGGGGTCAAAACCCTTACTCTGGGGAAAATCAAACTTACAATTTTGGTAAAAGACTACCTGCTCTATCCATTTAATTTCAATTTAGTATCAAAAGCACTAAAAATGTTATTTTTAAGTGTTTTACACATAAACACTATATAACAAGTTTGGCCCCACCCTGGGGTCAGAATCCCTACCCCGGGGATCATGAAATTTACAATTTTGATAGAGGCTTTCCTGCTCTACATCACTATGCATTTAGTTTTTCTTACATGTGTGTGGTTCTTGAGAAGAAGATTTTTGAAAATTGGTCAATTTTGGGCAGTTTTTGCCCCACCCCTAGGGCCCCAGGGGTGCTGGAGTTCTGAAATTGACGTCTCCCTTGTCCCAATGATGCTTCATACCAAATTTGAAAAGAATTGGACTGTTAGTTATTTAGAAGTTAAAAATGTTCAATTGTTAATGCATGACTGACAACGGACGAAAACCAATTGCAATAGGTCACCTGAGTTTATCATTCATGTACAGATAGGTACTTGTGAAAAATAATCATACAGTAAAGGCAAGCCATAAATTTACTAGTTTTCAAAGGGAAGTAACCCTTATGGCAAGTACATATTTATCGTTGTAAACGTCTAAAAGCATCCTGTCTTGAAAAAATCGATCACAACGCAAAGCTTGTCGGTAAAAATTCCAGATATATTTACAAACAGCTAACAGTCGGCCATGATTTTTGCTTACGTAGGTACTTACGTAAGGGTTCGACCTGACGTAGTGTTTCTACTAGTTAGTAGAAAACTTGCGTAATTTCTAATCTTACGCCAATTGATGAAACGGACTTATGTAAAATATTTAGTCTAGTCAGAAAGTTACACCAAACTAAGCTTACGCAACTAGTTACGATGTTTGATGAAACGGCGTCCAGGTGAGCTAAAAATAGCAGAAAATTCAATTCATACATTTTAATTGTACAAGACAAATACTAGTACATGTACTTAATAACCAGTATCGAACAGATACGTGTATTTATTAAAAATTTGTCTATAAAATTATGAATACACAAATATGATGGGACACAAAGAGGCACACTATGAATTTTTCCCGAGAAAATCAATTTCTGTAACTACAATCTGTCCTGACGTCTTGTCCAGCCCACGCACTGTGATTTCTGTTTCACCAAACTGCAAGGAAATGAGAACTAAGTGATCAGTGCCATCTGGTGGGCCTGATAAATTCACTGTCAGCCTACCGATACACTCACATCCTTCTTCAGTAACACTCTGTACAAATTGTTTATCAGTTCGATAAAATTTTAACTCTAATCTTTTTGCAGTATTACTAGAAGCAAAAAATTCCCTTTCCACTGTTTTCCCCACTTCCACTGTGTCTCCTATGGTAACAAGTTTCTCAAAGGTTCCAGTACGGTAAGCTGTGCCATTTATTACTTTCTTGTTAATTTCCAAATCAGATGACAAAAAGTATTTCAGGACTTCAACTCCGTAAGTGTGTGGGCAAAGTCTCGACTTGATGAGATGGTCATCATGTCCGAAAATAACAGCTCCTTTCAGCACTGCCAATCCTGGATCAGTTGGAATAATCACTCCACAGTCACTAAACTTTTTCTGAAATTGCTTTTGGATGATTTCTGAATCGGAAAATCCTCCCACCATTATTATGTCCTCCACTTTGGTTCCAAGTTTTAAAAGCTTTTCCATTATGGCAAATGACTCTGTTAAAGTTCGTTCAAAAATTTTATCAATGATTTCAGTCTCAAATATGATTTTACCAGTGCGTACTTTCACCACATCTGCATATTGGGATTCTGCCACCAGCTGTTTGTATGTCTTCCCTGACAAGTCATTACAAATCTCTGAAAGGGACGGGTACATTCTCAATAACAGTTTATTTTCTGCCGAAAGGTCTCTCTTTTTCAATTCAATATTACTCTCCATTTCCATGAAGTCGGATGTTTGTTTCTTAAACTCTTTGATAACGTTTTCGCCGAGTATGTCCTCTAGGATTTTCCAGACTTTGGCATTGATTGTGTTTCCTCCCCAAGCACCCCCACTGGCCTGGTGAAGCTCCTTGAGTCTCTGATCTTCTGTCACACCCATCAGGGAGAAATCAGCTGTACCTCCTGCAATTGATAAAGAACTATTACTAAATCAATATAATACAAAAAGAGACCCTGTTAACTTTTCAGTTCAAGCAAATACTTGATTTTGCCTCATTTTAAGCAAAATATAAAGTGCATACTTTTATCAGCTATTATTATGGATGATTAGGGCATGCATATTTGAACAGTATCAAATTTTTAAAATTTTTTTTATGAGGAAATACAATGTTTTCAAATACTGGTATATTACATTTGAATATGAATCCCCGATACGATTAAAAAAATAATGATATGTATTGATATAAAATAATTTGTGATGTCATAATGTAAAAATTATATTTTAAATCGACATGCACTTCCTAAATATTTTTAAGCTTATTTTGTATAACACATTTTCAAGGTCTACCATTACATGGATGGGATGATTTTCTGACAAAAATACTTATTCTTGAATACTTTTGAAACTAATCAACAAATATACATCATGTACAGAGCTGTGCAATATTCATTTTCATATTCTCTTTTCAGATTTATCATATTCACATCATGAATTATCATTTCTTAAATTTCAAGTTTCTTGAACTCTTAGTACAAATGTTAAACTACATAGTGTTAAGACAACCTCCTAGATCCACAAGCAGAATCTGGGTGCCGCTGCCATACTTGTTGATAGATTCACTTGTTAGATCAGTTCTGGATCCTTTGACGATATAAATGGCTGCTGCCTCAGGTTCGAAAGCAAGTTTTAATTGACATCTTGGAATACCAGCCTAATGAAATAACATCATAGAATTTTCAAAGCATACTGTTCTTTCAACGTCATGTGTTGTTAGTGACTTGAATAGTTAGGATAACTCTTGCATTTTGGTTCACCAACAAATCAATACCATGAAACTGATACACAGAAAAATTTTAAGGAAAAAGTTTTTACTTGCTTATTTAGTATAAATCACACATCATGTAACAATATGTTTTACCAAAAAAAATTATTTCATTTCAATAAAGAAAACTGTAACACACCTTTTCTGCTGCTTTCCTCATGAACTGCTTTGCAAAGTCATCCCATATAGCTGGTACTGTCACCACCCAAAGAACATCATCCTTCTTTACGCCTTTCTCCGTTAGCATCTTCATGCACTGATCACAGAGGTATTTGATAGCAATTGAAACTACCTCTAGAGCTTTCTTTGGACGACCCAAGTGGTCAAACACCTCTAGTGTTTCATCAAGTGACTGAAAATTTAATAACTTAATAAAAGGAAAGATTTTATGCTAGTTTGTTGTTTCTCAACACAACAAACTTTTCTAGAGTGTTTCAGACAAAAGCAATAAAATGCAGATCTATATATAAGTTCAATATGGGACAAAATTCATTTTTCACATGCTACAATGCATATTGATCACAATATCAAAGAGGCCCATAGGCCACATCGTTCACCTGAGCAGCAGTTTCTATCAATAAACAAGCTTGAGCAAAAGTATCATTATACAAGCGACTTGGTTCAAAATTTTTTTTTTTTTAAAAAGAGTAACTACTACAAATTCAATAATTATCAAACTTAATTATTAAATTGACTACAAATTCATTAATTACCATATGCCCTTGTAGACAGGTATGGCCTTTCATAATAACAAATTTCATCTAAGGATGATTTGTGTCAAGTTTGGTTCCCTCTACATTCACATGTAAAACTTTGATCCCCTATTGTGGCCCAACCCTAACCCCAGAGGTCTTGATTTTTACAAACTTGAATCTCCACTTTGTCAGGAAGCTTTGATGTAAATTTCAGCTTTTCTGGCCCAGTGGTTCTTGAGAAGAAGATTTTTAAATGACCCCACCCTATGTTTGCCTTTTTGTGATTATCACCCCTTTGAAGGGGGACATGACCCTTCATCTGAACAAACTCGAATCCCCTTCACCCAAGAAAGCTTTGTGTCAAGTTTGGTTGAAACTGGCCAAGTGGTTCTGGAGAAGGAAGATGAAAATGTAAAAAGTTTACAACGATGCTGACGACAGACAACAGACAAATTTTTATCAGAAAAGCTTACTTGAGCCTTTGGCTAAAGTGAGCTAATAATCTAGAAACATGTCATTTAAGAAACATGTACATACATGTTATACCTGGATTGTCTCACTTTGTGTTTCATTGTACTTTTACTTAAGGTGGGTCCTTAGTCCTGGATTTTTGGGGTTTAGGTAGCATTTTTTTTGTTTGGAATCAATAAATTAACATTCAGAGTAATGAGAAAAGGCAAAATAGTGAAGGATTTCCATATTAATTTTCATTACAGACACTACTGAAGTAATGTAACCCTATGTAGATTTTTATGAAATTCATTGGAAACAGTTATCTGTTGTTATTTTAAAATAAAAAAAATAATAATAATTTAAATTGCATTTATTTTATATCAGGAAACATGTCAATAACTAAAACACATGTCATTTTCAATCTGTTCATCAAGTTTTAGTACAATAAGTGCAAAATTATTGAATTAGCCTTATTCTCCAAAATGTTAAAAAACAAACAAATATGGACACAATTTCCTTATAGCATGGTTTACATATCATTTTTTCTGTTTTTATTAGTAGATGTACATATGTTATATTTATTTATGGGAAAAAATCCATACCTATCCTTAATAATTTCAAATCTATAGCTTCCAGAGTATGTATACCCCCATAAAAAACCTAAGTCTGGCACCATACAGCTGAGCTATTCAAAACCACTCATGGATTAAAATTCTATGTAATTTCATGGAAAGACACAGATAATAATTCCTTGTCACCTTGGTAAAATGTTTGTGAAAAATATAGGAAATCTATTGCATAATGGATTTGATAAATAATTTAATGTAAGCAGAGTTATTGTCCTTGGATTCAACATTTTGAAACACATCATTGACTATTCAAATATAACTAAGACTTTTGAAATATTTTATGGCTAACAAGATTTTTTACAATAACTATTGAAAAAGACTCCAACAGAATTTATGTTCCAGTCATTAAATTATTGACTTTGCAAAATCTTATGACGTCACAGGAGTGTGGAACTACGTTAATACTGTTTTCATTCATTTACAGATGACAATAAAAGGAAGTTTACGTACTTTATCTGCATGTAACTCCATTTTCAGTCGGTTAAAAAACCTGAAATCTTGATTCTGATCTTCTTCCACCAGTTCTCGGAATCTCTTCTCAGCCTCATAGCCAAAGGCCACCAGTTCACCACTGGCTCCAAGTAAAAGTGACGTTGGGATTTTAGGAGATTCCAGTAAATCAGAAGAATTCCATTTTCCTGCCACAATATCTAACGGATTGTCTTTATCAGAAAATGCAAAACCAGAATATGTCGTCCCAAAGTCAAGTGCTGCAACAACTGGCCAGGAGTCTGTAAAATGTGTGTTACAATAATCGGATAGGACACCCACATACACAATGTCTCAAGGTCACCAAAAGGGATGCTTAGCTGAATAAAATCAGTGTTCTTTCCCATTTAAATGTGATGTGTTTTGAATATGAACAAGCATTTCAACTAGAAATGTCAATGAGTTAATCAGACACTTGACACGCATAATGGGAATATCACCTCTATATCATACATTATCTATTACATGTACTACCTTAACAAAATAATTATACCCTGACTGACGACTATATATAATGTCTCCATATGAGTGAAATATTCTCGAGAGGGACGTTAAACAATATACAATCAATCAATCAATCAAAAACTCTATCATAGGCAAAACTCAATAGCAACAATACATTTTTCTACTTGAAATTGGGGCTTTTACGAGAACATTGGTGCTCAGTTTCTGATTGGGCATGTAGCCATTCTGGAGAGCAAGAAAATGATTAATCAAATTCAGAATAAAGGTTCAACCACAGCAGCCATTCTGGGCTCCAGTTCTAAAAATAAACGTAGTGGTTTTCCAGGTCCCATGGAGGGGTACAAGATCTATCAAAAATGTTTTACCCTATCGGAAATGTTTAAAGAGACACTACAGCTCATTTTCCACATTTTAATAAAGTGTTTTTTAAAACATGTATTGATAAAATGATAAAATTCATATCGATACTGACAATTATGAACAATTGGGATGCATCAATTTACTCTCAACTGCGCTTTGAAGATCGTTCGGAATTCAAAGGTTTCTTCATTCTGACTCGGACTTTTGAATGCTTATTTACATCACGTGGTTTTGAATGACAGCAAAGGTGTTGTGTAGGAAATTATCTAAATTCCCCTTCAAGGGGGTCCACACTCACCTTTCAAGTATAAGAGTATTCCCTGCTCCTTAAAATAAGTAATTATATAAATCATTTTTTTAACAGAAACCCTTCCATGTTCCCATTGACCGATGTTTTTACAACTAACACGTGTCGTGTTCAGATAAAAATAGCACTTGCTTTTAAAAGTAGTGTCTTCGCAGCTAGTCTCAATGGCAGATTTAGGGGGGGGGGGGATCCCCCCTCCCTTTTTCCGCCACAGATTGTGAATGAAAATCCAAATTTTGCACCATAATGGCCGATTACTGTGGCTAATCTTTGACTTTCACACCCCCTTCGGAAATCCTAGATCCGCCACTGAGTTACATGGGTTTCTCCGAGCTCTTTGTTTTCCAACGGTCAAACTGATACCATGTAAGGTAAATTTTATTTCACGTATGAGTTTTATCTCATTCTATTTTTACCTCTTTTCTCACAGAATCTTTCAAAATTCTAGATCTATCAACTACACTTTCTCTCACTGGACGACATGCTGCACTGTTTACTGTCTATGCGCATGCGTCTGAAGACTGAAAGGAGGAGTCTCGATATTTTTTGTATAGGCCATCAAAAAGTATTAATTTTTACGTTAAAACGATAATTTTTAAATTTAGATAAGTGTTATTTTCGCAAAGTTCATACTTTCAACAATGTAACAAAAATAGAGAAAGCGCTAGGAAAATTGTCATTTCATGATTTTTGCGCAAAATGAGCTGTAGTGTCTCTTTAACCCCCTACATAATAGCAGAAATATAGGCAAGTATAAACTATTCATGTATACATTATCATATATGATCAACAAACCCTGACCAGAAAAGTTGAATTCAGTTGAGGTGAACTAAAGACAGGATTTGGTATTCATGTTTTCCTACATGAGCACTCACTTTTTTTCTCTGGTTCAAATGTGACTGGTACATCAGTTTTTGCTTTTCTGTATCGCATTCTGTTTCTTCGTGAGGGAATCCCCATCATCATCATCATCATTTTTCTTTTTAAGAGGAAGTCTCCTTGGAGTGGGTCTCTGAACATTCTTTCTGTACCTATCAACAGAAGATCATTTACCACAAGATTATTTTCCTTTAAATAAAACAATTAAAATTCTGTGCAGTATCCAGAAAAGGGGTGGGGGTTAGGCATATTTTTTTAATCTTATGTTTTTAATTTTAAATGAACCCCCCAAAAAAACCTTCTACTAGTGTTGAATAATCAGGAAAATTTCATAATCGATAATCGGTCATAATCGGAAGAACTCTTATCAATCAATAATCGGTATTTACATGAAGTAAATAAATGTTTATTATTTTTGGGGTTCTTTCTTTTTAGTTTTATGGATATGTGCGACATACACATGTATTTAGATATTAGCGTATCAACGATGAATGAAATGTATTTTCTCCAGCCACGAATCCAGATTGGCGTTAGTTTTAAGATTGGTTTTCCCTGGGATGGGATATGTACGTATATATACAACTAATCTGAGATTCTCGTTTTTATATCATGATATGTTCGTGGACATTTCAGAGCGGACTCCAATTGAAAAATTTGAACTCAGCAACACCAGCTTGTGTCGCTGCTTTGCCTGCCTTTTACAACTTTTTCGTGGATCTAAATAGGATTCAGTTATCGGATGAGTATTCTTCGAGTAATCATGACTACTTTGATGCCAATTGAAATTTTGCGTACATTGTATTTGTGTGCTGATGTCACGCACAAAGAAATCGAATGGCCAGGCAGCAACCTAAGTCAAAGTGATGCTTCATTTGTCAGTGTTAAAGCTTTTTACATTACAATAGCATTGTATTAGTCAACTCGGGTTAACTTGTAGAATAAGCATCCGATACCTAAATCCTGGCGTCTTGGATGGTAGACCCACGAAATAAAGTTGTAAAAAGTAGGCAAAGTAGCAACACTAGCTGGTGTCGCTGAATTCCCACTTTTCAATATGGAGTCCACTCTGACTCTCCCCCTCACATGTCATGATATAAAAGCGGGGTTAACAGTCAGAGGAATCTCGGGTTAGTTATCAACTAGTGTACAGACGACAATAGATTATGAAAAATATATTCGATAATCAGAATCAAAGAGCCAAAAATATCGACAATCGATTGTCGGCGACAATCGTTTCATCACTAACTTCTACTATAAAAATTGAAATATGTACTGCATAATTTGTAACTCTATCTATACATAATTAAAAGACTTTTTTTATAACTCTTTAACAAAATAATATAACATTACATGCATATTCATACAGCCTAAGACAAACCTCTCTCGTATCCATGCAACAGATGTTCAGGATATTCAAGGAAATCTTCACGATCCATGAAGAAGTCCATATCCATATGCCCATGTCGAGGCTGATAACCGTCTATACAGAAAAGTTTAAAAACATGAACATTTATATTCACCAATGCTTTGTCAGTACATGTAAAAACTCTTACTAGTTCAATATTCATATATCTTATACTGGAGCTAATGCTTCTGTCACAAAGAGGCTTGATTTGTATGGGAAAATATCTGGCACATAAAAATATATACAAGGGATAAATGTCTCAGTTGTATACTGCTTCACTGATTACTGTAAACCAACTTTTATTTGCATGCCAGAAATTTTCATGACATTCGTGAGAACCTTGTCATCATGAATATTTTTTGCCGTAAGTCAATCCAATATTGTTTTAAGATTATCTCAGTCGCGAAATTAGTTATAGCAAACTAGTTAATCACTAAAAATTCCTGAAATAATGTCGTTGCGAAATAATAAGTTGGTCTACAGTAAACAGACTACAGTGCTTCCATTATTAATTTTCATATCCTCTATAATACAAATAACCAAGGCATTCATTCCTTATATAAATATCTAGTTTTACTTGATTGACATTGCTGAAAGCAATACCTTCCCCTTTTAAGAAAGTGTATAAAAGAGATAAATGAGCACATTTTGATTAAATACTTTCTATTTCTATTGTATTTATCAAAAATTTGAAAGATTTAATGAGTACCTACCTTTCAAAGTTAATATATAATTACAACTGAAGAAATTTTGCTCCCTTAACTCCTTTCCATCAGCTTTTATGTCTTTGTCTTAAGAGAGAAATATGAAATTCTTAATGTACGAATTTAAACATGTGTCTTCTAATTACTGTAACAAAATTAATGCATGTAACCATAAAACTGTAATCATTTATTGTGTTACCTTTGGTGTCTTCTTCTACATCAGCAAGGAAGATGCTGAAAAAATGACCCAGTCCTCGGTCTTCCAGAACGTTCTTCAACTCTAAAACAAGAGCATCATTCTCAAATACAAACATGAGAAATTGATAAGCTCTTCCTCTCCTACTGAACCCAGATCTGGGCTTGATGTTCTCCGGTGCAGTCTCCCCACATTTTCTCAGAGTCTCCTCTATGGTGTAGGAGTCAATTTCCTCTAGTGCTTCTTGAAAATGCAGCAGAAGACATTTTCTGACCATCTCTACAAAGAAATATACTCCACTGACTTTAGACATTCTAATGTTAATTTTTTTCAGAGATGCAATTGGACTATTTTGGACAAGTTGGAAAATTTAAGTTTGAACTCCAAATTTAGGATTTCAGCTTTGGGTTGAATTAAACTTTTTATGCTATTTCGTTGTTGTTGTTTTTTTAAAGAGGGTTAATTTATTTTCTTGCAAAAAGTCCATGTACACACACCTCCCTGGAAAGAAATCCTTGATCCACGTATGCTCTAACCTCACAGTTCTATTCAAATTCAAGAAAGTCTCATAACATGGGAAAATATTCAATAGTTTGAATATTCCACATGATTACATTTTTTATTATGAACACCTATGGGCAGAATAATTTCTAAGTTACTATAGAATCACTTATTTTCATTAGTTCTAATTTTGTGGTTTGAGAAAAATAAGCTTGTTCATGAGAACTTCATTTCATAGTTGAAAAGCTATTTATTGTAATTTAGTCTCTCTTGCTTTAATGGAGGATTTAAATTTTTCAAGTATGTCCAACCCAAGAAAACAACAACAAAAATTAAAGAGTTTACACTAAATATTTTAACAAAGCCTTGTATCTATTAAAATAAAGAAACCAATGGGTACGTGTGCCACACTGCTCACCTGAGTATCAAATTGTCCCGAACAACCAAATGTCACTCTACACTTTATGTCAGATGTTGCTTGCAAAAACATTTCAAAAATGCAAAACTATATATTGGAAAGATCTGAACTTGTCTATGTATTAAAAAGATCTTAATTCCAAATGCACAACCAATGTTAACCTTTGAACCCCTTGTGGATCTGTTCTGGTTCCATGCATCAGGACATGAACAAAACTGATACTACACTACACGAACCTCTATTACTATTGCTGCCTTGTTCTGAACCTGGAGTCATGGCATGACCAAATTCTAAAGCTACAATACACACTTAGTTTAAAGCGATAATCAACATATTTTTGTGTCTGCCAAAAACAAAGACCTGTATCTCCCATACCTTAAAATAAATGTTTAATGCATGTTAAAGAACAACTTTACGCTATGTACTGTTTAATTGCTTTTAAAATACATACATCATAATTGGAAAAGATTCATCAACCTCAATAATTTTCACTGGGTTTTTTCTCTGCCATTGATTCCAAAGATTATCAAATATTGCTATTCAAGCAATGGACTCCTTTGCAGTTGATCTATGTACATGTTTTTCTTCAGTTAATAACTTTGTTTACCATGCAAAAACAAAGATATATTGTCTAATGAATAATATCATGGTGTTTAATTCCTTGCAAGCTTTTGTCGCACCCACCATCATCAGCTGAAAGCAACTTATAGCACAAGTTAAAGAATACACATTTATTTCTGTCCAGGAAGCAAAATTAGTTATGCAGTGGAATACTCTGTTCATTTATCAAATAAAAAAGTGTGTGAACCTAATACATGTTTGGATGTGAAACTTCTATTATTTTAGTAGGCCTTTGAGCAATTTTATCATGTCTAGACCAAGAAATTTTTAAAAACAAAAATGACATTTATTACCACTTTAAAACCTATATTTAGTTCAAATTCCATGACTGAATCTGGTCCATACTATCTACAGAATTGCATTAGATTCTTACGGTACATCCCTCAATCTGCTATAGTTACGTTAAATTTCTATACCTGCTTCTTGGTGTACTATGTTCACATCTCCACTGTCAAATTTTTCAGCTAATTCAGTTTTGTCCATTTGTTTCAGCAGCTGAACAAAATATTGTAACATTCTGGAATTTGATTTCTTTAGGAGGATCCTTAAAAGGGCCTCAACCCTAGCCTGGCGTTCATTCAACTCTAGAACATATCGTTCATCATCCTGCATCAATAAGCCTTTCTTTTTGAAGCATGCCAACATTTGACAGGGCTCTAATTCCTCAATCAGTATCTCCCAGTTCTCTTGTATTTTCAGTTGAATCAAGCATTGAACATCTGATGTATCTAATGGAAAATAATACAAAAAATAAAGATTAGATTATAAATTTGTACACACTCATAATACATGTAATCTAGAATGTATATGTGAAATATAAATACCATCTTTCTTTTTGGAACTCGATGTTGCCTCGGTGAGCTTGACTTGTAATTTCAATGGTTCCTTTGCTTCGTACAATTTCTCTGAACAGTCTACCATGTCCAGTACAGTTTTAACCACTTCTTCAATCAATCTGCCATGGTTCGCCAAAAAGCGCTTCCCAGCCTCATCAGTAAGGGTGGATAAGTGGAGGGTGAGTGAACTCTCTGCCTTCTCAATCACCATATGACTGAGTTGTGAGAGTCGACTCCGTAATGCACTATCACGGTTCAAAAGTTTGATGGTTTCAGCCAGTTTGCTTTCGTCGACCATGTGAGGTAAAGATATTGTTAAATCAAAGTTGGATGGAAGGTTTCCTAAATTATAAGGAAATAGAATCATACATAGTTTTAACAAAGCAAGTTTTCTTTAAAACTATGTCAGCTACATTTACTATACATTTAACTATAATTTCTAACATTCAATTTAGCAGTGTTTATACCCTCATAAGCACACTGTATCCCTGCTTCATCTGGCTTCAAGATAATGAATCCTTCCTCTTCTTGACCTTCGAATAATTTTACAATATCATGATTCTAAAAATCTGACATAAAATTTAATTGCAACATGGTTGTGTATGTATCACACTTCTGTATTACCTGTAGATTTCAGCTCTACTGAATCCTCCAAGGGTGACTCCTTCCGTTTAAGCTTCCCTATCACTGCCACCCATCCCAACTCATCAAAACAGTATCCTAAGTTGTCTTGAATTGGCTGGTTAAAGTGGTTTTTTAAATGCCATAGGATATACTCAGCTTGCTTTTTTCTTGAAGGTTCTGACTGTACTTTATCATGTTCACTCACAGAAAATATTTTCTCCTCCAACAAGATATCACTCAGTGGAATCGGTTCCACCTCACTCAGCAGGAAATCAAACTCACAATGTAGCTGCTCTGGTTCAATAAAAAATTTAATGTGTCTCCTTTCTAGATATAGAAAAAGAAATTTAGTTTGCAATGTGTATGTTTGAGCAAGAGAATTAAATACAGCAGCATTTTGTTCTTATACTTACCCCGTTGCTTTCTAAGCCAGTATCTTTTTGCCACTTTGTAAAATAATGGAATTTCCTCATTAGCTATGTAATTCAATAAAATCCTACATCCCTCTTGCGTTTGCAGAGCAGCTTTGATAATCCGACATTTTGTTGGTATACAATCTTTCTGTAGTATTGGAACATTGTTTTTCACCAGATAATCATATACATTCTGTTTGCAAATGCTTCGACAAAGTGATCTGTAGTTCCATCGCAAACAATCCATCGGATTATCTGTCAACAGAAAAGTAAATTTGTAATGACAGCAGAAATCTCTCATTTTCTGATTTCCTGATATTAAAACTACATGTACCTGGTATGTCTGGAAAAGCGTCCTTCATTTCAACCATTGCCGGGAAACATTTTGATCTTTGCAACTCATATCCAAACTTCTCTACTTCATCTTTGTGCTTCTCAAGAAAGGACAACAAAACCTGGCATTTTCTTTTCCTATTGCAAATTCCCTCCACTTCATCATGTTCTTTTATATCAAGGAGAAACTTTTCAAGCAGAAGGTCTGCTAGCAGTGAAGGCTCCATCTCTAGCAACAATATCTTTCGGTGATCCCTGATAAAGCCCATGGTCATCTTAACATCTCCACTTTCTACTGAAAGCAAGCTTAATATTGTTAGCTTTCCTTCTTGTCATTAAACAATTTAAAATAATTTCTTTCACATATTACATGTACTTTCATGCCTCGTTCACACGGATGCGCATTAAATTTTACTTCGCATCAAATTTGATGTGAAGTAAAATAATGCGCATTAAATTAATTCGAATTAAATAGCGTTCACACGGCGGTAATATTTAATGCGAAGTAAACTAATGCGCATTAAATAATCGTTATCTATCTTTGTTCAAAACGCTATATAGGCCTACATGTAGTATACTACATGTTTACAATTTAGGCCTACATACATAATTCTGATCTACACATAAGGAGTTTTTTGTCGTGTTTATTTATATGTTCCCAAGAAATTACTTGTTATTTCCTCCGACAACCAGCATTCAATCTAGACAATCTATTGTTTCTTCATGGGCCCAATTTTAAAACTTCGGAACGTCTTTTTCACCATTCCGCTGACTACTGTTATGACGTAATTTTTAATTACTAATACGTATTATAAGTCTACTGTGACGTCATATGGTATAAAAATTAACAATGAGCGGCATATGTTTCAAAAAATGTAAAAAAGAAAATCATATTATCACTATTTTAAAACATTGTTGTCGTATTTAAAAACAATTCCTTCCACATGTATTACTCAGTATGCCTATGCAGAGCACAGATTTACGTCTGACGTTATCTAATGACATGCTGTTTGTACATGTTTTTAGTGATTATTATCATTTTGCTTAGTTTTTCGTACAAAACTAACATTAATATATATAGCTGACCATGGGTATGATGAATGTGACCCAAATTGGCCATTACGCATGCGTCTACATTTAATTCGAATTAGCTTCGCTTAGCGTTCACACGGAGCTAATGCGAAGTAAATTTAATTCGCATTAAATCGCGACGTCAATTTTAATTCGAAGTAAACTAATGCGCATTAAAATCTCCGTGTGAACGCTGTTCAGATTTAATTCGCATTAACTTACGTTTAATGCGAATTAAATTCTTCGTGTGAACGAGGCATTAGTTGTATATGACATTTTTAAAATCAAATATATTCTTAATGAATGATATCAAACCATTAAAACAGAAACATTAGCATTAATGTCATGACCACTTTGCTGTTGACATATAGATACCAGCTTCTTTAGTCAGCTGCTCCTTGAACTGTGTCCACAACTGGGACTGTTTTAAGACATCTATAAATCTTCTACAGTCTTCAGTTCCACTTCTCAGAATCGACTTCAGCAGTTTGGTACTATACATGTACTCCTTCCCGTCTTTCAATCCATCTTTATCCTCATCAGAGAGTATTGATTGGGAAAACAGGTGATCCAATAATAGTTTGTCTGTGTGTAAGTTATCTCGCAGAAATGAAAAGCATTTCTGGAGGGCTTCAACTGGCCTCTCTGAAACAGAGCAATGAAGATACCTATATAAAATAAACTACTATAATTATGAATGTTCTAATAATTCTGTAAAAACAAAATACAAAGAATAATAAAGATTAAAGGGAATAACCCTTATATGCTGGAATTGTACTTTCAGTACAGTGTATGCTACAAATAAGCATTAAAAATAGAACCATTAAGAAAATTTCATTACAAGATGCTAAAAAGGATAATATAGAAATAGTTTTCTATTATACCATTTTCATTAATGGGTCCTTGTGCCATATTGTTCAAAATCCGTTGTTTCTAGATCTAGGACAGATTCATCGCAGCGTGAATTTGGTCATGTCTAAATGCAGAATAGATTATGATGACCAAGTCTCAGTTAATATGGAAGCCTATCTTTTTTCTACGTTGATAAAGACACATATATTAAATAAATACAAAAATGCATAAAAGAAATTGCTGTTTTTGAAAAGTCTAAATCTACTTTCGTTTTAAACACAACTACAGCTACATAAGTACATTATGCAAAGTTTTTACTGCATTGTCCTGTTTTGGCTATATTTGTTTCCTTAAAAATGTCACGTTAAGCCGGAGTGGAACATCAGTCATAATCACAAAATGCCAACTTTTGTCACAATTTTGATATCGATAAAAATAATGCACTTCCGAAAACTTACACCATCCTTGACAAATATTCATCGGCTGTTTTCGTATATTCGGACGGAAACCGATGATTCGGTACTTTTCTGACGATATCAACAGGGTCGCCGGAAAACAATCGGATTTCCTCGCCCTTTTGTATTTCTCGTGTGAGACGGAAAAGGGCGATGTGATCCGACTTGTCTAGTCTGGTCCCCTTCCCACAATTCCGTTCACCCACTCTTTAAGCGGACCAAATAACCGATTACTTCCGAAGTTACGTCGGAGACATGTGCCATGAGGCGAAAAGTAGCTGATATCATCATTTTGTCGTCTTTCCGTTATTTCGGGACGAAAAGTTCCTAGGCCTAAATATCGTTGTGTTGTCTTTTCGCCTCGAAATAACAAAAAGACGATATTTAAGGGCTATGTTTAAGATCGTAGTGGCTACGTATATGGAGCGCCAAATTAACATAAACTCAAATAATTGAAGATATCTTCAATTATTTAAAGATATCATCATTTCATTTGATGCGCGCAACAATTTAATTAAAGATCTCTTCAAATAATTAATGATATCTTCAATTCTGAATTATTGCGCGCATTAATTGAATTGATGAGAGCATTAATTCTTCAGCTGAGTTGATGCTCTCTTTAATTGAATTAATGATCTCTTCAAATGAATTAATGATATCAACAATTGAATTGATGCGCGCTACAATTCAATTGAAGAGAGCAATAATTGATATAATGTTAAATCAATTGATGAGAGCAATAATTGAATAGAAGCGTGCATTAATTCATTTGATGCGAGCAATAATTGATTTAAAGTAATTCCACCCTCCTGTGATGTCATCAGATTTTGCAAAATCAATTATTTATTTAGATTTATGCATGATAGGAACATAAATTTTGTTGGAGTATTTTCTGATATTTATTGTAAAAAATCTTGTCAGAAATAAACTATTTCAAAAGTCTTAAGTTATAGAGGAATAATCAATGATACATGTCAAAATATTGAATCCAAGGGCAATAACTCTTGTTTCTATTGATTTCTTTATCAAGTCTATTATGCGATAGATTTCCTTTATTTTTTACAGACATTTTGTATATTTTTGTGAAGATATAGTTTCATGAAATTGTTATGAATATTACTATATCTTGATAACCAGTTTTTATGAAAATTTGATAACGTTTGTTAAGGAAAATAGCAATTTTCTGACGGTGATATATGATTTTGTTTATGTACGTCTCTCATCTTAAAAAGTGTGAAGACCTATGTATTTTATTTGATAATTTGTTAGTTTTAACTCTAATGAATGGAAATAAATACACTTTTCAAACTTGTATCAGATAAAACTGCGAGTATGGAGTCACCTTAATGCGCGTATTAATTCAATTAAAGAGAGCAATAATTGAATTGATGATATCTTCAAATAATTGAAGATATCTTCAATTATTTGAGTTTATGTTATGGTGGCATATTTCTGCCATCCAGATAATTTTTGTCAACATAAGATATCACGTCAAGTCAAGATAATTATCTCGCCAAGTCAAGATAATATTCTGGTTTTCTCAACATAAGCCAAATTTTATCTCGTGTAGTCAAGATAAGTTATCTCATTTTGTTGCGATAACTATCTCGACATGACGAGATAACTTATCTTGTATCGTGATTAAAATTGTTGAATTGACAATTACTGCCTTTTCATAATTGCAGTCACGATAACTGTATAAATATAGATAAATGTTTTCGGGTGTCTCTGTCATTTTCATATTGAAGCGATGAGGAACGGACAGTTTTCCATCACACGGTAATTATTTATTCATATTCTTATTTAATCTATATATTTTACCAAATTAGCCTTTTAACAAGACCCAAGGGATTTGGCAGTTGCATTATAGATTATTATATTTAGACTTATTGTAATGCAATGCTTGTACAATTTACAAGTGTACAGATTTAAGGGGGTGGGGGGTGGCAGAAAAAATTCCTTATCAGATTGAATGTATAAAAAGGAATTTGGTAACATAATGTTATTATAATTGAAATTGTAATATTAACAATTTTATGATTATTTTCACTTAAAAGTGGAGAAGTTACATGCATAAAAAAATGTTTTAAAGATGTGCATGCTTGCTTTATTTAAAAAAAAAAATGCAAGAAAAAATATTTTATCAAGAAAATCGTCATTTTCAGGGGAACAATTTGTATCTTACAAAGATAATAATAAGAATTGATATAAATAAGGCTAAAAGCATCATTTGAGTTTCAAAACGTTCTCCTTGATGTTCACATGGTTAGAACACCCAACACACCCTTGTGTAAATAAAACACATGCAGATATATGCGATACCCTGCCAGATCCTAGTGTTTCCAGTACCAGACACATGCATTCTTAGTAGCCACCCACCCCCTTTCCCCATCACGCAAAAACTTTTTGAGAAATCGATCTATTCTCTTTAAAAGTTTTTGTTTACTGTCCTCTTTTGTCAATGTAATTATTGGTACTTGCAAAATATAATACACCGGTATCATTCCTCATTATCAGTAATGCTAAATTAAGCTAAATTTTTTTTCATGCAGTTAAAAAGGAAATCAAAGCAATGGGAGATAATTACATTGGGACCTTGATCCACAACGTGCAACTGCGTCAGATGGTAACAAGGGATGATCTCATTGCCCTTTACTATCACGCTGGCTATTCTGTTAATGAAATCATTGGATTCCTCGCATGTCATCATGATTGTGCAATAAGTGAAAGGCAAGTACACCGTATACTAAGAAGACTGAACATACAGAGACGCAACAACGAGTCATCATTACAAGACATAGTCAGAGCAATTATTTTTGAACTAGATGGCAGTGGAGGTAACATTGGATATAGAACTATGAAAAGACGATTATTGACAAATCATGGTCTCCTTGCCACAGGAGAAACTGTCAGACTGGCTCTTACAGTGCTTGATGCAGAGGGCGTGCTTGCTCGTAGCAGACATGTTTTTCGTCGTAGACGTTACATTAGCAAAGGTCCTAATTTTTCAATTCATATAGATGGATGGGACAAACTTAAACCCTTTGGAATATCAATACACGCAGGCATTGATGGATATTCTCGTCGCATACTTTGGCTAAACGCATGTAGTTCAAACAAAAAACCGGAATATATAGCACATTTCTATCTGAAATATGTTCGAGAAATCAATGGGATGCCATGTGTCATTTATGGAGACAGGGGGACAGAAAACTCAATTGTTAGGGACATACAGTATGCACTTCGCTGGCACCATAGGGATCCATTCCAAGGATTATCAAGTTTTATATATGGATCATCAACAAGGAACACTCGCATAGAAAGATTCTGGAGAAACCTCAGAAGCATGTGTGGACAATTCTGGATGGACGTTTTTAAAGAAATGGCAGACCATGGAATTTTGGATACTTCAGATAACATTCACCTTGAATGCATGAGATTTTGTTTTATGTCTTTGATCAATAAAGAACTGGATAGTACTATCCAGCAATGGAATGAACATAGAATTAGACGAAGCAAAAACTCAGATGGACCTTTTGGCAAACCAGATGTCTTATATTTCCAACCAGAGGTCTATGCTACAAAGGATTTCCGATTTGATTTGCCTGGAAATATAGATCAAATTGAAAGGGAATATAGCCTTGTTCCACCCATGAACGGAGTTTCAAATGAATTTCAAGAACTAGCTGATGTCCTCATTCAAGAACACAGACTTCAGTTCCCACCTAGAACAAAGGATCAAGCCTTGGAATTATTTTGCAATATTATCACTGCTATTGACTCAATTTAACTTTTTGTTGTATTTGTCGAAGGAAGGGACATATAAAAATAGAGATGGAAAATTTCATATAAATCGTTGCATACACTCTCTTTGTAAATAACGGAATAAAACAACTTATTTACCAAATTTACAAACTTCTTTATTGCTCTTTTTTATTATCAATTAGTAAAGATATTTAATGAGCACAATCATTCACTTATTAAAAATTACCTAGACCATATATATAATTGTAGTATTATATTCCAAGAATTCAATAAAGGAGATCCTTGGTTGCATTTTAGATATACATGTATAATTGAAGGTATTGAAAATAAGGGAGTTTCATACATGTTTATTGAATCATATATATTGTCCTTAATATCAGTTGGTATGTATTCAAAATTTACAAACTGTAATGACCTTTCCTGGATTTGATCATGTGACCAAATGACCAATACATGTATTCAAATGAAACATCCACATGGGGAAAGCTGTCAATGTGACAGCAAACCAGGTTTTCTTTTGTGTGAACAGTACTGAGATTTCTCACATGAAGTATAAAAACGTTCTTATCTGAAAACTGTAGGAGGTAACACCCCCCATCAAAATCAATGAGTACATTTTGCATAAAAATGACTAAGTTCAACAACTGGTATTTCCCCTATAAATGATCAGAAATCAAAATCCAAGTAATGCGCACATCTCTGTTAAGTGTACAATTGATATGCAAAAGAAAAAAAGTTCCAATCTTGAAAACTGTAGGAGTTGTCCAGACAAATCAGGTACCCTACATGCAATATTTAGCCCAAAAAATGGCCAAGTTCAACAGCTGGTATTTTTCTCATAAATAATCAAAAATTAAAATCCAAGTAATATGCACATCTCCAATATGTGTACAATGGATCTGCAAAATTAAAGTTCCCATCTTGAAAACTGCAAGAGTTGTCTGGACAAAATATTTACCCTTTTGGCAGCTGCCCATCCACCATTTTCACCTTTTCTTACGGAAAACTCAGTTAAAAATGATACCTTTTTCCATTAAGCGGCCTCGACCAAGGAAACCATTTCATGAAATATATGATAGTGTCCTTTTGACATCATCATGTAAACTTACTGACTTTTAAAGTTATATCTATAAATATATAAATCATTACAAACGGCCAGACAGATCCAAAGTTCAAATTATCATCTTCATGAAAAACTGCACAATTACATGTATAGTTTTCTTTGCAAAGCTTTAAAAGATTAAGAGAGACAAAAAATTAAAAAGATATTTGCTTCTATTTTTATTTCAAGCATTTAAAAGTAACATGCATGAACAAATTATACATGCCTTTGTAAATGAAAAAAAGGTTCTAAAAAAAAAAAAAAATCCCTGCACAATAAGGATTTTCCCTTATATAATGAAAATGAATATCTAACTTCTGTGAAATTATGACATTGTCTTCTTTCTAGTTTGGTCCAAAATTCTGCATTTTTTCACTATCACTTCTGAAGAATAAAACATGACATAAAACTTAGCAATATGATAGAAATGGTTGCTAATATTAATTGTTGAACAAATTTTATACTACCTGTAACACAAGACCTATATATGTATATATATTAAACAAAAAATTACAATGAAAAATGCATGTAAGAGAATTTGGTAAAATGCTCATTCTTAAATTATTTAGAAAAATAGCAAACTTCAACACAAATGTATATCTTAATTAAAAAAATCACTTTTAATATGCTGTACCTTCATACATTTACATAAAAAACAGACTTGCAAAATTCTAATATGTACAAACAAATTTCTTGTTTATCACATCCCTGAAATGAAAAAAAATTCTTGAGATAAAAAAAAAACAGTTCAGTAAACACTGCCAAATATTCCACATTTTGACGTCTGGTTGTCGTAAACATTAAAAGTTATATCATGCATTGTTTGCTGCAAAATAGATTTAATACATATACGTAATACTGTTACATAAATCTCTTAAAAATTGAAATCTGAAATCTTTTTGTGCCTCTAAAAAATTGAACAAAAATTGTTCTTTCACACTATACACAATGCTTTTTGAGCACCAACTATGAGTAAAAAAAAAAATAAAGAAATTATCCACTAGCCCAAATTTTTACCCTTTTACATATACTTCACAGTTTGTGTTGTACATGCAGTTTCTAAAGTGTTTAACTTTTTTAAAAAATCCTGTATTAACCCTACATAAAACAAATTGCTCCCTACTGTGACTAAAAACTAAATCCCCTATTAGGGCCACCATCTGAATAAACTTCTCAATATTGCAAGGATGCTTTAGTATTAAGGATGATACTCAAAAATTGTGAAACAATGTGTACAGGTTCTATGATTGCTAAAACACATTTTCATAACAAAGTTTTCATATCAAACCAGCCTTAATTTTTGCATTTTCCTCAAATATATGCTAGCTGGATTGAAATTAATTTAATACAAAACCATGAAAAAATTAAAATCCCCTCCAAAATGAATATAAATTACTTCAATTTTACCATTGAGAAAATTATTTTGAATCCGAAAACAATAAGATATAAGAAAGTATCACGAAATACTTCTTTCCCCCAATTTAGGGTATCCTTTGATCTTAGATATTTTGTTAATTTACTGTTCCAAAAAAAGTGTTTCAAAATTATTTTATATTATGCAGCATTTAAAAAAAATTTAATGTGTCTCTGTGATAACTACTGGTGCAATTAATATATAACATATTATATGCTTCAAATAAATTTATGATTTTTGGCTCAGTGGCTCCAAGAGAAAAACAGATAACAAAATGAATATCTCCTTATGCAAGGGAATTGGACTTTGAATTGAAGACTCTTATAACCCTCTACTAAAAGATGATTTGAGGCATATTTTGTTGGTTTTGGCCCAAGGACTATACAGAAGTTTAAATGTGAAAAATTGGTATACAGATCGACAGACAGACAGCCTGTCGAAAATATTAGTAGACAGTTGATATCAGAAAGAGCTTTACACTCAGGTGACTGAAACACAGTACAAATAACAGCTCGCTATTTGGCACAAGAAGAACTGTCTAACCAGTAGAGTAGAAACGTTAACAGTTTATATCCTTGTTAATTCTTCACTTTCCAAAAATGTGCATTGTTTGATGCAATATAGGAGGGAAGCAACTGAAGTGTATGTTATTTTAATAATACAGCTGAGACACTGTAGTAAATTTCTGTCTGCAGATGTGACAGAGGGATCCACGCTCTGTTAGCTCTGTGGCACATACAAAACAGAGAATGTGGCCACAATTCAAAAATGAATCTGAAAATCTGTCTGAACATATTGTACAGGTAGGAATCCTTGGCATCCTTACAGTCTGAAATACAAAGGAAACATTATCAATAAATATTGTAACAGAGTTAAATTAAGTGGCTATGTATTGTATATATAGTGAGGCCACACTCCCAAGAGCACTAGCTAGTGGGTTAACCCTTTCGCTCAGTTGGTAGAGCGTTGGCTTTTAAATCCGAGGGTTGTAGGTTCCAGCCATAGTGTTCCGGCTATTCGGTCATAATATGATTAATATCTTTTTCAATCATTCCAAGCTTTCTGATTGGATAGAACCAGGTACATGTAGATCACACGAATAATTATAAATTACCATGAGTTCTTTAAATAGTTCAATACACAAGATATCCTAAGGGTTTTAAGAGGCATCCTTGCCCATTCTTACCATGCACCTAGTTTATCTGCTAAATATACAGGGATAGAGGAGATTTTTATAGAATTTATGCATTTTAACTTTATGATCATTAGAGTCCTGCCTTAACTCTAGAACCCCTGGCCTTGAATTTCACATTTTTTTGTAGAGAGCTCAATGCAAATTTATTACAATCATGATAATAGTTCAACTGCTTGATGTTAAGGAGTGAATACTAGGAAGATTTTTCAAAAATTGCATTCATTTGATGGTTTAAGCCCCATAGTCAGGCCCCAAGGGGCAGGGACCATGAAATTCATAAATTTTGTTCCCTTTCACTCAAAGATGGTATATGTCAAATGAATTGAAATTGATTCAGTAGTTTCAGAGAAGCTGAAAATGTTCAATTTATGTTAATGGATGACATATGAAAAAGACAACAGACAAAAACAGATAGTGATAGGTCACCTGAGTCACTCAGGTAACCTAACAACAAGAGTGAAAGAGAGGGACCACCTTTTGAACAAACTTAAATCTTCACAATATGTAAATGTTGTTACATCATGGGAACACTTAACAATGTGTTACGTCAATGAAGTTTTTGCTCTATATCTAAAGGAAGTCCGTAAGTTATTTGAAAAAAATAAAACTTTGGGGGAAAAACTGGGTTACACAAAATGATAAAAAACAAAAAATGTTTGTAAAACATAAATGCCCCCGATGGTGCAAAATTGAAAAGGGTTATACATATGCATCATTTAATTGATAGTAGTATCACCAATTCAAAATATTGAGCAGACTATATCGTCCTATGTCAAGAGTGGATTGACCATGTGACCTAAAATCAATAGGGGTCATATACTCATTACATGTATATGTGCTGTACCAGTGTACCAAGTTTGGTGTTAATCAAGCAATTAATTCTTGAATTATAGGAAACAATATATTACTATGTCCAGTTTAACCCATGACCTTTGACCATGTGACCTCAAAATCAATAGGAGTCATCTTCTCCTTAGGATGTACGAAGTTTGATGTCTGTCAAACAGAGGGTTCTCAAGATATTGAGCGGACAGTATATTCCTATGTCCAGAGTCCTGAAAAACAATAGGGATCCTCTTCTACTCATAACCAACCCACATATGAAATATCATTACCATCAAGTGAATGGTTCTCAAGATATTGAGTGGACAACATGTGGTCTACTGACTGACAGGTGCAAAGCAATATGCCCCTCTTCTTTGAAGGGGGCATAAATATTACATGTACATATGATCAGGTGACAAGTGCCTGAGGTAATGCTAGTTACGCATGGGTAATCAACACCCACAACCCTTGTGTTTTGATCAAACAACTATCATTGCCTATTTACACAGCTGTTTAACTATCAATACAGGATCATTATCTCTGGTAATTAGAATGTTAGGAAAACGTGGTAAATAAAATATATAAACAAAAACATAAATAAATTCAACTCATAATTACTGAGTGACAACATAAAATATATCTACGTGGTAGCCTGAACACATTAACCCAACCCCCCAAAATAAGGAAAGAAAAAAAGCCTGATTTAATTCAAAACTTATTCACTGTTTCTTGAATTCAGATTTATCAACACCATGAATATAGTGAATAATTACACCGCAAGGTATTTTCCCCCTATAAAGTATATTACCAGTTATGCTTCATATGCAGGGTCACAGGTGAAAAACAGGCTATCAGAAAAGGTTTCCTAAGATTTCAGTGAGTTTAAATGTGATTAAAAGTGTATGAGTAACTCATAATAAAGATACAAGGTAAAAAATTTTTCGTGATTGAACACTTACTACAGGTGAAATATTCAAGTTAGGGTTTGTCTCCAAGATCTGGTTTGTGGCATTGGTGCTGCTATCTGTCCCTGCAGCATGAGCACTGCTACCTGTTCCTATGGGAATAGCATTGCTTTCTGTCCCTATGGAAATGGCACTGTTATCTGTCCCTGTGGAAATAGTACTGCTATCTGTCCCTGTGGAAATAGTACTACTACCTGTTCCTATGGGAATAGCATTGCTTTCTGTCCCTATGGAAATGGCACCGTTATCTGTCCCTGTGGAAATAGCACTGCTATCTGTCCCTGTGGAAATAGCACCGTTATCTGTCCCTTTGGAAATAGCACCGTTATCTGTCCCTGTGGAAATAGCACTGCTATCTGTGGTACTGGTCTGGTCCATATGGTCTGTCTCTAATGACTGTGGAGAACTTTGGGTGGTGTACACCAGGTCTGGGAGGTCAGAATCATCAGAAGAGTCCCCAGATAATAGTTCAACAAGAGCAACGCCAACGTGGCATAATACGCCCGTAGATTTTGCTCAAGGAAAACATATTTTAGTGGGATTCATATTTTAGTGAAGTTAGCACTGTCCTCTGTGAGCTAATTCATTATTATGCTTGTAGAAATGGATATCAAGATATAAAGAGGGATAGCCTTAGAATGTGCTACTTCATAAATATGCTAACGGTTCGGTTTGTATCCTGCCCACAAGGTTTTCCTAATAAGTGATACTACGACCTTGATCTTTGACCTTGAAAAACAATAGGCACCTTCCTCTCATCATGATGATCAAATATACCAAGTTATAATATCCTGGAGCTTACGTTTCGATTTGTATCCTGCCCACAAGGTTTTCCTAATAAGTGATACTACGACCTTGACCTTTGACCTTGAAAAACAATAGGCATTTTCCTCTCATCATAGTGATCAAATATACCAAGTTATAATATCCTGGAGCTTACGGTTCGGTTTGTATCCTGCCCACAAGGTTTTCCTAAAAAGTGATACTACGACCTTGACCTCTGACCTTGAAAAACAATAGGCATCTTCCTTTCATCATGGTGATCAAATATACCAAGTTATAATATCCTGGAGCTTACGGTTCGGTTTGTATCCTGCCCACAAGATTTTCCTATTAAGTGATACTATGACCTTGACCTTTGACCTTGAAAAACAATAGGCACCTTCCTCTCATCATGATGATCAAATATACCAAGTTATAATATCCTGGAGCTTACGGTTCCATTTGTATCCTGCCCACAAGATTTTCCTAATATGTGATACTACGACCTTGACCTTTGACTTCTGACCTTGAAAAACAATAGGCATCTTCCTCTCATCATGATGATCAAATATACCAAGTTATAATATCCTGGAGTTTACGGATCGGTTTGTATCCTGCCCACAAGGTTTTCCTAAAAAGTGATACTACGACCTTGACCTTGAAAAACAATAGGCATCTTCCTCTCATCATGGTGATCAAATATACCAAGTTATAATATCCTGGAGCTTACAGTTCGGTTTGTATCCTGCCCACAAGGTTTTCCTAATAAGTGATACTACGACCTTGACCTTTGACCTTGAAAAACAATAGGCATCTTCCTCTCATCATGGTGATCAAATATACCAAGTTATAATATCCTGGAGCTTACGGTTCGGTTTGTATCCTGCCCACAAGGTTTTCCTAATAAGTGATACTACGACCTTGACCTTTGACCTTGAAAAACAATAGGCATCTTCCTCTCATCATGGTGATCAAATATACCAAGTTATAATATCCTGGAGCTTACGGTTCGGTTTGTATCCTGCCCACAAGGTTTTCCTAATAAGTGATACTACGACCTTGACCTTTGACCTTGAAAAACAATAGGCATCTTCCTCTCATCATGGTGATCAAATGTACCAAGTTATAATATCCTGGAGCTTACGGTTCGGTTTGTATCCTGCCCACAAGGTTTTCCTAATAAGTGATACTACGACCTTGACCTTTGACCTTGAAAAACAATAGGCATCTTCCTCTCATCATGGTGATCAAATGTACCAAGTTGTAAAGTCCTAGGGCTTATGGTTCAGTCTGTATCCTGCCCACAAGGTCCGGACAGACGGACGACGCCATACCATAATACGTCCCATCTTCGACGGGCATAAATTACAATGATGAGTGTATATGTAGATAGATATATATAAAATAGTATTTTAATATTAAAAAAAAAAACCCACACATTAAGCTAATATTTTCTGCATTACAAGTGTTCTTTCATATGTCTGTACATGTATAATGACTTATTTGAAATGAGAGATAAGTTTCAGGCAGGCAAGACATTGCCATAACCCCCCCCCCCCCCCCCCCCCCCCCCCCCCCCCCCCCCCCCCCCCCCAGTAAAGTATCTCACCATGGACCTTTAGCATGCTAGAGATACCCTTTGTTTACATCAGATAAATATAGAAAAGAATATTTTGTCTGATTTTTAATACATCACACACTCAGAAACAGTGTATAATAAAATTTCAGGGAGTCATATGATCTGTTTTTAGCCAATAAAGATTCTATAAATTCTTCTGAAGCAGAATAATTATCTAACTGGAGTCATATTGTGGCCCCATCCAGACCTAGGGACAACAAGAGGTACTGTGAGCAATGCTCACTAAGAATACCCCCCGCTTAACCCAATCTCCCAAAGGGAGTTGGTAATAGGTATAAACTACCTCTTTTCTGAGTGTAAAAAACAAATGGCATGACAAACCTTGGGTATTCTCGTTTGTAGGGAGAAATGGATTATCTAGGAACACAGCATCTCCATGCGATGAAAAAAGCCGTTAAAGAATTTTAATGGAAACCATATTGCTACTTCGATGTCCAGTGCACATGACCTTTGACCTTTTGACCCCAAAATCGATAGGGAACATCTTCATCCCATGGGTAGTCCATATGTATGATATGGTGACTGTAGGTGGAAAGGATTACGCTTTAGAGCCCGGAAACCATATTCCTACTTCAATGTCCAGTGCGCTTGACCTTTGACCTTTTGACCCCAAAATCAATAGGGAACATCTTCATCCCATGGGTAGTCCATATATATGATATGGTGACGGTAGGTGGAAAGGATAATGCTTTAGAGCCCGGAAACCATTGCGTCTACAGACAGACGGACGGACAACCCAAATTCCAGTATACCCCCCCACAACTTGTTGCGGGGGTTATAACAATTTAAGCAAACTGGAATCTACACTATATAAAATGCTTTCACATAAGCATGTGATTTCTCATTGTGTTTTTGCAAGGGGCATGGACCTTAAAAGCACTTCATCCAAGGCTGCTTTGAGCCCAGTTTATTGGAGAAGGTCCAGTGGTTCCAAAAAAGATGAATTTGTAAAAAAAAAAATTACAAACAGACAGCTAGCAGTCATTGGATAACAGGAGATCAGAAAATCTCCTGCACTTGAGCCTTCAGCTCAGATTCCCTTATACAGTGTAATTCTCTTTATAAATAAGGGATTTATACTATGACCTTGGGGCCAAAAATTAACAAATTTGATTCAATACTATATCAGCCTGTTATACATATTATAATACATACATGTATATATAAACCTATGTGAAATCCTTGGACTAGTTCTTAATGTGGCTCCATTCTGAACCCAGGAGCCAACATCTGAAATCATTTGCAGACTTCATAATGATAGCAATAAGACTTGTCTGCAGTTCACTTGATTTTGACCCAGTGGTTCTGGAGATAAAAAACATGCAATAAAAAATATCTGGAGCTTTCAGCTCACACATCTTCTAAATTCTTTTAAAAATGACAAACCTCCTCTTCAGTTTTTTTCTTTGTCATCAGATATATTCTTGGTTTGTTTGAAAGGCAGGATGTTTCTGTATATTGTTGCAAACTGAAGCCATCTTCCTTTATCAAATCTTGGGTGAAATTTCCAAGGACACAAGAAAATTTGTCAATCCTTCCTTTGGGTGATTTCCCTGTTTAGAAATTGGAAATGAAAATTTACAATTATCCCCTTTATAATCAAAATGAAAATCAAATTTAAAACTACAGAAGCCTCCCCCTAAAAAAACACCTTTTTTTCAAAGCATATATACATGTATTGTCTTTATTTCATCCTTTTAATGAAGTTGTAATGCCTAAGGGTTTTTTAAAGACAAAGTATATGTATGACATTGTTGAACTTGGACTTTGAAATTACAAGTTTTGAACTTTGGAAATTAAAATAGGTAAGACAAAGGTTAAAAGCATGTATCTTGTCTCAATATCCCAGCTCCTTCTTTTTTCCAATTATAGCTTTATGAATCATACATGTAATGGTTTTCAGGATATGATATTTGTCTTGTATAGGTATTATTTTTATCTTTGATCGAATTACTAAATTTAGGTCAATATCAAAACTTTGGTTATAGATGCACCTTGGCTTTACCTGATCTTCCTTCCTTAATTCCAATTTAATCGAAGACACCATGTCTAAAGATTCTTAGAATTAATTATATTCATAATTTCATGATACTTACAGATTTGATTATGTTATCTTGCAACAGTTCAAAGGTTTAAAAAAAATGATCAAGCACTCTTTGCTTTTCAAGTTCTCAAAATATTGTTATATTTTTGTTTTTCTAAAATTTGATCTTTTGACTTTGCAAAAGGATCAAGGGTCTTTGATATTTGATCAGGTGTACTTGTGCTATATGGCTTCCTTCAATGTTTCAAGTTAGGACACAGGAACATTTACACATTACTATTGGTAATACAGTATCTCTCCCCTTTTGAAGGGAAGAATTTATTCTTGAAAATTATCCAAGTTAATACATCTGTGCATGAATTTTGATTACATACTGAACAAGAGGTACTGTGAGCAATGCTCACTAAGAATACCCCCCGCTTACCCCAATCTCCCAAAGGGTGTAGGTAATAGGTAAAACTTCAGTATTATGATCCAAAAGGTATCTAGGAACACAGCATCTCCATGCGATGAAAAAAGCCATTAAAGAATTTAAATGGAAACCATATTGCTACTTCGATGTCCAGTGCGCATGACCTTTGACCTTTTGACCCCAAAATTGATAGGGAACATCTTCATCCCATGGGTAGTCCATATGTATGATATGGTGACTGTAGGTGGAAAGGATAACGCTTTAGAGCCCGGAAACCATATTGCTACTTCGATGTCCAGTGCGATTGACCTTTGACCTTTTGACCCCAAAATCAATAGGGAACATCTTCATCCCATGGGTAGTCCATATGTATGATATGGTGACTGTAGGTGGAAAGGATAACGCTTTAGAGCCCGGAAACCATATTGCTACCTCGATGTCCAGTGCGCTTGACCTTTGACCTTTTGACCCCAAAATCAATAGGGAACATCTTCATCCCATGGGTAGTCCACATGTATGATATGGTGACTGTAGGTGGAAAGGATAACCCTTTAGAGCCCGGAAACCATATTACTACTTCGATGTCCAGTGCGCTTGACCTTTGACCTTTTGACCCCAAAATCAATAGGGAACATCTTCATCCCATGGGTAGTCCATATGTATGATATGGTGACTGTAGGTGGAAAGGATAACGCTTTAGAGCCCGGAAACCATATTACTACTTCGATGTCCAGTGCGCATGACCTTTGACCCCAAAATCGATAGGGAACATCTTCATCCCATGGGTAGTCCATATGTATGATATGGTGACGGTAGGTGGAAAGGATAATGCTTTAGAGTCCGGAAACCATTGCATCTACAGACGGACGGACAGACGGACAACCCGATTCCAGTATACCCCCCCCCACAACTTGTTGCGGGGGGGTATAAAAATAATGAACATATCAAAGCTCATCTAAAATATAAGATTTAATGCTTATTTATAGGCCAAAAATAATAATATGTTTGTTTCAGGTCGCCTCTGATTTTAAAAAGGGTCAATGGGTAGGTTTTTTATTATTTTTTTTTTAATATTTAAAAAAAATAAATAAATAGGTACCTTCGAATCAATGAAAATTTGATAGTTAAAGTTGTTATACAATGTGTTTAATAGATAAAAAATTGGTTCAGAGCACTATGTTTAATTGACAAAATACACAGTATGTGATTTGTGATTGAGTTTTGATATACATATTATATATATATATATATATATATATATATATATATATATATATATACACATTTACAATAAATGTCTTGGAATTTCGGGTAATAGTTCGTACGTCGATAAATTGAAATCAGAAAATTGAAAAAAAATTTATAGGGTCGTTGGATATATTTAGGGTCGGTCGGGCGACCTGAAACAAACATTTTTTTTTTGGCCTTATTTCCTTCATTCCAATTGTCCTAGTATGGCCAAAATTAACTATACTTTTCAAGTTATAATGATTGACATATTATTATTAAATAACCCCTTTGTGTCCAAGAGAATTTCAATGATTTTACCCAGGAATCTACTTGTCAGATTTTTTTCTTTAGTTTACTGACAATTTGTCCTTTAATGTATATCAAAGATGCATACCTGCTGGAAAAAATATGTTGAAGGCCTTTTCAAGTATCTCCTTGTATGATGATTCCACAGGCATATCCACTGTTCTACTTCCACCACCAGTTTTCAGTTTTACTCGAATGTACTTGTTCCTCTCAATGTCAAAGTGCAACCACCCAATGCTTATTTTCATTGATGTTTTTACTTTCCTTGTGGCAGGTTTCTGTAATTTTATGTTATATGGTTAAAGTTATTTAATCCAACTTTTCACAAAATGACATTGAATCTGCTATATATATGTATTGCTACTAGCCATAAATTAGGTTTAGACCTCTTATATACATGGCAGACCAAAGCACACTTATTCTAAAAAACTAAATATAAATCAACACCCAAAAGTGCTGAGGTCTCAAATACGAATCAATTTGACTACTTGTGCACAATTTCTTTCAGCAGAAATTTTTTAAAAGAAATCATTCTATATGTAATTCTGTGTTAAATTTTGAACCCATTGTGGTCCCATCTTGGAGGCTATCATTTGAATCCAAACGAGAGTCCCATGGGCCACAACACTCACCTGAGTCAATATGTCCTTGCTATTCTTTATCAGCATATTTTTTTCGATCATATATTCCTTTGTAAAACTTTGATCCCCCATTGTGGTCCCACCCTTGGGGTTAATGATTTGAGCAAACTTAATTGAATCTACACTACCCGAAGATACTTCCATATGTAACGGCTAGTCCAAAATTAGATTGTGTGCAACTATCAATAATAAAATATGTATTGATGAACTTAATCATCATTTGATCAACTTAAATATGTAAAGAATCTTTGTACATTCATATCGTATAGATTTATATACGGGAACCCGAATTTCCTCTATGCGAAGTACATGGCAACAACAGTCCTTAATTAATAAATAAGAGATTTTACTCGGCATCCTTACCTGACATAACACTGGCATCATTTCCAAAGTGTTTCCCTTACATTTGTACCATCCTATACCCCATGATATATCCATAACACAACTTATTCCCAAACTGAATAAATCTCCCATCTCTCCAAATACGGCGCTAAAACATGCGGTACCACGAGAGTCGCTCGTGCTGTAATTCGGCCCTCTTCAACTGTTTGCTATAAAAGCCAGGCATTTGAGACCAAGAGAACAGAAGAGAAGAGAGACATTTGAGATACACTTCTCACTATAGAATGGAGCCTGAAGAGCCCAAGAGGATGGTAATTAATCAATTATCACTATTGTAGTGTATTACCCGGCTAGGATTTGGTGCCAACCTTTTGTGATTATTAGTTTTTGATCCCGCTGTACTGTTGCATCTATCCGGGTATCCCATTGAACCCGGTTAACTTTATATACTATTCGGGTTTCCCACATTTGTTTTATATATATTATCATAATTTATTATTTCATTAAATATATATGTATTAATTAAGCCCATCTCGTGTTTGGTTTTAAATGATTCAAGGTAGATCTCAGAAACAGGAGACCCACGCATAAAATTATTGTAACCCAAGTCATTGACGGACGAAACGTTACACATATCAATATGTAGAAAAGTTTTCCTATATTCCAATGTTAAACTAATTTATAGCCAATTGTGGCCCCACCCTTTGTACCCCCCCCCCCCCCCATTTTTTGAGTGTCATCTTATTTTCACAAACTGCAGATTAACTCCCCTTGCTAAGGGACATGTATATAAGAAATAGGATTTTTGTGTCAGTGTGACAATTGCTTATGCTAGCCTGATTTCACAATAGGATTCTGTATCATATCTTATTTACAATGTGGCAGCTGGAAAGCTCATCTGCTGGGTGTTCATTCTATCATTGGATTTTATGGCAAATTTTAAGGTGCAACCTTATTTTTCTATTTTATTATGTTATATTTTATTTATCAAGATTTATAAAAATTATAGAGATCCCAATGTCATTAATTCTTGTTTAGGTTGTCTGAGTTGTAGTTTTGATACTCGGGATCTCCCCATTATAGGGGTTGTAAATAAGTTGTCAACTTCTTCAATTGTCATTAATAAATGGCAATTTTCAAAAAACTATGTATTCTTTGTTAATTGCCAAGAAAAATAACAAAGCTGCGGGACATGAGAAAACCGGTTTCTTCGAATAGTATTTTATATTCTTATAACAATGGAGAGCATAAAAGATATTATGTACTGTAAAAATGCATAAATGCTCATGGTAAATCTTTTTGAATATGTCTACATCATTATTTTACCACAGAATAATTTGAATTTTTGCATGCACTATCCATTGCTTCAAAATTGTCCACCATATTCTGATCCTTGGGAGTCATTGGATTAAAATAGTGTTAGACTGATTGAAAAAGAAGGGGGGGGGGGGGGGGCTGGGGTGTGAACAAACCCTAATGGGGGCCAGTGGCCAAGTCATTGGAAGCTCCAAGGTTATAGGTCTTTTTATATAGTTTTTTGAGTTATTTAAGCTAATCTTTTAAGCATATAAAAGCACTATCTAACATAAATAAAAGGACTTAGTTGTCTTTACTAAATCAAATGGGAGTGGGCTCCCTTGGACCCCCTCTAAATCAGCCAGTGCCACTTTAATATTAGTAATTAATTAACCCTTTCCATTTTATCAATAAACAGTGCATTCTAACTATGAGAAAAAAACCATGATACATATGCTTTTTTGCTAATTTTTTTTTAAAGAAAAGATAAATATATGAAAAATCCTTGACATTGACATCAATGACAATCAACAAAATATAATCTTGAATGTTCAGCTCACATAAAAGAAAAATACAAGTACCTTTATATTCAAGTTCGACTTCCTCTTTCGGATGTTTTCCACAAGACTTAAAAGATTGGTGTGTGGTGAAGAAAAATCTGAATCTATAAACATATTAAAACAAAGAATCAAAAGTTTTAAGAAGATCGAAGCTGATGGGTCTATCACTGTAAATGTTAAACTTTTCCATGGGGTAAAAATTCCGCAGAATTACAATTTTTGTTTAGTCCATGGGTACGTAGATTTCTTAGATTGTCACTATATTTCTTGACATACTTTAAGTACGCTGGCACATATTTCCATGGGAAATTTGTGACCGCATACATAGCGGAAATTAATACCACGAGGAAAAAAGTATTTCCACAGTACCTAAGTCCACCTTTATGGAGCGCCAAATTAACATAAACTTAAATAATTGAAGATATCTTCAATTATATGAAGATATCATCAATTCAATTATTGCTCTCTTTAATTGAATTAATGCACACATTAAATAAATTATTGCTCTCATCAAAGGAATTAATGCACGCTTCAATTCAATTATTGCTCTCATCAATTGAATTAAAGCACGCATCAATTGAATTAATGAGAGTAATAATTGATTTAATGCGCTCATTAATTCAATTATTGCTCTCTTCAATTCATTGGTTCAATTGATGCGCGCATGGCCAATTGAATTAATGAGAGCAATAATAGATTTGATGCACACATTAATTCAATTATTGCTCTCTTCAATTAAATTGATGAGAGCATCAATTTCGTACAAATATTGCTTGCAATAATTAATTTAGAGCTAGGTATAAATAATTTGATGATCTCTTTAATTCAATTGAAGATATCTTTAATTATTTACAATGCTTTTGTATAAGGAAATAATGCGTGCATCAATTCTTTTAAAGAGAGCAACAATTCAATTAAAGAGATCATTAATTCAATTGTGGATATGTTGAATTGAAGATATCTTTAATTATATAGTTGCTCTCTCTGAAAGAATTGATGCTCTCTTCAAATGAATTAAAAATATCATTAATTCAATTGAAGAGAGCAATAATTGAATTAATGCATTCATTAAATCAATTATTACTCTCTTCAAATGAATAAATGGGCTCATCAAATGAATAAATGGGTGCATCAATTCAATTATTGCTCTCATCCATTGATTTAATGCGCACATTATTATCAATTATTGCTCTCTTCAATTGAATTGTAGCGTGCATCAATTTAATTGTTGATATCATTAATTCATTTGAAGAGATCATTAATTCAATTAAAGCGCACATTAATTCAGCTGAAGAATTAATGATACCATCAATTCAATTAATGCGCGCAATTATTTGAGTTTATGTTAATTTGGCACTCCATACACTTTTCAATTCTTTCCAATAATATTTATGCATAACAAAATGTGCAGCCATGTATTTATACAATTTATACCATTGGCAAGTAAAATGGGATATCTAAAATGAACACATGCATAAAATAAAATATTGTTTTTGAATGAAATCAAATTAATAGTCTTTTTACCTCACTGTATTTGGAATATTAAATTGTAGTGCACTACTGTACATATCATGCATAGTAAATAAACATTAATGCTATTGTGCTAGAGAGGTATACAATAAAGGGGCTCATCAGAATAGCAAACCACAAATATTTTTATATCTTACTGTTCAAGGACAATGAAGGAGAACCAGCCAGAAGTGATTGTCCAGAAGTCAGAACAAAGAGTTCAGAGCCTGAACTCAGAACAAAGAGTTCAGAGCCTGAACTCAGAAGCTGGAATGCATCTTCATCTTCTACCTTACAACCATCTGATAGGGAGATGTTAAATTGAACTCTGAGCTGGAAATTTCAAACTTTGATTCTACTGTAAAAGAAATTTTTGAATTATGAAGATGTTATGATCAATATCATTTATATAAATATGGAACATTGCATCATACTCTACAAGCAGTTGAAGCTGAGAAAAGTTAAAGGTAGAGATACTCACATGTCATAATCTGAGCACTAAGCCCATGAAGTCCTACCCTCCCCCCTCTTCCCTCCCATATGAGCATAATGGCAAAGTGCATTTTTTGGCAGTAGGAAAATGAAATTCTGAAAGATTCAGTGAATTTCATTTGGAGGTTTAGGAGGAGTTGTGTTAACAAAATCTTCAACATCAAAGTCCTTAGTTTGTTATGGGAAAACCCAAATATCTGCTCATTCAAAATGTAAATTAGGAGGTACTCAATGGAACTATGAACTAAAGATTCTGTGAAAGTCTCATTAAATTTCATTCAGTAGTATAGGAGGACTTGTGGGTAAGAGATATTGGGTACCTTCATTATAATAGAAAGAAATTGGCAGTGTCCATGTTTTGCTAGTTATAGGGAAACCTCAAACATGGGTCCAATCAATACATGAAATAGGAGATGCACAATGCCATTTGTAATAAAGATTTTGTGAATTTTTCATCAAACTGCATTCAGTAAGTTAAAGAGGAGTTGTGGATAAGGGATGGTGGTATACTGATGAACAGACACCCCATCACTATATACCATGCATGCACCACTTTTCATGCAATGTTATTTTCACTAATTAAGAATTAGATTCCAGTCAAGTGATCTGTACACATTTTTTTCTTAATTACAAAATGCATATATACCTTTCATTTTCAGCTCTTCCAATTTTTGTGCTCCAAGGAGATTCCCTGAAGTTTTGTTAAAATTCCATACTTTAAAGATCTTCATTGTGTTATCTACAAAATCATTTTTTTTTAAAAACATTGTTACTGTTTCTCAGTTTATAAAATGTGCAGTATATGTGCATATCATAACACTAATGTGTGCAAAAATTTCCAGTTCACTAACTTATAAAGTAATGAGAGCAACCTGTCCCCACAGAATTACACAAATGTGTAAAATATCTATTTTTCATTCTGCAGGGCTCTATATTAACTTCTTTTTTTTAACATTATGTAACATATATTGGCATTTACTTAATATTGATGAAATACTGATTCATACAATCTTCACCCAGATCTAAAAAGCATGTGAATTGATTATTGAATATTTCTTTCAGTAATATGGACAATGATTTGTGTAAATGTTGTAGCATAAAATACAACATATTTAAATATGGGTTCATAGATTCAGTCGAATCTTAATTTAAAAAGAAACAACAACAGTGGACTATTCCACAAAATATTATCCTACAGTACGATTACATGGATTATGACAACAAATTTCATTCTATTTCAACAATCCTGGTTCGTGGAAATAGAATCGATATCTACAAAACCCTTGGTATGCGACGATTCCAACATGTATGCAAGGTGAAGATAACGAACAGTGATCAATCTCATAACTCCTATAAGCAATACAAAATAGATAGTTGAATAAACACGGAGCCCTGAACACATCAGACGTGGGGTCAGGTGCCTAGGAAGAGTAAGCATCCCCTGTTGACCGGTCACACCCACCATGAGCCCTATATCCTGATCAGGTAGACGGAGTTATCCGCAGTCAAAATCAGTGTGCCATGAACGGCTTAGCAATCGGTATGAAACACGTCAGACAGCATTTGACCCAATGATAGGTTGTATATAATTTAAAATCTGTACAGGAAGTCGTACAAAATCTTTACAAAAGAGTATATATTGTAAATAAGATAAGCTTTTAGAAAACAATGAAATCTTAATTTAAAAAAGAAAGAAAAGGAAAAAAAACAACCAGTTACTTGAAACAGAGAACTAGTCATATTTTTAGTCACAGTCGTAACGGGGAGGGTGGGGGGGGGCATATAAACTTACAACACTAAATAAACAAATATATGATGGGGTGCAGGTGTGTGAGTTAATGTGTGCCCGAGATTGGGTATGAGTATAGAGAGTACATAAACATTTAACTTACCATCATTCTTGTAATCCATCGCAGTGCATCTAGGAACCGCGCACCTCTGTCTATGCGCACGTGCTTCGTCAGGGTACTGGATAATGAGTTCCGAAATACATTTTATCTAATATCGAGAAAACGAGAATATTATCTTGACTTGGCGAGATAGTTATCTTGACTTGACGTGATATCTTATGTTGACAAAAATTATCTGGATGGCATAAATATGCCACCATATTATGTTAATTTGGCGCTCCATACATCACTGTCATTGTATATGGTATATCACGGGCACTGGAAGTTAATGTAAATATATAGTATGTGCATGTATAAAAAAGGATGCACATACTGCATATTTACGTTAACTTCCAGTGCCCGTGGGGTATATAGTAGATGTAACGTAATGGGCATAAAAATTGCAAACTGTTACAAAAGGCTACCCTAAACCAGAAATAAATCGCTGAAATTGTTTTACTTGAGTATGACTGTATATAAGTCTATTTGAGGAAATGGTTTAAGGTGGCCCTCTTGTTGAAAATGGCTAAAATATGAAAAACATCGTTCTCAAAATTTACCTTGAAATTTAGCAGACTATCAAACGTGAAACCTTTAAACTTATATGCCGGGGTGGCCTAGTGCTCGGTAACCTTACACTAAAGGCAAATATTCCGAGTTCAAGTCCAATATTTTCCCAATCTATTTTTTTTTAATGCTTTTAATTTTTTTTGGGGGGGGGGGGGGGGTCGTATTCTTGGGGGGGGGGGGGGGGGTATAAATGTGATACATATATCTTAACAAATATCAGTCATTTTCATCACAACTTCCAATATTTGGAATAAAGGAATTTATTCTTAGATCACAGTAGTTCCGTTTGCTTTCACAACCTGTTCCTGTGTGGACAGGATTTTCATACCGTAATATGGCTGACGAAATGCTAAACAAATACCACAAGAAAAGGGGCACAAATGCACAGCATGTAATAAGTAAAAATATGTCAAGGGGGGGGGGGATAATTGTTATACAGTTTGACTTCTCAAAAGTAAATATAAAAACTCATGTAGCAACTGTCATATGATATTTAGGCAAAGCTAAACACTCGAATTATCAACCAAAGGCAACTGAACTGATGAAATCTATTAAAGGTGCTGCAGCCATGTCAGAAAAAGACAGTGAGCTAAATAATGCCATATGTAAAAGGGTTGTTGTGTGATATGAATGCACCTAATAGTATGAAAATATTGTACTGTTCATCATTCCAAATAGGAACATGGTTTATTGATTAAAGAACGACTCGTATAAATGTCAGTAATGCTAAACCGCAGCCTCTTGGTTAACGAAACATTAAAAACGTTGGCCTTATATTTCTGAGTCGGCCGTTTCGTCAGCAAAAGCGCATAATATACCTCTTTTGCAGCCCTTCACCGGCAATGGTGACGTCTCCATATGAGTGGAGAGTTCTCGAGCTGGACGTAGGGCTCATGGCTATTGTAACCGGGATGCAGCTGCATGCTTACTCCTCCTAGGCTCCTGATCCCACCTCTGGTATGTCCGGGGGGCCGTGTTTGCCCAACTATTAATTTTGTGTTCCTTATACTGAATGATAACCAATATAAAATGGTAATTTCTGACAAATTAGGCAAATTAATGAATTGGTATTAACAAAGCACTAGTCTATTCAATGCAAGGGGAAAACGATGGTTTTGACTGCTTATTTATGAAGATTTGACAATATGCCACAGGTGTCTGTAGACATAAATGATCGTATGCCTATCCCCCTTTAGTTTAATAATAATGATAACTAGAGCAAAGCTCGTTGCAAAGCAACGAGAGATCTTCCGTCGGAGCTGTGTGACATAAAAACCTTGAACTTGACCACATGTCCTTGGGTCAGGTCCTAATGCAGCCTCAGTTAACATGAAAATCTGTTATAAGTATGAAATCAAAATGTTTCTTCATTACTTGATATGGCCAGGACAGGGTTTGTATTTTCTAAAAAGTGAACTTGACAATGTAACCATGGGTCAAGGCCAGGACATATTCTTTGATCATATGGCGCGTGTATGTGGGATTTAATTCTTTCAGTATTTAACTTTTCAGTCCCAATAATGGAGAAAAAATTACTATTTAAATTTATGAAATTTATGGCTCAGGACATACAATAAAGGTTTATAGCTGTTACCAATATTTTATCATACAACAAAATTATGATAGCATAATATTCATACTAAAGAGAATAATTCATCGAGTTTGAATTATTTATATACATACAAATCAAATAAATTGCTCTCAAATCTTGAATATTTTATTAAACTTTAATATCTATCTGCGTAAATACATGTAGGTATATTATGTACACAGTGCACACAGAAGTCGCGTATGAATTTCACGCCAGGGGCACGTGCCGAAGTTACATAATTTGGACCAGGAGTTCTGAATCAATGTTTAATCAAAGTCATTGTTTTTAAACAATAAAACAACAAATCATTTGAAATGAGACTGGTCGGCCATGGGTTTCTGAGTATTCTATACGCATGTTTAGATTTGGTTTAATCATGATTATAAACTATTGATTTCAAAACATGTTTAGAAATAATTCGTTATGTTTGTAAAATGTATCCATTTTCTTTTTCACAACAAATAATTTGAGTAAAGCTTGTGTGTTCAGTTAAAGTAGTGTGAAATCACAGATCGCTAGTCCAGCAGCGATGAATCTCCGATATTAAACACACATTCAATTAGACATGATTGAGAAACAAACTGTATATTAACCAAATGGAAAACAAAGTGAAAAAGTGGCCAATTTGACATTTTTAGATAAAATGCACATAGTACATGTAAAATATGTAACATGAAAAAATTACATGAAAAAACATGTAAATTATGACTATCTATATAATGTAACCCCTCACACATGATGAACTCAACTGTGATATGAAGCTGTGTTGAATGTCAACTTTATAATGACTTTTTACAGTGCTTATTGAAGTAAAAAATGTAAATAACAGTCTTATTGTCTTATTTTTGATGTTTTCAAGAGGATGTGAGGATTCACATGTAATTTACATATTCAGGGTACATTCTACCCGGTTTTTGAAAAAATGGCCAAAAAATCTTAATTTATCAAGGAAAAATGCTTTCAAAATGCATTTACTTTTCCAATTCAGAATGAATTCACTAAGCTGCTGACAGCCAATTAATAGAAGGTTATCAAAACATATGAGGGGTAATCTGATCTAGTAGTGTTGTTTCTCTGTAACAGTAAAACTGTCACTACCCTCTTTAACTCAGATACATTTTGCAGTGAGGGTTGCTTGCTAATTCCTATCATGATAATAAATTATTACACGATATCACTTAAACTTGACATGATGCTGATAGAGCACTGGAAAAAGCACATCACAAGTGAATTTCACTTCAGACAGAATATTCCTAGCAGAATTATATGTCAGTTTTCAAAGATGGGAAAATTCAAAAAAGGGAATAATTATGGTTTTAAGCCAAAATATGTGCCTCACAACAAGGGGAAATTACATGAAAAAAAAAGAAAACTCACCTGCACCATTCACGAGAGTTGACTGGGAAACCCTACAACTGGTGACGCATCCACCCTCTCTGTGCGAGGAGCAGGAAATGATGCTCAGGCCTGGGTGCCACCGACTGCTTCGGCCAAGACCCCTGAAAAAGGAAGGAAACCATGAGACTTTAAATCAGGCTGAATCCTCAGGGTTACGATTACAATTCTTCTAACTTTCTTAAATTATGAAACAAAACCTCTTTGAGTAGAAAATATTTTTTTCTAATTCTCAGAATAGGCCCACATATGGCCAAATTGGCTGAAATAAGGGGTATCCCTAAGATCCTGTAAATTTAATTAGCTTAATTAATTTTATAATTAATAAACTCTCTAAATTATAGCAACATTACAATAATTGTTCATTCATATGAAGAGAAAGTTACAAAAAACAGTTGTTAGGGACTGTGATGAGCCCCTTGACTCAACTTTGAGAACAAGTATAGTCAAAGGGAAGTAACTCTAATTTCTGAACATGAACTTGCCTGGTTAGGATGTAATCAGGTACATAACTGATTTCGGCAGGTGTGAAAATGACTCCTACAGACTGCTGCATCTGGAAAAGACATGTGGCATGTTCAACGCAGAGTTCAAAGAACATGGGCGGGCCAATCCAGGCTGTGATGGTGACCTAACCTGGGACTTGGACTCTGAAGAGAGGCGTGGCCTGGGCACTAGGTTACGGCTTAAATGTAACACCTGCACCTACGTGTCCAAAATGTATAGCCTCTATGTCGAAGTAGAATCCGGTTCCAGGGGAAGGAAAGCAGAAGTACATTACATAATTTATCAAGTACAAAGTTTCCATGTTGGTTAAAATATCTAGTTCGTTTTCTATGTCCTTGACCTTAGAAACATCAACGTTCCTGGGGGAAATTATTTGCTTGGTCCAGTGACCACAGTTTTACACATGACTGCGTTTCAACAATACCCTTACACCTTTCTTCTGCTAGAGAAGCAGGTAGAATAGAAAACGAAATAGGATTGTGTACATCTGAAAACAAATTACAGAAGTCAAAAATATCAAACTCTTGAATAAATTTGAACATATGTGCACTAGCAAGTACATAATCTACAGTACTGCTACTTTTACATGTTAAACCTCCCACAGATCTATCACTACCAACTCGCCCATTTACGATATAAATATCATTATTTTTACAAAGATCGATCAATTTGTATCCAAAATTATTTACATGTACATCTTTTACTATCCTATGGAGAGGTATTTGAAAATCATTGAATATCATGGTCCTGGTCTCAATACCCGTCTTAAAATATCCTCGCATTTGTGTAATTGTAATTGAAATTCATCAGCAGAAAACCAGTCAGGTAATTGACCTACTCTGGAGTTAAAATCGTCCATCAAACATACATATTTACAATCCATAGATACAGAAATAAGTTCATTCTCTATGTCTAGAAAACAATCAGGAGTAGTATATTTACTACTCTCTGGAGGTAAGTACACAATACCACAGATCATATCTTCATCTGTATTAACAATGGATTTACTCAATTTAAACCAAAGAACATATTTACAAGAAGTATTTACAATTTTTACATGTTTTACCAATGTGTCCTTAACTGCTAAAACAATACTACCTGACCTAACCTTTGAGAGCTTGTGTCTATTTTTTGTAAACACAGTGTAATTTGGAATGTTGATGGAGTCAGCATCATCAGTTTTTGTTTCACTGAGTCCAATGATATCAAATTTTGATATCAAATCTAAAAATTCAGAATAATTTAGTTTGTTTTTAATGCCACAAACATTCAAACTCAGACATTTGATGGAGGTGAGTGCTGACTTCTGACTCCCTGGCCTGTCCTATTTACTTGGTGTAGAAGATGATCTTCTGGCGCGTTTTTCGCGGGGCGGCGCGGTCGGACAGCTTTCGTTGGCGGATCTCTCGCGAGTTCCTGACGTCCGCGGTGTATCTGTAGCCCTTTCTGTAGAATACTTCTTAGGATGTCTATTAGGATCAGATCCACGAATGTCTTTGGGTTCCTGCAACTTCCCATCAATATACAGTTTATCTACCACAAGTTTCACTCGTTTGTTTTCCTTCCTTGCAGCCCTCATTATTGGGTATAGCTTTCGACGTTTTTCCTCCACTTCTGTCGGAAACTGTTCGTTTACCCAAATGTTACTGCCTTTCAGTTTGAGGGGAGCACGACGTCGGACATATTCGCGATCTTTGAAGAAGCTGAATTTGGCAACTATATTCCTTGGTTTCGAACGGAATTCATCTGTTTTGCCCACTCGGTGTACTCTCTCAAGCGGAATCTCGTCATGGATTTTCAATTTAGATTTCATAAAATCTCGCAGAACTTCTTCACAGATCTCTCCCCTGCTCTCAGGAATTCCGGTAAACACTAAGTTGTCTCTCATCGATCTGCTCTTTAAATCAATCACAGTATTAAGTAATTCGGAATGATTCCTCTGTAATTCTGTCACACTCTCCGTTACCTTTCTGTCCAACTTATTTGTGTCACTTCTAATAGATTTCAGATCCTGATCTGCCTTATTTTTAACTTCTTCAAACAGTTTGCTCATACACTGGGCACTAGTTTCCACAGACGACACGGTCCGTTTAACTTCACATACTTCACTCTCAAAAGTCCTGATCTTTTCACCCAATGAAGATACAGTGGTCGTAACGGTCTGAAAATGTGCCATTCCGTTTTCAATATCACACAACCTTTTGTCGATCGATGAGTTGTTAATTTCAATTGCTGCAAGTCTTGAGTTTATCTGTATTAACAGATCGTGTAGTGTCTCTAACGAAACATCTTTACATGTTCGAGTATCATCGTCACTCAGCGCATACACAATAGAGTGACTCTGTGAAACAATGTTTACAGTGTCTGCAATTGATGTTTCTGACATCATTTCCAAGTACCCGATCACACACACAGGTATATATGTAGAAATCATGCTACGTTATGTTTACCTGCACGTGACCTTCCAGGTGAACATAAGGAATTATTTTTTCCACATAGGACCAAAAATAGGTCGTTGAAACATACAATTAAAGCAAAGAACAATCTTGAAGTGTTTTTTAATCATTTAATCATATAATAAAACAATTATTGCTGTTTTTGAGGTCAATACGATGATTTAGCCACCTTCGAAGTACAATATTCACCTCGCCCTTCGGGCTCGGTGAATATTGTACTCCTCAGATGGCTAAATCATTGTATTGACCTCAAAAACAGCAATAATTGTATAATCTTCCAAGAATGCATTTTTTAAAACAAGGTTATTATCACTTGTCTCTGTCAAATTTTCCTATCCGGAAAAGTAATTAATTTAGATGCTTTATAGTTTACACCTAGAATGTTCTTCAAGATGAAATTTTGAATCTTTTCAAATGGTGCTTTATCAAAATGGTTAAAGTTTGTATTAAAATCGGAGATCAATAATCGATTCATATCGTTTTAACCACAATTTGTGTGAAAGATCTGGGCTAAAGGGAAGTTTATATTTCAGGGCAAAGTAAGATTTTTTTTTTTAACTCTAGCTGCATGATCATAACAAGCAAATTTTAGACTACCATTTGATTGTAAAAATATGCCAAAATATTTGTACTTATCTATGATATCTAAAATAGTATTGTTGTAATAAAATTTCTAACAATTCTTTATCTTCCTTGCTGAACAGCTTCCGGGGGCTTCGCCCGCTGGGTCCCCACCAAGGCTTTGCCTCAAGACGGCCCCCAGACCCCCTGCCTCATATAAAGTCACGCCCCCTAACCACAATCCCTGGATTCGCCCCTGCCTACATACATACCAAGTCATACTCCAATATATATTTGCCAATTTTTTGGGCGATAAATTTGTTTTCGATGATTGTACGAAATATAAGGGCGGATCCCCCCCCCCCGGCGGGCGGGGGGGGGGGGGGGGGGGTCCGGACCCCCCTTTTTTTGCGGACCCAAAAGCTTAAGAGTTATTCAATTTTTAAGAGACTAGTGAAAAATTATATGAAAGGTGGATACTTACATGTATGTAATAGCATCATTCAAATCTATCAACACCAGTATATCATTTAATTCTAGGATAAATAAGACGACACACTGATATATATTTAAGATATTTTCGTCAGATACAAGTATCACTCTGAATTCTTTAAAAGTATATGCAATATAAGTTTTGTTTAAGAAGAAGAAAATTTAAAAGAGAAAAATACGTGCCAGAAAATGCTCAGAATGCAGGATTTTGCACCATTTACCACAGAGCTTCTGGGGACCTAGCCCCCCGCCTATTAGGAGTATCCTTTGAAACAGCTTCTTTTTTTTTTTTTATTTCATTGCGAAATCAGATCTGAGTTTGGCGATTAAAATGAATATAACTTCGGAAACTAGTAGTAAATAAACATTTTGATGTATAACAAGAGGCCCATGGGCCACATCGCTTGCCTTGAGTCACCCTGGCCCATATTTAGAGATTTTCCCTATACGGGGGGGGGGGGGGGGGGGGGGGGGGGGGGCATGATTCTTACAAACTTGAGCCTGCACTATGTTGGGAAGCTTTCATGTAAATGTAAACTTTTCTGGCCCAGTGGTTCTTGAGAAGAAAAGATTTTTAAAGATTTTCTTTATGTATTTGTATGTAAAACTTTGATCCCCTATTCTGGCCCCATCCTATCCGTAGGGGTCATGATTTTAACAATATTGAATCTGCACTATGTTAGGAAGCTTTAATGCAAATGTAAACTTTTCTGGCCCAGTGGTTCTTGAGAAGATTTTTAAAATTTTTCCATATATATATAATCTTCGCATGTAAAATTTTGATCCCCTATTGTGGCCCCAACCTATTCCCGAGGGGTCATGGTTTTAACAAACTTGAATCTGCACTATGTCAGGAAGCTTTCTTGTAAATTTCAGCTCCTCTGGTTCTTGAGAAGATTTTTAAATGACCCCAGCCTATTTTTGTGATTATCTCCCCTTTGACCGTTCATTTGAACAAACTTGAAAACCCTTCACCCAATGATGCTTTTTGCCAAGCTTGGTTGAAATTGGTCAAGTGGTTCTGGAGAAGAAGTTGAAAATGTGAAAAGTTTACAGACGGACAACAGACATTGGGTGATCAGAAAAGCTCACTTGAGCTTTCAGCTCAGGTAAGCTAAAAACTATCACAAGATCTCCCCAAGATGTTATGTACACAACAGGTGTAAACGGGATAGGGGTGGAGAGGTTGTGAAAAGTACCTAAAAGATCAAGGGCTAGGACCCCCCCCCCCCCTTTCACAAATTCCTGGATCCGCCTATGGAAATGTGTCAATTGTTTTCATTTATTCTTCAAAATGTTTTTTGAAATAACTACATACAGTACACTGGAATTAACCTCTTACATAAATACCTAAAGAAAAACCGGAACTTGAATTTGCACTATGTCAAGAATATTTCATGTACATTACCACTTTTCTGGCTCAGAAGTTCTCGAGAAGATTTTTCCTATATATTTGCATGTAAAACTTTGATCCCCTATTGTGGCCCCACTTTAACACCGGGGGCCATGATTTGAACAAGTTTGAATCTGCACTATGTTAGGAAGCTTTCATATAAATTTCCACTTTTCTGGCCCAGTGGTTCTCGTCGAGATTTTTAATAACCCAAGTTGAACCTATTTTTGCATGTTTGTGATGAAAGGTGAAGATAACGAACAGTGATTAATCTCGTAACTCCTATAAGCAATGCAAAATAGAGTTTGGCAAACACGGACCCCTGAATATACCAGAGGTATCAGGTGCCTAGGAGAAGTAAGCATCCCACGTCGACCTGTCACACTCGCCATGAGCCCAATATCCAGATCAGGCAAATCAAGTTATCCGTAGTCAAAATCAGAGTGCCAAGAATGGCCTAACAATTGGTATGAAACGGACAGCATTTGACCCAATGAAAGGTTGTATTGGAAAACTACTGTGATACCTTTCCTTAGAAGGGGCATGGCCCTTCATTTGAAAAAAACTTTCACCTTCACCTAGGGATGCTTTCTGCAAAGTTTTGGTTGAAATTGGCCCTGGTTCTGGAGAAAATTTTTAAAATATATCAGTGTATCTCCAATATTAACTCCCCTTGGAGAAGGGCGTTACCATTCATTTGAACAAACTTGAATCCCTGTTAACTAAGCATAATTTATGCCAAGTTTGGTTGAAATTGGCCCAGTGTTTCTGGAGAAGTTGAAAATGTGTAATTTTTTTTTTTACAGACATACGGACGACGGGTGATCAGCTCAAGTGAACTAAAAACCTTCTTCATATCAATTCAGCCAAAACCTTTACCATGACTTATTTCTTAAAATGATGACAAATAACTCTAAATGTATTTTGATGCAGTTTTAATCATGAAATCATTGTGGTACACTATAAAGAGATAAAATGAAGCCACCAATCTACAATGTACTAGTATATATACTGAAAATGAGACTTATGCCATCAACTCACAGAAGATACTGATTAGATTCTGCATATAATTTTGATGATATTTCTAATGTTCATGGTAATTTAATGTGGCACTTCTTCAACCTTGTACAAAAGCACTGTAGATTTCTTTTATTTTCTAGCTTTTTGTCTTTTAAAGTAACATTTCAATCAGTAGGAGGGTATAAAAAATGTAAAGGTTGACAATTTACTTTTCAATATTGTGTAGACAAAATCTTTCTGATGTGTACCGGTAGCCTGAAAAGAAAATCCGATGTAGATGTTGGATATCTATGCTGCGACCCACAACAATAGGAGGCCCCATTTTGGAATTTATCATTATGTAGTGTTCTGATGTATGACTGGATAAACTGCTGCAATTCCATTAAATGTAATCAGAGAATTTTACTTGTCCAAATCATTTGTTTATACATTTGCTATTATTGTTAAATCACCCTTGTGTGCTCAAATGAAATCGCCAGTGCTGCTTCCTGGACCATAATTGGTGTAACTTGCATTGTGATGTTAGTTTTACAGTTCATTGTAATGTCAATGTTTGACATTGTGATGTGACACAAACTAAAAAATTTTCTTTGACAATAGCACAAAGATAACAGTCATTTGTATTTAAATCTGTTTTTCAATACCCAAGTTGCTTTTAACACTCCTCCCCTTTTGTGTGTCCTTACTGAAAAATGTGGGTCTCTAGGGATACTGTAACACCCCTCCCCTATGTAGGTCTCTAGGGATACTGTAACACCCCCCCCCCTATGTGGGTCTCGAGGGATACTTTAACACCCCCCCCCCTATGTGGGTCTCTAGGGATACTTTAACCCCCCCCCCCCCTATGTGGGTCTCTAGGGATACTTTAACACACCCCCTATGTGAGTCTCTAGGGATACTGTAACACCCCTCCCCCCTATGTGGGTCTCTAGGGATACTTTAACACCCCCCTATGTGAGTCTCTAGGGATACTGTAACACCCCTCCCCCCTATGTGGGTCTCTAGGGATACTGTAACACCCCTCCCCTATGTAGGTCTCTAGGGATACTGTAACACCCCTCCCCTATTGTGTGTCCTTACTGAAACATGTGGGTCTCTGGGGATGCTTTGTAAAAAATATGGAATGAAAATACACCAACATGAAATTAACTTAAAACACTGCTGAAGAGCAAAAAGGACCTTATTAGTTTCGGTACACATACTGTACAGTACTTGATGTAGTACGTTTTACAAAATGTAAATTCAAATCAGTGTACAATAAGTTATATTCACACTTCATGGGTACTACACTGCCAAATGCTAAACTTGCCAAAATTACACTTCATACAGTATAAAATATATGCAATAACTTGTTTGGATTACATAAACAATTTCATGATTACAAACTCTTATGATATCAACAGATGGCAAAACAATGCATTGTAGGAGTAATGGTAGAACTATGTACAATATAGAAGATGAACTGAAATCCGTAATCAAGAGTGCCACTGTTTACCTTGGTTTAATGATGCAGTTTTGTCATTTGTTTTTATAATTGATAAATACGATTAAACTACACTGTATATACTTTATCACCAATTCACGTCAGCATGGCATTGCTTTGAAATGTGACAAAAGGCATCATAGCTGCTGTTAAAATTTGCCAAATATTCTTTGATTAAAGCTATCAAAATAACCACTCGGGAGACCTAACAAAATTGAAATTCACAAAACATCATAGCTTGTAAGAATTGCTCGCAAAATTCAACAAAATAAATATTTGCCGTATCATCAAGATGCGACATAAAAATAATGAAGGATATAAAACAATGCAACAAATTGCATTGTATTATGTTTTCTACATGTAGCTCATGACACATAAAATTGAAAACAAGAAAGTCTCAGAAACAAGTACCCCCCCCCCCCCCCCCGGTGCAAAACTGAAAACGGTTATAACTATGTTGTATTATTTAATTGATAGTAGTACCAGAACAATTGAGTGGACAATATCTCCCTATGCATGGGTAGATTGACCATGTGACCTCAAAATCAATAGGGGTCATCTACTCCTTAGGATGTACCAGTGTACCAAGTTTGGTGTCAAATGATTCTTAAAATAATAGAGGAAACAATATATTACTATGTCCATTTTGACCCTTGACCATGTGAACCCAAAATAAATATGTTCATCTACTCCTTACGATATCCAGAAGTTTGATGTCCGTCAAGGAAAGGGTTCTCAAGATATTGAGCGGACATGTCCAGAGTGGATTGACCCTTGAACGCAAAATCAATAGGGGTCATTTACTCGGTAAGATGTCAAGCAAACGGTTCTTATGACATTAAGCAGACAAGACTTGGTCTACAGACCAACGGACAGGTGTAAATCAACACACCCCCTCCTTTTTAAAGGGGGGCATAATAACAAGAAACTTTTCCATATGCAGTCTACTATGGATATATTGAAATTCTGGGGACCAACCTGAATTGCTAATTATACCCGAAGTTCAATATTACCAATATAAATAATGTTATTGAGGATTTATTTTTACTTCAATATACCAGATAATCAATATAAATGACTTCAATATAAGTGGAGTAGACTGTACATGTTGAATTAGGTACACACGATTAGATCGCACCACAGTCAGAAATAAAAGTTTGTTATTGAAGCATTTCTATCAAATGATTAATATACAAGCATATATACATACATGTGTTTGAACTGAGAGATTACTTGACAAAGAAATATTCTCTTGATCTTCAATTATTGGGATTACTATTCATAATTTAAATTCATGAAAAAACTTCAAATTGTCTATTGGGAAATCTTCGCCACATCATTATTTATGCCAAATGAACTGAAAAATGGTTTCATTAGCCCAAAGCTACTTAATGTAACTCCATACTCACATTATCTGATAAAAGTATAGAAAGAATATCTATTTCCATTTTATATAGTTAAGGAGGTACTCTACATCGTCATAATGGCTGACTTCCTTTTAAAACATGGATGAAAATATGAATATCAGCAATATTTGTCTATTCATTAAAAAAATTCTCACTTGGCCGAGTAGCTCAGTAGGTTAGCACGTCGACTGCTGAACTGTAGATCGCGTGTTCGAGTCCAGCAGGGTTTTTAAATTTTTCTCAGATTGCTTTCAACTAAAACTATTTTTTGACTGAGTAAAACAGTAAATTGAAAGTTTTCAATTTCAAAATATCGTTGTATATATTTTCATCCATATCAAATTTCTCTCCTTAAAACTAATAAATTATCAAATAAAATATACAATCATCACACCTTTAAAGATGCGAGACATACATCAATAGAATCATACAACAACGTTGGAAAATTGCAACTTAAACAGCATTATCAAAATTTCACAAAAACTGACTAAAACAATAAAATAGTATTCATAACAATTTCATGAAATTGTTTCTTTACAAAAATATACAAAATGTCTGTGAAAAAGAAAAGAAATCTATTGCATAATGGACTTGATAAAGAAATCAATAAAAACAGAGTATTTGCCCTTGGATTCAATATTTTGAAACATATCATCGATTATTCATATTTTGAAATACATTGTGTTTAATAAGATTATTTACAACAACGATCAGAAAAGATTCCAATAAAATTCATGTTCCTACCATGCATAAATCTAAATAAATCATTGATTTTGCCAAATATTATGATGTCACGAGGATGGAATTACTTTAAGAGTAATAAGTACAGGTACATTCAGCTAAATATAAATAAGGATAGGGGCAAAAATAAATGGTCAAAATTATTCTCGTATACAGCATTAACATTTCTTTTTTTTCGCAATCTACACT
>NC_079165.1:57467893-57495393 GCF_947568905.1 Ostrea edulis | reverse complement strand
GCAATCCATATCTAATCTCTGACCAACTTTCTAAGACTAAATTTTAGTCCTCAACAGGATCCCACTTTTTCTAAAACCACCCAAAGATAACCATCTTTCAATTCTAATCCTCTAAACCTTTCATATGACAATTTTTGAAAAATATGACATTTTCTTAAAAATATATGTGGTATATTATGTGCCATCACATCCTGGGATGACCATTTCCAATTTCCGTTATTCAAGGCCTTTCTGACAATTTTTACAACAACTATTTGGCAAAAAGACTTTTAACAGCCATTCTTAGTAAGGATTTAAACATTTGTATAGGGCATAAAAACAAGCACTTATACCCTATTTTTATATTGGTTCTTTTATATTGGTTGTCTTGTATCATCATTGTAAGGACACAACAAAAATGGGCTTACTTCAAAATTGTGTGTCAGGTCTGATTCGTTAAACATATTGACTTTAGGTAAAGTAATCAAAAGGAAGTTAAAACTGTTCAGTAGTTAACATACACATTTATGACCATTTGGTAAGGACTACCTGCTCGCTCTAAATATCCATTTAGTTTCAATTTAGTATCAATAGCATTAAAGATGATGCTATCTAAATGTTTTACATATAAACACTTAATTGAAATTGGAATGGTAGTTATCAAAATAAAGTTAAAAATTTCAATTATTAACACATATAATCAATGACCATTTTGGTCTCACCCTGATACCAAAACCCATTCCCTGGGATCATGAAATTTACCATTTTGGTAAAGGGCTACCTGCTCATACTAAATATCTATTTATTTATAATTCAATATCAATAACATTAAAGATGTTTTTTTTTTAAAAAAAATTATACAAAAAAATACTATACACCAAGTTTAGCCTTGCCCTGGAGTCAGAACCTCTACCGCAGGGATCATGAAATTGACAATTTTGGTACAGGCCTTCCTGCTCTACATCACTATGCATTTAGTTTTTCTTACACATGTGTGATTGTATAGAAGAATTTTGAAAATTTGTCAATTTTTGTCCTGCTCCTAGGGCCCCGGGATGCAGGAGTCCTGAAATTTATAATTTATGTTCCCTTTGTCACAAAGATGCTTCATACCAAATTTGAAAAGAATTGGAATGATAGTTATCAAAAAGAAGTTAAACATGTCTATTGTTCACACATTTAATAACTGACCATTTTGGCTCCACCCTGATACCAAAATCCCTACCCCTAGGATCATCAAATTTACAATTTTGGTAAAGGATGGCCTGTTCTTTCTAAATATCAATTTAGTTTCAATCAAGTATCGATAGCACTAAAGAAGATGTTATTTTTAAAGTGTTTTACACGTAAACACTATGTACCAAGTTTGGCCTTGCCCTGGGGTCAAAACCCCTACCCCGGGGATCATGAAATTTACAATTTTGGTAGAAGCCTTTCTGCTCTATATCAAGACGCATTTAGTTTTTCTTACACATGCAGTTGTAGAGAAGAAGATTTTTGAAAATTGGTCAAATTTGGGCAATTTTTGCCCCGCCCTTAATGTCCCAGGGGTACAGGAGTCCTGAAGTTTACAATTTATGTTCCCCTTGTCCCAAAGAAGCTTCATACCAAGTTTGAAAAGAATTGGAATAGTAGTTATCAAGAAGTTAAAAATTTTCAATTGTTAACACATTTAATCACTTACCATTTTGACACCATTCTGATACATGTACCACAACCTTTACCCCGGGGGTCATGAAATTTACAATTTTAATAAAGGGCTACCTGCTCATTCTAAATATCCATTTACTTTCAATTTAGTATCAATAAAATTTAAGAAGATTTTAATTAAATGTTTTTCACATGAATATTATATACAAAGTTTTGTCTTGCCCTGTAGTAAGAACGTCAACCCCGGGGATCATGATCACACATGTGATATGTACAGACTGTACACAAAATTGCACACTTTTTCAACAGATTTGCGATTGAAAATTTATCACATGTATGCATGAAATTTACAATTTTGGTAAAGGCCTTCCTGCTCTACATCATTAAGCATTTAGTTTTTCTTATACAGGTGCAGTTGTAGAGAAGATTTTTGAAAATTGGTCAATTTTTGGCCCATCCCAAAGGCCCCAGGGGTGCAAGAGTCCTGAAATTTACAATTTATGTCCCCCTTGTCCCAAAGACACTTCAAACAAAATTTGAAAAGAATTGGAATGGTAGTTATTACGAAGAAGCTAAACATGTTCAATTGTAAACGCATGACAGACACAGATCAATATCAATAGGTCATCTGAGTTTACTCAGGAGACCTAATAAACTCAATGACCCAAAAATTCATAATTTACTGGTCCCAGACCATTAGGCCATCAATCATTTTGACCGTTGTCTAGGCTTAGATTAAATTTCATTTCCATCACTGTTGAGGTTACCATTTTATAGCAATAGCAGATAAGTCCTCACACTTGAGCATACTCACATTTTTCCTCTTTCTTCACTATTTTGTACTGGCATTCGAAGAGAGTACTTCCATTTTCTACTTTAATATTCTCAGGATGCTTACGCTTTGTCCCTGTGAATCAAATATAAATTATATCACTTGGTCATCATTTGCTTAAATCTCCTATCAATACTTATAAAATGAGTAGAATCTACTACATAACATAATTTACCTGAAGAAAGTTCTGTCTCTTCTTGCAAATCAACTAATTCATGAAGACCTCTGTATTCTAAAACATCTTTCAGCGCTAGAATATAAACATCATTCAACATCACGGAGATCAGGAAATTGTAAGCCCTTTCCTTGCGACTTTTTCCTAACCCAGAACTAAGTTCTTTCCCTGGGTCAATGTCACAGCGCTTTAACGTGTCTTCCATGATGGATGATTCTATTTCATCAATTACTTCTTGAAATTTGCATAATAGTCCTCTACGAACTTTCTCTAAAAAATTAAATTAGAAAAATAAGACATTTATAAGTATTCCAATATTTCCTTCACATTCAGCTATCGAAGTAAATATATCTACAAGAGCTTTGCTAAGTGGGGAATCCCCTCAAAGCAAGGGATAGTGTAAAGATAGCATCCCATAAGTGTCAATACTAGAATAAAATAAATACATATAAGAAAATCTATTTTACAATGGAATTAAAACTTCCCCTTCCAGTTACATACAATTTTATGATTCTATTTGAAATTCAAAGGGACTTGAGATATTCACCCAATGTTTAATTCCTTAATTTTGATATCATGAATACAAAATGTACATGCTTAAAAAATGACAAAGTTAAGTTACATCATTTTCATGTAAATTTTTCAAAGAATGTCCGATCACTTCCAAAAAGACACATGTACATCTTCAATGCTTCCATAACAGCTTTACAAGGTCTGAAGGACGTCAAATAAATGCTGTAAGAGGAGTTGATTACACAAAATTGGTACTGTCTATTCAAGATATGCTTAAAAAATGACTAAGTTCAACTACATGTAAATTTTTCGAAAAATGTCTGATCACTTTCAAAAAGACACATGCACATCTTCAATGTATCCATAACAACTGTATAAAGTTTGAGGAATGACAAGTTAGAGGTGTGAGAGGATTTGATTACACAAAGTAAGTACCCTATTACAGGGACGCCCACTAACCCTCCCGCCCGCCTTTCACCATTCTATAAGCCATTTGCAGGTTGTGCAACCCATCCAAAACACATACAAAACAACATCTTTACACTAGGTGCATATACCATTCCTGCAAGTTTGACAAATACTGAATGAGAAACCTAAAACAATAATATAGAGCAAAGTCGTTATACATCGGGTTATTACTGCAAATTTGACAAAATCTGGATAAAAGATATATTATTTCTCACTTAAATTTTGAGTGTATACATTGTGTTATCGAGATCTTGTTCTAAAGGAAAATAAAATGAAATTTTAATTCATCTCACTTGTATTCTAAATCTCCAAATTTACCTCCCATGAACTGTTGTAAAATTCATAAGTCACATACTGTATAGTGGGTTTATTCCGCGGGTCTAAAATTTGGCAATTTTCTGGCTGAAAGGTATACTAATAATTTTAGCGGAAAATATTTTGGAGGACAAGGAAGAGTTTTCTCTCTTTAAAATACTGAAGCTGCAATTGAGTGCATATTTAGCGATGGAAATTTTGGCGGAAAGCTATCTAACTGCTAAAATAAGCCAAAATTATAATCCCGCGGAAAAAACCCGCTATACGGTAGATAAGGAACATATATTTCTAGAAGTTATTGTAAGCAATAAAATGTCTGGCTGAAAATATGAGCAAGAATTTCTCTGTTTATCTCAGTTTTCAATAAAAAAAAAAACCAACCAAAAACTTGACCCGACAATGGTTTTGTTACTCATTTTAATTTTACTAACAGTCCATGTCAATCCTGACGCAAATCAATTGTTAATTTCTGATTATCTTCCCTTAATATTTGAAGAACAAATTTATTCCCCTCACCAATGGATATGTTGTACCAAGCGTGTTTGAAAGTAGCAAAATGGTTCTTGAGAATAGAAAAGTTATCAGACACCAGAAGACACTTGACCCGACAATGGTTTTGTTACTCATTTTAATTTTACTAACAGTCCATGTCAATCCTGACGCAAATCAATTGTTAATTTCTGATTATCTTCCCTTAATATTTGAAGAACAAATTTATTCCCCTCACCAATGGATATGTTGTACCAAGCGTGTTTGAAAGTAGCAAAATGGTTCTTGAGAATAGAAAAGTTATCAGACACCAGAAGACAATAGAGACATGAACTTGATCAGATAAGCTCACATGTTCAGGCGAGTTAAAAATGTAGATATCAAAACGCAACCATTAAGGACTCAAATTGCAAAATTATTCAACCACAGGAGATATCATACAGTACATCACATGATCAAAGCTGTCACAACTACCCTGATCCCTATGTTGTTGAGGGAGTAAAAATAGGACATATGTATATAGGATCTCCGAACCCACCTGCTTCTTCATGCATGTCTGGTTTTGGTTGAATTTGTGATGCAATTTCACTCTTTCCTAATCCCTTCAAAGCTTCAATAAACTTATCAATGGCATCTTCTCTTTCATTATTCATCAATGTCTTCAGTAGGATGTTTACTTTTCCCCTCCTTGTTGTTTGTTTCAATACATTTTTCTCCTCATCTTCCTTTAAAATTCCTTTGACTTTTAACCTATGAACCATGCTAGAGGGTTCCAGCTCTTCTTCAAGAAGGTTCCAGTTCTCTCTTACTTTCATTTTTCCAATACTTTGCTTATCCTTGACAGCTGTCAAATAGAAAATCAACCATGTCAAATTGATATACAGTAAAACATACTTAAAACAAACACAATATGAATTCACACTTATCCCCATGTGAGGAAAGTAACTAAACTTTATTGAATATAAATAACAAAGCTTGGTTATAATGAACTGTTTTCGCTAGCCCAGGAGGTTTGCTATAGCTGTGTTTTACGATGCTCCAATGCAACATAATACATGTACATGCAAATTATCGGTCACCTGAGAATTAGTTAAAAGTATCACTTGCCCCAAGGGTTATGGAATCTATAATAATTTGAATATATTTAAATATATCGAGGGAGCATTGTTTTTGATTGGCACAAAGTGGATTTTATATAATTTGTGATTCCTACAAAGCTCAGTGGTGTTTTTTTTTTGTATCACCAGATTCTGAGTCAGCTAAGCTCATGTGCAATAAAAAAAATAATAGAATTACAGTTCACTACCTTCATTTTCCTTTTCATTTACAAAGACAGTCACTGAGATGTTTCCTTTAATCATTTCCTCTTTGATTCCTCCAGCTATCAGCAGCCTTTCTACCATTTGCTTCAGACATTTTCCTTTCTCATCCAAAAACTGGACACAGGCATCATCAGTCAAAGGAATCAAATGAAGAACAACAGATCCTTTTTGAACTTTCCTAATTTCCAAATGAGACAATTCAGCCACCAGTACCCTTAGGTCATGGTCATTTTCTATTTGGTCTACAACCTGCTGTAAGGCTCTTTCATCTCCCGTGAATGGAATTGATACCATCATATCCAAATCTGGTCTTGATTCAAGGTCTGTAAAAAAAAATTCTGAATTACAAATATAAAAATTCATTTACTTAGTGTCAGATAAAATGTGTGTTGCTGATTTAAAAAAAGAGTGATAAAGTTTAGGAATAAGCATGAGAAATGTGATCGTATGTAAAAATAATTCTTATTCCTTTCAAAAGAGGAGCAGGAATTCATTCTGTATTACTAGATCATCCCTTTATCACTTTTGCACACTACATGTATTACAATATTCAAATTAGCAGTTGTATTTTTCAACAGCCATGGAGTGGTTGCTCATTTTTATATTAATGGAGATGAACATGATAATGTGACAAAGGATTTAAAATCATTTTGATCATGTATCAAGGAATTCTGAAAATCATCAAAATATAGCTTTCTTCAGTAAGGTGATATTTGAAAATGATTAACAATATTTTTAACCCTTGGAGCTGCCATATTAGTAAAATCATTACCTCCCTGCTGGGTTTTCTCTTAGCAACAACTAGAGGGCAGCACTGATGCTGACATCAGTAGGATACGCTGCATTTTGGCACATTGCACAACATCCATGCTTAGAAACCCAGTTAAAATGGCATCACCAGAAAGTGAATTAAATAATGAAATAGATGTAGTGGGATATCAGATTGAACCACAGTTTAGAGGAAGAAATCAATTCTCAGAATTATGTGTGGTGGTCAGATGCATTCGATCACTGGTGGCCAGATAGCTCAATTAGTAGAGCACCTGATTGAGATTCTAGGGCCCCAAGTTCGAATCCCGGTCAATCTGGTCTGTTGCATTTTCTCCCTTCCTGTTAAGGAGCAGTCACACCTAACAGATAGCAGAAATGGACGTCACACATGTAAAAATAATTGTGACATAATGCTGTCTGTTGGTATCCGTTAATGAAAGTCGTTCCTGCTGCTGCTCAGGACTCCTGTGATAGGTGTATGAAGCGTATAAAACGCACAAGAACCGCAATATTATTGGACACATACTGGGCAATCAACGGTCAATTAATGGACATTACCGTCTGATTAACAGACAAGTACCGGGTTAAACAAACATGGGACACACGAGAAACTGATATAACATTCTTTCAACATTAGACGAACGGACTTGTAATGGACTGACAAAATGGATATAATTGAAAGTGGATATATCTTTTCAGATATGCCTCTAAAAGGAAGGTCTACAAATGTTGGGAAGGGTAAAAGGCTATAAGACCCCCATCTTCTCCCTTTCACAATGCTGGGGAAGAGCAGACCATCCAAGATTCATAGGTAGAATCCTGTCTGAATCTGGAGAGATTCCCGAAGGCATTACCGTCTGAATAATGGACAATTACTGGGTTAAATGAAAGTGGGATGCATGAGAAACTGATATAACATTCTTTCAATGTTAGACAAATGGACTTCTATTGGTCCTGTTCCATTTGACAACTGTTATTCTTCAGTTTATAATAATAATAAAGCCTTTATTTATCCAGGATTACATAGCGATAATGCTAGTTTTCAATATGGTCCTGCATATAACATACATACAAACAGAAATTAGTACAATAAACACAGATTAAAAGAAGCAGAATACATATAAACTTAAGAAATAATTATGAATGTAAGATAAATAGGAACAAAATGTCATGTTTCATGTCCATAAAAATGCGGTTGGAGTCCATTACATCTTCGGCTGACCTGCTGCATGTCCGGTAGTAGTTTGGTCGTGACTCGTGTCCATTAAACATCAAACGGATGTGAACTGGACAAGTACAGGAAAAGAAACATATAACAACGCATAGCTACCATACACAAAGTGGACTCCATAGTCTGGTTGTATCCATTTCAAATTTTGAACATGAACAAAACTTTCCACCTGGCAGATACACCGGCCTTTGTCGGATATTGAACGTGTTAGCCGAAAGAAAAACGGACAAGAAACACAAAAGAACGGAGACAAACTGGTTGACAATTTTGTTATCCATTGGCCGTCTGTTAGCTTTATAGGGTAAGGTGTGACTGCTGCTTTACATTTACCACCTGTGGAAATGCAGGTGAAAGTCCAGCCTGGGGCAAAAGAATCTGGGTTTTGCAAACATGTGATACTTTTTCAACCACAAATCTGTACAATGCCTTTAAAGAGGTGCGATTTTGAGTGAAAAATCTGGACACAAGTTTGCAAAATGTGGTAAAAACTACGTACAGAATATCAATCATAAAATGGGTTTATATGTCTATAAAAGTATAATGCTGAGAAATATTTTCACAAATTCCATAATTTGATTGTTGTTGAGACATTAAAATATGTCATGATTTATCATACATACATAGCATTTGTGATTAGCAATGATTAGAGAAAATTCAGGTGATCACATTTGGTGACATAATCAACTTATAATTAAAATGATCATACATTTTTCTTCAATTAATCCACCATAACACTTAAAAAACAAGATTTTAAAAAACATTTCAATAGTCATAAAAGATGCTTTCTCTGAAATTTACCCATTTCTCCTCATAAATACGATGTCTAAACAGCCTAAAGTGACAAATCATCATAAAGACTGTGATCATTTTCTTTACCTTTAATTCATTTGAAATAAAGTCAAACCTAAAGTGAAGACAATCATGGCTTGGTTTCTTCTTAAACACACCTGTTTGACATATTTCTGACCACAGTGCAGAGCACTTTTGTCTGAGATCTGCCAGGCATATCCAAGTCCAGCAGTAGGAAATTGATAAGTTATGCAATCAAAACAATTGACTTTAATTGGGAGTGAATTAACTGTCAGACTAAATTTACAGGAGTGGACCTGAAAATCTGTACAATTTTTCATTTTGCGTAAATTCCAATGTATAGGCGTGACAGCATGAATGAGGTTGAAAAAGCGTGAAATTTTGAGTCCAGTCTGTACATATCACATGACTGTATGGTTGTGTGTTTGTGAGGACTAAGACAATTTAAAGAGGAAGGAATGTGATGGTCAGACTGATTCAACCACCAGTGGCCAGATAGCTCAGTTGGTAGAGCACACACTCAGTTGGTAGAGTACCTGACTAGAGAATCAGGGAGCCCGGGTTCCGGACTAGTTTGTTGCATTTTCTCCCTTCCTGTTACATTTGGTGCCATAGACCAGCCCCTGGAACTGACAGGTGAAAATGAGTGTCAGGGGATAAAGATTGATGTCTTCAAAGTGAAATGGGTTCAATTGCTGGCGGCCAGATAACTCAATTGGTAGAGCACCTGACTAGAGATTCAGGGGCCCAGGTTCAAATCCCAGTCTGGTCTGTTGTATTTTCTCCCTTTTTTGTTACAGATGCTTCTTAATGAGCAATTGACTTTAATAAGAGAGGAATTTTTATTGATTAGTGTGCTTGCGGACATTGTATAATTCTACCAACATTCAAGGGGTATCTTTGTTGTCATGAATTCACTTCCTTTAAACTTTACCTTCAGGAATCTGCATTCCTCCAACTGGTACAATCTGCAGGTCTGGGGGGTCATCATCTTTAAAATAAGGTTTTAAGAAAGCTTAATTAATCATCCAAGGAAAATGTCATTTTACTAAAACCAATAATGCTTACAAGTGTGACTATGGTTTTCTGGATCTAGATAAAAGTAAACATCATTCTGGATTCTACTCAAAACACTGATGGAAACAAGAGGTACTGTGAGCAATGCTCACTAAGAATACCCCCCCCCCCCTTACCCCAATCTCCCAAAGGGTATTGGTAATAGGTATAAACTATCTCTTTTCTGAGTGTAAAAAACAAATGGCATGACAAACCTTGGGTATTCTCGTTTGTAGGGAGAAATGGATTATCTAGGAACACAGCATCTCCATGCGATGAAAAAAGACGTTAAAGAATTTAAATGGAAACAATATTGCTACTTCGATGTCCAGTGCACGTGACCTTTGACCCCAAAATCAATAGGGAACATCTTCATCCCATGGGTAGTCCATATGTATGATATAGTGACTGTAGGTGGAAAGGATAACGCTTTAGAGCCCGGAAACCATATTGTTACTTCAATGTCCATTGTGCTTGACCTTTAACCTTTTGACCCTAAAATCGATAGGGAACATCTTCATCCCATGGGTAGTCCATATGTATGATATGGTGACTGTAGGTGAAAGGATAACGCTTTAGAGCCCGGAAACCATATTGCTACTTCGATGTCCAGTGCGCTTGACCTTTGAACCCCAAAATCGATAGGGAACATCTTCATCCCATGGGTAGTCCATATATATGATATGGTGACGGTAGGCGGAAAGGATAATGCTTTAGAGCCCGGAAACCATTGCGTCTACAGACGGACGGACGAACGGACAGACGGACAACTCGATTCTAGTATACCCCCCCACAACTTGTTGCGGGGAGTATAATAAATCTTACTTTGGTTTCTGGGTTCTGTATTGGACATCTGCCCGCTTCTAAAATCATCAAAATTGTCTAGAATATGTTTCAATTTCCTTTCCTTCAATGCAAACAAGAAACTTTCCAGTGTCCTTTCAGAACCATCAGCTAAGAGTCTGTTATAAATAATCTCAGATTGACGTCGTCTTTTCCCCATGCCTTCTACAGCTTCCACAGCATCATGGTCATCTACGGAAAATGCCTCCTCTTCCAAGAGAACATTGGATACAGGCATTGGTTCTAATTCTTCCAATAGAAAATCCTTCAGATTTCTAATCCTTTCAAAGGAGATGGATTGCTCTAGTCTTTCTCTTCCTTAAATATTGAAATATTAGTCATAAAGGTATTATTTTAAAACTAACATGTATATAATTGTCACAATAAGCAAAGTTCTAATACTTAACAAGAGATGTTTGTAAAACATATATGCCCCCAATGGTGCAAAATTGAAAAGGGTTATACACATGCATCATTTAATTGATAGTAGTATCACCAATTCAAAATATTGAGCAGACAATTATCTTCCTGTCAGAAGTGGATTGACCATGTGACCTAAAAATCAATAGGGGTCATCTACTCCTTATGCTGCACCAGTGTACCAAGTTTGGTGTCAATCAAGCAAATAATTCTTAAAATATAGGAGACAATATATTACTATGTCTAGTTTAACCCTTGACTTTTGACCATGTGATTTCAAAATCAATAGGGATCATCTTCTCCTGAAGATAAATCAGTGTACCAAGTTTGATGTCTGTCAAGCAAAGGGTTCTCAAGATATTGAGCGAACAGTGTCTTCCTATGTCCTGAGTAGATTGACCCTTGACCTTCGGACCTGAAAAACAATAGGGGTCCTCTTCTACTCATAACCAAAGCACAATGCCCCTTTTCTTTGAAGGGAGAGGGGGGGGGGGGTAATAAAACAAGAGTACTGCATTCTACCTCTCCTAAACATTTATAATGATGTGAGGCTGTTTTTTCAAATACAACAAAGGGCTTCTATAATGAATGTGCAGGTCCCATGGATGCTGTAATATGTCTATGAGAAAAGCAGAATTTGAATTTTTTAATTTAACACTAAAATGTAAAACTATGAGGAGTTAGCTGTTAGCTGAAATCCGTAGATCTACCTACACTTTGTTGTGTTAATATCAATACTTATTATCTGAAAATGTGCTGTACTGTTTTGATAGTAATCATTCTTAATTATTCTGAACTTTTTTAATTTGCACCTGTGTGTTTCTGTAATGAGTTAAAAAAAGTGCAGGTACATCAAACAATGGTGATGATTACGGAACTGGTGAAATGTGTTATTTGTAAACAGATGACGAATAACAGACCCATATTTCAGACATTGAAATAAACATTTCCTTTCATTAAAAATTCGTATTGGATTTAATTTCATTGTTTTTTCCTAGACACAAAAATAACAAAATTTAATCTGACATGAAACTAAATACGTTCACAGTCAAAACAGATAATGTTCAACAATGTGTAATTTTTTTCAAAAATTGAAAAAAAACCATCAAAATTCCTGCCACATGCACAACTGTAAAATAAGATGGTCCTCACTTGAAAACTATGGGAGAAGATAGCCAGACAAATTATGTACCCTCCATATAACATTTATTTTCAAATAAAGGGGTAAAACTCTTGCAACTGAGGTTAAAATGGATCAAAATTGCAACATGATCTAGAGTGACCCACACAGAAGCTACATAGCAAGTTTCAGAATGATTCATGACGTCAGTGACATACCTTCCCCTCAAAATGCATCAAATGACCAAATTTTATGGTCCTAAGCCTCATAGTACTCAAGATATGATCTGGACATGATTTGACTATATGTATACCCATAAAATTTCAGAAAGAGGCCAGTGACTTATTTTTGGGTGACAACACCCCCCCCCCTTTCACAGATATATCAGCTGACCTGGTTTGATAGTCCTAGTCCTCAGTGAGTGAAAGATATGACCTGGACATTAAAAAATTAACAAGCAGACGGACAAGCCAATACCACATCACCTCCCTTCTGATACTACTAACAAAAGGCAATTTACCTTCCTGTTTTCTATTTTGCAATCTTTGTGCCATCTGATACAGAAAACCATTGTGAATCCATTCAAGAAATCGAAGAAGAGAATCACAGCCAAGTTTCTCTTTTCGAAGACCTGTTTTGACGAAATGATTCTCCTTTGGCAATTCGTTGAAATGCTGCCTGAAGTTTTGCATTTTCTCAGAGTAAAATGCAATTTTTCTTCTTTCAACTTTTTCAAATTCGAACAAAAGGTTTCTGTAGTTGAACCTTACACAACGAATGGACTCACCTGTAAAAACAAAATATTTCATTGGATATATTCAAATTATTTGGTTTCCACTGGGAAGAAAGACAAGAGGCCCATGGGCCACATCACTCACTTGAGTCACCTTGGCCCTGCCATTGTTCAGCTTTTGTGGTTTTTTAAAGATTTTTTTTTTTATCAATCTTTATTCCCATGATAAAATTTGACCCATATTGTGGCCTCAACCTAGCCCCAAAGGATTACATACAACATAACTGAAAATGGATTTACATAGTACAGATATGCCTCAGCACCAATATGACTAACATGATCTTGTTGTTCTGGATAACACCGAGGTCACAAGGTCATTAATCATGGTGTGATATGAAAACCTTGCCATAAGAAACCTATAAACAAAATACGAAAGCTCTAAAATAGTTCAGGAGATATTAAATAGGTTAAATTGATTAAATGTAGGTCAAATTTCCAGGTGAGCTAAATACGTATCGAGGCAATGAAAACTTTGAATTCAGCATTTATATTGAACAGTATCGATATTTCAGTGAATCGTTTCAGCCTTAGTCAGGGTATGCCTAATAGTAAATACTTTTGTAAGATCTTGATTCCGTTATTGGATGGATAACATTTCATTTTGATGCAAGGACTACAACATTAAGTTCCCTGTATTTCATCTATATGAACTTAAAATAATCACTGCAAAGTGTACAGTGAGTAGAACGAAGCAGTATACTCACTTGGTGCACTAACAAGATGTCTGCATACATTGTCTTTGATGTACTGGAGAGCTTTGTCACAATGGGTGACTTCTAATGTATGGTAGAAAGCTCGTATTTTATCTTGCTGTGATCTAATTTTCTCAATCAGTTTCTTTGCTTTCAGTTTCCTCGTAGTTTCTTTTTCAATTTCATCATGATCAGCAACACTCAGAATACAGAGACTAAGCAGTATATTAGAAACTCGACTTGACTCCATTTCTTCGATAATAATATCTTCATGATACTCCAATTTTTCTGCTGTTAAATCGACTTCTGGTTGATACTCTTCTGTAACAGCAAACAAAATCATACACACAGAAGTATCAATAACAATCCTATGTCAAGAGTGGATTGACCATGTGACCTAAAAATCAATAGGGGTCATCAACTCCTGAAGATGTACCAGTGTACCAAGTTTGATGTCTGTCAAGCAAAGGGTTCTCAAGATATTGAACAGACAGTAAATTGCTATGTCCAGTTTGACCCTTGACCATGTGACCTCAAAATCAATAGGGGTCATTTTCTTCTAAAGATATACCAGTGTACCAAGTTTGATGTCTGTCAAGCAAAGGATTCTAAAGATATTGAATGTACAGTATATTCCTATGTCCAGTTTGACCCTTGACCTTTGACCATGTGACCTCAAAATCAATAGGGGTCATCTACTCCTTTAAAAGATGTACCAGTGTACCAAGTTTGATGTCTGTCAAGCAAAGGGTTCTCAAGATATTGAGCGGACAGTATATTCCTATGTCCAGAGTAGATTGACCCTTGACCTTTAATCTTTTGACCTGAAAAACAATAGGGGTCCTCTTCTTTTTATAACCAACCCACATATGAAATATCATTACGATCAAGTGAATGGTTCTCAAGATATTGAGCGGACAACATGTGGTCTACCGACTGACCGACAGGTGCAAACCAATATGCCCCTCTTCTTTGAAGGGGGGCATAAAAAGTATCACTACTTCCACGGGCTATGAAATCTAGAAAAAATTTTCCTGTTCTGAATATCTAAACTAAATTCTAATGTTCAGCAACAGTATAAAACAAGATGTGTTCTTAAAACTTCACTGCCCTCAAAAGTGCATACACTGATGAAAGGCTTTAAAGAATAGGTGTATTACTGTGGATTTACAGTAAGTGTGAACGAGACATATCGGCAAGTACATGATGTGCTTCAGATAGTTCATTTGGAAAGTCCCCGAGTGATTTTAAAGAGCGCTTTTGATAGGTCGGTTAAATTATAGGTAGGCGGTCCCAAGTATTTGGCATTATATTATCTCGTGCCTAACAAGTGCAAGTTTCGCTATTTGATTTCAGTGTAAGTTGCACCGTACGTAGCGTGAGATTCAATATCGGTTTTGATTTGACAACGGAGATTTGAAATTACGTTAATAAAATGTCTTGTAAAGTTTATCTTATATATACTAGATATCTACATGTATAAAAGTGATGGGATATCTTATAAATAAAAAAAATATATTAAGATGTCTTATAAAAGATACAAGATATCTCGTAAACTTTAGAAGATGTAACTTTTATCAGATACCTTATAAATTTTATCTTTTAAACAGGAATAACCGTGTTATACTTATAATCCATCGCAGTATCAATAGGTATGGGAGGGGGAATACAGGGTGAAAAAGGCGAGCTCCGATATGTAAAGAGAATTCAAATAGTGCTGAATATTGAAAAGAAAAAAAAATGACGGGATCGATAATGCTACGGGAAAAGGCAGGATCTGCAGTTGCCTCTATATTGAAAGGTTACTCCCTTAAATTCCTGTAGATACTTGTCAGTTTTAAGTGATCAGAAATTTCAGTACATGTTTCTATAGGCGATTTTGTCCGTTTAAGAACAATGCTTTTGTTTTGTTGTCTCTTTCACATTCGCAGTTTCCATATCGTTATTTTAAAATGAATCTCTCAGAGGATATTTTCGAAATCTTGCAAAGCATTGGAAAAGATCGATGTCGGAAAAATTTCTAAATTCAAATAGTTAGGGGGAAGAGGGGGTAAAAACTCGTTAGTTTCTGTCATCCGACATCGATTGCACATTAGTGGGGAAAAAAGACAACTGACTTTAAAACCACATAATAATACATTTTAATAAATGTTTAATAGTTTCAATGTACACTTTCATTTGTTTTACTTGTTAATCGATTAGTTTCAACATACTTCATATTTAGTTTTGTATTGGTTGGTTGGGGGGGGGGGGTGTCTTGGTGAGAACTATGCGAACTCAGTTTTCTCTAACATTGAACATTTGATCTCGCCCCTAAAATAATTTGTCAGATTAAGTAATAAGATCAATAGATATTCTACTTCGAGAAAACATTTATTTTCAACACATGGCATGCTTTGATGTCTTTTACTGTTATATATACCCACATTTTCGTAAGAAATTCGGAAGTAACCATCGCTAGATACTGTTAATTGAATGAACAAAGGCAAGTTCTGTGAATTCTAGCAAAAACTAAATTCCCCAAACCATCCCTCTCCTGTTCATGTAACACATTATTAAAGAAATTCAGCATTTCGTTTGCATTAGACGCGCTTTCTATAACGTCATAATAAACCACAGCAAAGGTTGATTGTTAATGTTGCGATACTGGCATACCTTTGAACCTATATCACTGGTCCACCCCTAACTGTATGTCCATAGGAGTTTGAAATTTTATCTATATATATATATATATATATATATATATATACATATATATATATATATATATATATATATATATAAAGTCTCTTTTTCGGAAGTAAAATACAGAAAAACTCTAAACATTTTGTTGAAATATTTCGACCGTGTTACCGATCTCCTTCACGAAAACACGACTGAAAAAGACCGGTAACACGGTCGAAATATTTGAACAAAGTGTTTAGAGTTTTCTCTCTCTCTCTCTCTCTCTCTCTCTATATATATATATATATAACTGACTCGGCCTAAATTGCAATAAAATCAGTAGCAAAGAAGTTTTCAACACTTCGTTCGTGTTCAGACCACAGGGGCTCGTCACAAATTGGCCCTCTCTATTCTATATTTACATTTATTTGTAAATATAGAATAGACGATGTCAAATTTTAAAAAGACAGGTATTTCATGACGAGTCCCTGTGTTCAGACGAAATATGCTTCTCTTGGATTTTCTTTGCAGTTTCTTGAAAGTAATTTCGTGACGAGTCCCTGTGTTCAGACGAAATATGCTTCTCTTGGACTTTCTTTGCAGTTTCTTGAAAGTAATTTCCCTAAAAATTTCTCGCAGCTCTACAGGGGTACAAATATTTCTTCTTAATAAATTTTGTCTGATTTCTCTATTAATATACACTTGATTTCTTTTTAATTTCATACTCGATAAACAAAAGTACATCCGGTGTGAGCTTCGTTGGCGACATTTTCGGTGCAAGAGTTCCCATGATTGACAATTTTATAACGTGGCCTTTACGACGCCTAATTTCTTACTGATTTTACCATAAAATAAACCCTCGGCATGTAATTTTAAAATCAACGTCATTGTTTTAGTTGGTATTGGTTTTCCCTTTTCGCAGTCTCTTCCATCGTGCTAAAAGATTATGTACCCTTACCAAAATGTAAAGTTTGCTGCAAATTTGCCGCAAGTTTGCGGCAAACAAATCAGTGTGCCAGGGCTGTTTGCCAGAAGTGTGCAGCTAATGCTGCTAGCGGCATACAGTGTGCCACTAGCAGCACACAGTGTGCCACTAGTGGCACAGTGTGCCAGAAGTGCACCACAACTTTTCCTAAACGATACAGTGTGCCAGAAGTGCACCACAACTTTTTCTTTGGTATTCAGAATCAAAACTGTGTGCCAGAAGTGCACCACAACTTTTTCTTTGGTATTCAGAATCGTGTGCCAGAAGTTCACAACCTTTTTCTTAAAATTTTAGAACTGAAACAGCAAGGGCACCAAAGTTCACGACTTTTCTTGAATATTTAGAATAAAAGAGCCATTTCAATATATCCATCACAACATTTTCTATAATAGAACATATATGCAACATTTCTCGCACCCCTTCCATCCATCTTCTTGTCTTAATGGGAATTAGCGGTCATTTTGTCACCAAATATTGAATTCAATGAAAGTTGCCCTATAATAGTTATTACATATTAAAGTAATAATTACACTTGTATTTAATTATTTCAAACACCTTTTAACCTCTTGAAAATGATTATGTGATTTTGGTAATTGAATATCATTGTCTTGCAAGACAGTATAATTATTCTCTAGTTACCTTTTCATGCTGTCAGCAAAATGTAAATGCTGTTTTGTTTTTATTTGAGAAATGATTTGATTTGGGTGCAGTGAATACTTCTTCCGTATATATTTCTTTACATTAAAAGCGGTTATCTAACGTAGTTTTATTAGGGTTAATTCTCTTGTTTTTGTACATAATAAAAAATAAATGTTTTTATTAGTCATCAATATGTATTTCAATATCATTGAGAGATTTTGAGGAAAAAAAGAAAAAAGAAAATGGTTGTCATCACTTTCACAGCTAATGCCCCTTTAAAATAAGATGTAAGTGCACAGGTATCTGAATTTTAATCTAATGAGAAAAAAAAAGTGAAGAAAAAATATCTATATCTAAATAAATGGAGAGAGAGAGAGAGAGAGAGAGAGAGAGAGGTTTCTTTTCTTTTCTTTATTTACATGTATATCTGTTGATTACAATTCAGATACTGGGTTTGTAAGTTGAAATTAATCAAATGAGAGTGGTAAAAATTCACCTTTATATCGTGTAATTTACATATCAGGATTTTATCCAGGTACGTTATTCTGGTTTGTGGAATGCTAATTGATACTAAGTTAAAATAATCTAAGCTGTATACCAAAGTAGGTCTTCATGGGGCTTTACGGCTCTATGCGTCGCAAATAGAGATCGGGTTCAATGCGTCGGGTGTGGGATTCACTCAATATTATATGCTGAGCGCGAAAGTTGATATCAACAGACGCCATGATGTGATACCGGCCCGGTAAACATCTTGAACATGAATCGAGAACAGGAGTTGATGCAGATATTCTGAGGAGAATCTTCCAATCATTGAGTAAGTGATTTACTGTGTATTTTATAGTTATAAACTCTCTAATATATTGTTCAAAACAAAACTGACCATCGCTCATTGTATGTATATTGTTGCGTCAAATCTTGCAAGTCAGTGTTACGTTTATAAATTTACATGCTTCATTCAATTCTTTGAAATTATGTGGAATTTATTTTTTTAAAATTTCCTTTGTATGAGATTAGACTCCTTCTAGTTGCATTATCGTAGCCATCGCGGATTTTTTTTCTCTTATACATTTGGACAGTACCATATAGGCACTTAAAAAAAATGGAGAGAGAGGGGAAAAGGCCGAAAAACAAACAAATAATTAGGCCTATTTCCGTAATAATTATGCTATTTTTTGTTTACTTTCTACTCGTGTTATATTTGCAAGACTGAATAGTTTATTCAGTAAATGGTGTTTTTTAATGAATGGTTGATTTTTTTTTTTTTTATTCAAATGCTTATGATTTGAACCCAGATGTCCAGTTAGAAAAGTTAAACTGCATTATGATCAGGGATGTGACCTCCAGAATCTCAATTTTGTCACTTACATCAATGCATATACGTTATTAAAATGGATTGAAGATCTTGTCTTGGCAATAAAGTTAATTTGTACGTAAAGTCTGGTCAGCATGATATTAACAGTTGTACATCAAATATTGCATTTATTAGCCCAATGGGCTATAACGCGACATTGATTATTTCTCGGCTTTGAAAATCGGTGGCCCCAGGTGTTGGGCGACGGTAATTACATGTACACACCCCTGAATGATTCCTCCTATGTTAGACGCCTTGCAAACTTGTATATAGGACAGCCAATGGTATCTCGTTATTATTTACATTTTATATCTTTTTCAGAATATATTTCATGATAGTCGTGAAGATACAGAAGTTGTGATGGTGTGTTGATAGGCTGTCTTCAACTTGCCATATCTGAGAGTTCCAACATGCAGGCCTGGATTAATGTGTATAAATCACTAATGAAGTTACTTAGTGTTATTTAGTTTTAAAAAAAGAATGACATTTCAATTTATACACACTTGCCAAGTGAATCGGATGAGACTGCTACATGTATTTGTGAGTAAAGGCACTCTGTCTTAACCGAAAAACTATTTACAGTTTATCACAACAAATGGATGGGACAGTAGAGTTGTTGCGGACAATATGTGATTGTGATGACCAAGTACTGAACATGTGGAAGATTAGAAGAAGGTCCAGAATTCAATCATGTTTTTGATTCTAAGGCGCAGACAGCATGGAGATAGTCCTATTATTCTCCCGTTCATCTATGATGGAAAAACTTGTGTAAATGTTTACAGTGTTCTCCCTAATAATTAAGCGCCCACAAGTCTGTATTAATTTATCAGAATGTAAAGTCCTTCACAGTACTGACTTTAAAATTCATGTAGATTGTCTCCAGATTTTTCTGAGGAAAAGTGCATAGTTTACATGTGTGAATTTTGAATATACCGGGTATTTCATTCTTGTCTGCAAATGTTGCCGAAACCTGTTATTGATGCACAATGCACATAGTCATGTTATGCAAATGATAGACCTCCTTTTTAATTACATGTCCTTAAGATCATGTCAACTCCTTTGTCTTAATTGTATATACAATTCTAGCATTTATAGCATCATTTGTATAGCACTTGCTAGTTTAATAAGGATTTTATTTTTTTAAAAACTTTCATTTGACATGATTGATCTAAAACGGCCAAAATTCACAAATCTATTTAAATCACAACCTGACCTTAGGCCAGAAAAGTGCCACAGTGGGTTGATATTTTTCTCTTGGATCTTGAAAGAAATTCTTTATGCAGCAGTTTCCAAATAAAATGTACTCTCATGGCCAGGGTGGGACTTCACTGAGAACTTTTTAACATTGCACAATGCAATATTTGTGGATTAGAAGCTGTTGCAGTTTCTTTAAGTTTACTCTCACATCTTGTTATAATTATATTTTATATTTTTGGTTGGGTTGCACAATGTGCAAACAGTTTATAAAATGGTGAATGACTGGTGGGCAAGCGACAATAGTGTCCCTGTAATAGTACCTACTTTGTGTAATCAACTCCTTTCACACCTCTCACTTGATGTTCCTCAAACTTTGTACAGTTGTTAGGGATACATTGAAGATGTGTGTGTACCTTTTTGAAAGTGATCAGACATTTTTTGAAAAATTTACATGTAGTTAAACTTCGTCATTTTATAAGCATTTCTTTAATCGACAGTACCTATTTTGTGTAATCAACTCCTCGTATACCTCTAATTTGACATTCCTCAAACTGTGTACAGTTGTTATGAATACATTGAAGATGTGCATATGTGTTTTTGAAAGTGATCAGACATTTTTAAAAAAAAATGTACATGTAGTTGAACTTAAGTCATTTTAAAGCATTTCTTGAATAGATGGTAACTATTTTGTGTAATTAAATCCTCATGCACCTCTAACTTGACATTCCTTAAACTTTGTACAGTTGTTATGAACACATTGAAGATGTGCATGCGTCTTTTTGAAAATGATTAGACTTTTTTTTTTTAAATTATGTGTAGTTGAACTTTGTCATTTTTTAAAGCATTTCCTGAATAGATGGTACCTATTTTTTGTAATCAACTCCTCTTACAGCATTTATTTGACATTCTTCAGACCTTGAACAGCTGTTATGGAAACATTGGAAATGTGCATGTGTCTTTTCGGAAGTGATCAGGCATTCTTTGAAAAATTTACATGTGCATGGTGAAGTTGAACTTAGTCATTTTTTAAGCATGGTACTTTATGTAACCAACTCAGCTTTTACTTAACATTTTCCAGACCCTGTACATTATAGATGTTATAAAAACATTGAAGATACATGTTAACATTTTAAAAATGCTTCTCTCATTTTTTTTTTTTTTGTTGTTGTTGAAAAATTCTACCTTTAATTTGTCATTTTTCCAGTATGTTTCTACTGTTGTTCCTATGATAGATAACATATTTTACAAGAACCTGGTCATTTCTGTTTTTGAATCTCTCTTTTTTTTAAATTAGTATTTTTGAATATATGTTAATTACTTGATGTGTCATTGTTCTTGAAATTATATTAATTGAATTATTATTGTGTTTTTGTTTTGTAATATGACAGTTTATATAGGATCCCTTAATTTCGAGCAGACAGTGTCAGAAGTGTGCCGCAAATTTGCTGCAAACTGTGTGCCAGAAGTGTGCAGCAAGAGTGTGCCGCAAACTGTGTGCCAGAGGAAAAATTTGCATATGAAAAGTATACTTGCGGCAAATATGCCGCACACTGTGCCAGAAGTGTGCAGCAAGTGTGTGCCGCAACTGTGCCACAAACTGTGTGCCAGAGGAAAATTTGCATACGAAAAGTATACTTGCGGCAAATATGCCGCAACTAGTTGCGGCAAACTTGCCGCAAATGCGCTGCAAATTTGCAGCAACTGTGTGCCAGAGGGCTTATATTTTGGTAAGGGTTAATGACACACTAGTGTAAAGATACGTGTGACCATCTAAAATTATTTTTATTCCCGCCCCTTTAAATATTGGTCCAATTGCAGTGATTGTTCTTTCCTTGATGCGTCATCATTGACAGATTTGTTTTGAAACCAACTATCCGAGACCTCGAATGAACTTGAGAAGCTGAGTCGTTCACACTTACTGTAAATTCACAGTAACATTAAAACATCTGCAAGTATGCATTTAGATTTTATACAGTATCAGCAAACTTACACATTATAAATACTATATATTAAGTTTGGCACCCCACCCTGGGGTCAGAACCCTACTCTGGGGATCATCAAATTTACAATTTTGGTAAAAGACTACCTGCTCTATCCATTTTGTTTCAATTTAGTATTAATAGCACTAAAGAAGATGTTATTTAAGTGTTTTACAAATAAACACTATATACCAAGTTTGATTGTGTTCAATTGTTAACGCACGACAACCAATACGCAAGTTCCGAGTTACCCAAAAGTTATTTCCCTTTGTCGAACTCTTTCGCATTTTATGACGTATGGTGGGTACACAATGTATACATTATATCGTAGACTGGCATTGTACATAACGATTACGTACGATTAATGTAATAAAAGCGCAACTTTTGTTTATATCAATCACTGGTATGCATATTCTGGCCATATCAAGTATAATTTGTTTGAATAAGATCATCAAATTGGCTATTGAATCATTATTCGTTTCCTCTTCTACATGAGTGACGCTTTTATCAAAAAAAGATGGCAATTAACAATATTTGTTTGAGCCATTTTGTTATCCAATACTCATAAACTCACTAAAGTTGCCTTTTCCCTGACATAGGATGGTCTCAGAAACTCTGGATATCATCTTTTAAGGTAGGTCCCTAGTCCTGGACCTACTTGTGATTTCTCAAAAATTTGAGTTTAAATACTTAGATTGTTCATTTGAGGGTATGATAAAAACAAAAAAATGGGGGGTTGTCAGTATAATGAGTAAATTATGGTATATTTATTACATGTACCCCCATTTGTCAAACGGCAATATCAGAATTCATTGAAGAAGTCCTAGAATATGTCCATAAAATTTTGTTTGAGGTATGATGCTGCAATTTTTTTCCTCAAATATGAAATAAATATGTCTAACTAAATAATTAAAAGTGAAATTTTAACATAGTTTCATGTTTTTTAATAATGGTGGTACAAAATTGAACTCAATACAGGCCCTCGGCAGTCAAAAATACGGCACTGCAACACTACTAATATGAATATTTTAAAAATTTGACTTGTGATTTTTCATTCAAACTCACATATTATGTTCATATATGAATGCTTGTTAAAATACATTTAAAAAATCTGCCCTTTCTCAGCAGCATATTTTCACAGCATCTCAATTTATATTTACATTTTTTGGCCAAAAATAGCCATTTTGAAGATGATTTTCACATAATAGAAGATAACAAATATATAACAAGATAACAAATATATAACAAGTGCATGATTGCATATCATGAATTTTTTTTTAATTTACAGATAATTTTAACATGTAATACCCCTGTATATCAATTAAACAAATATGTACCTCTGGTTTTATGTGTGAATTAGATGACAAAAAATGGAAAAAAGATTGGAGCCATAGTCTACTTAAATATAAGTGATGGAGTGTTATTGTATTCATTTTTAAATTACTAAATTAAAAAACATCCAGGTAAATGTAAAAACAGTATAAATCCACCCAATAATAATAACACGTGAACCAATACCGGAGTTAGATCCGGACATGACGTCACGCTACTAGACCCCTACTTTAAGAAATAATACAACGATAGTAATTAGCAAATGTACCCACTGTCATCATATTTTACGTCATAATTTACGGAAGAGTTCGACAAAGGGAAATAACTCTTGGGGAACTCGGAACTTCCGTATTGCAATAGGTCACCTGAGTTTACTAAAAATATTGAAAAGTTGAAACTGAGGATTTCTCCACTTCTGAAATTGGTGAGTGAAAACTTTTATGAAGGGATCATTCCAAACAGATTTCATTATTTTTTTCCCTTCAAAATTACACTTTCAAAATTAGCATCTGAAATAATATATGAGACATAGTGCTTAAAATGAACTTGCATCTACAAATGTATGCAACAATCATATTTGTCACCATTACTTACCAATTATGCTCCGACTCTCCACAGTCTGGCAGAACCTGGTATAAAAGCAATCGCATGCTTTTAGTTTTTCCAGGAACTCCTTGCATGGCTCATTTCCTTTGTGGATCAGTTGCTTCAACAGCTTCTCCTTGTTGGAACAACCTCCACCCTCTCTCATTTCTACTCTCTCATCATCAGTGAGCTGCTGTCTTCCACAAACAATGCACAGGTAACCAATCAGCTGTTCTTCTTCATGAAGATGGTCTCTCAGAAATATGTACGCCCTCTGCACTGATTCACATGGGCTAACTACATGTAAAATTAGATTTTCTTCAATAAAGTAACAATATCTAATCAATATATTGTTATTTTTGTATCATATCTGCTTGCTCTGTCAGATAGCTCTCAATTAACATGTTTTACAATCTGAACTTTCCATTTTGTACAGAAATTCATCAAATTTACAAATTCTTGTTTTCATCAACTTACTCTTATTCAGAGCAAATAAACCAAGGAAGTGATCAGCTTACCCTTAATCAGTGCAAATAAACCAAGAAAGTGATCAGTTACCCTTAATCAGTGAAGATAATCTAAAGAAGTAATCAACTTACCCTCAATCAATGAACTGATTCCAGAATCTGAAATATATTTGTATGAGTTTTTTTTATATTTCTAAATGACTACATGTAGTACAGAGAAGGTCTGAACTAATATCTGTAATTTTTATTTAACATTAACCTTGGTAACATGACCTTTGTTCAGGGTCATAACATACTAGCATTGACTACACTGCGTTCAATATTGTAGCAGCTACATAGTGCTAGGAACTTGAATGAACAGACCAATGTAGTGATAACAAACGTTAATTCATATAGTGTGATCAATAGAAAAAGATATCTAGCCTACCAGCTGGGCTAGCCCCTATGATATCTAGCCTACCAGCTGGGCTAGCCCCTATGATTTTGAACACAATCCAGATCATACATGTGGGTAACCTTTGTGACAAGTATGAGCTAAATATCTAAGAAGAAAGTGCTTATGAAGAGGTAATGCATTTTCAGTTTATGTGTCACCTAAAACTCATGACCCCAGGTTTATGAGTTCCAAGATTTTGATAGAGGCCTTCATGCTCATTTTTGGTAAAGATTTCTATCTTACATTTATCCAGAGCTCCAGATAAGGTGCATAAGAGTGTAAATACTCATTATTTTTTACCAAATACGCATTTAAGTTGAAAATCAGGCGTACAATTATGCATTAGCAAATGTAAATACGCTTCGCAATCCTAAAGTAATGCATACGTATGATAGAATAATATGAGTACGAATTATCTATTCATAAGAATTCAGGTTAGCTCAGCGCTTATTTTACATGAAATATCTCTATGAAAAACGTTTAGATGAGAAAGACAATTTTGAAAGATGGCTTAGAGATAACTCAAAACAACTGTATTATGTACAAGCCTAATACTGTTATACTTCTTTCTTAAAGAGGTAGAGTGTGGTCGAAAGCACAGGGGAAAAAACTTGTATTATCAATCGTAGACAATTGATTGCTGCTACAAACATGGCACAGAAAATGTCATCTGACAAACGATACTTTTTCCGTTAAACTTTAACTGAAAGTTTTTTACTGAAACGCCGCTCCTGCAGCATTGTATCACTAACTATTTAAAAGCATTTGCGAGAATGGGAGTCACGCATTTATTTACCGACTTACGTCACGCATGCACTCATTTTACACAGGTGGAGGAAAACCAATTCTTGGTTAACGGTACAAGGTGAGGGTAATCCGGCCGTAACTTGCAGTGAAAACTAAGTGCAAATAATATATATGGGCAGAATTAGGTTCATCTAAATTTTAAAAAGTGCTATAGAAAGACAGAAAATCTTTTGACTTTAAAACTGATATTTTTTGGTCAAAAATGCTTTTGGTTTCTCAGTTATAACAGTTTAATTTACAGTATGACAAATAGTTTTGTTTGTTTGTTTGGTGTTTATGAAATTTATTCAATACTGTACAATAAAAACTTGTATATTTACGGGTGAAAATCCTTTGTAGTTATTTTTATCATAAACTCTTCATTCTTCATTATCATTGGGATTTTGAAATTTATCATGAGGTATTACATTTTAATATGTCAGACACTCGGTCACATAATAATATCTGATTATATTTAGATTAAGTGATCGAATTCTGTATTAGTGGCAAATATAATCAGTAAATTAACAAAATACTCTTTTGACTTTATTTGGTAAGCGAAATACTCATTGATTTGAAAATCAGGGGGTAAATACTCGTTGTGGTAAAAAATTATCTGGAGCTCTGTTATCTATGTATCAAGTTTGATTCCTAGATAATCATGACTAGAGAAAAGTTCCAAAAATGAAAGAAAAAGTGAGCAAGCTGAGACTGCACATACCCCACACTCCAACATTGCTTGACAATGCCTAACATAAAGAATAGTAATGCTATGCATTACTGATGGGCATTCAGACAAAAATCATAATAATAAAAAATAAATTATTGTCTTTATGTAAAAAGACAAGAGGCCCACAGGCCTTATCGGTCACCTGAATACTAGTGAAAAAGTATCACTACTTCCATGGGCTATGAAATCTAGAAAAAAATTCCTCTTCTGAATATCTAAGCTAAATTCTAATGTTCAGCAACAGTATAAAACAAGATGTGTTTTTAAAACTTCACTGCCCTCAAAAGTACATACACTGATGAAAGGCTTAAAATAATAGGTGTATTAACATTAAAACATCAAAATATATGACTAATTTGGACTCATCCTAAAGTCATAACCCTGGGTTATGGAATTCACCATTTTTTGTACATCCTTTTCTGCTATTTCTAAGTATGCACTTAGATTTTATACAGTATCAGCAAACTTACACATAAATACTATATATACTAAGTTTGGCCCCACCCTGGGGTCAAAACCCTTACTCTGGGGAAAATCAAATTTACAATTTTGGTAAAAGACTACCTGCTCTATCCATTTAGTTTAAAGAAAATGTTATTTAAGTGTTTTACACATAAACACTATATAACAAGTTTGACCCCGCCCTGGGGTCAGAAACCCTACCCCCGGGGATCATGAAATTTACAATTTTGGTAGAGGCCTTCCTGCTCTACATTACTATGCATTTAGTTTTTCTTATATGTGTGTGGTTCTTGAGAAGATTTCTGAAAATTTGTCATTTTTGGGCAGTTTTTGCACCGCCCCTAAGGCCCCAGGGGTGCAGGAATCCTGAAATTTACAATTTATGTTCCCCTTCTTCCAAAGATACTT
>NC_079165.1:57325393-57462893 GCF_947568905.1 Ostrea edulis | reverse complement strand
GGTTTGAAAACACAATGCTTTTCAGGTAAAAATTTGGCTCCATAACTTTCTCATCCTCCATATCCAGAATATAACACTCATTAAAATAGTAATTGCAGTACTTTCATTAAAATCCTTAAATTTTTATTGAGCAATGAAAATGCTCTCCCCATCAGAGGACAACATGTTGATTGACTCAGTACTATAGAGTGAGTGAATATAAATCATGCAGTACAAGATTCCTTACATGACACTCTCCAATAGTGAACAAAAGAAACAGACTTCTACGCAAGACTGGTTATATTGTCAGACAATTCAAAAATAGCTTTATTCATCATTAATACATTGTTGTGATGTCAGTTCTTTGTCTTGACAGTACTTTATTTTTCATACTGTACTGAACATAGTCCAGTATTATTAAGAGCAGGCCAATATTATGAGAAATACTGTTTTAGATAGAACAATGTTATAAGTAAGATACAAGACTCCAATGCATGGTCTACTGTGTCAGATACGGGACTGATGATCACTCACCACTACGCAGCTCGTGGCAGTCCAGTATCTGACATAATTAATAGCCCATCAGAGACTTGTATCCCTTACTTATCATTGTCAATGAGTTTACCTGAGCCTGTCCATTCTTAGAACAAACAAGAGGCCCACAGACCTTATCGGTCACCTGAATAGTGAAAAAGTATCACTACTTCCATGGGCTATGAAATCTAGAAAAAATTTCCTGTTATGAATATCTAAGCTAAATTCTAATGTTCAGCAACAGTTCAACAAGATGTGTTCTTAAAACTTCAATGCCTTCAAAAGTGCATACAATGATGAAAGGCTTTAAATAATAGGTGTATTAACATTAAAACATCAAAAGATATGACTAATTTGGACTCATCCTAAACTCATAACCCTGGGTTATGAAATTCATCATTTGTACATCCTTTTCTGCTATTCCAAGTATGCATTTAGATTTTATACAGTATCGGCAAAGTTACGTTTGGCCCCACCCTGGGGTCAGAACCCTTACTCTGGGGATCATCAAATTTACAATTTTGGTAAAAGACTACCTGCTCTATCCATTTAGTTTCAATTTAGTATCAATAGCAGTACAGAAGATGTTATTTAAGTGTTTTACATATAACCACTATACAGTGAAACTTCTCCAAACCGGCCCCTCAGAAAACCGGTTCTCCCTGAATATCGGCCGATTTTCAAAGTCCCAGCAGAAACCTTAACATTTCCTTACAAAGAAAGTCTCACAAAACCTGCCACCCCTGAAAACCAGACATAGGCCACTTTTTAAAGTACAGTTGTTAACAAACATTTGTAATTTACCTAGCTTATAATAAAATTTTGGCCAGAGGGGTGATTAAGACTTGCCAGGTGTGCAAAAATGACTGACCTACTGGCCAGGTGGGAAATTATCAACCAGAGGTGTGAAAAACACAAGTGGCCTCTATAAGTTCTATAGTTTATCTGTGCTGTCCAGGGTGTAAATTGGTGCTTGGCTAATCCAAGTGACCCTTTCAAATTTCTGTATGAAATGTTATAAACAGATATGCACATATTGAATGAATGCAATCAATACGCCATATTGTTGCACCATGGATATAAGCGGTAGTTAATAAACAACAAACCCATGACTGTTAATGATAATTTTCAATAGATAAATGATTTTAAGGGGGTTTCCATAGACTTAAAATTCCTAAGAAACATCAAAATTAAAATTATATATTTACTACTGTACTTTTCAAAAACGTCAAAACAAATTTGTTAACGATATAAGCAATGGACGTAAACAGAGTTTTTATAGGTAAGAGGAATTCCAATAACAGGCCTCTGTGTTTTCTTTATGTATCCTGTTATAAATTTTTAGCTAAAATTAGATGATTGCAGCAAGACTATTTCTATTAATAATTACCTGTAGGTTAGGACTGAAACAATTAATCGCGGTTCACTCGAACCGCGATTCACGGCATTCGGTTCAACATCTTCAAATTTTGATTCGGTTCATGTTTACATTTTTTTCCGGAAATAAAGAATTCAAAGCGGATTTGGTTTTTTTTACTTTACAATTTATTACAACAAAAATGGCAGACGCTAACTCAGGAATCGTGATTTAAAACCCTCCGGCAAATCTAAAGTCTCCTGTATGTAAGCATTTTGGTTTTAAAGAGAACGGAACTGCGGCATTATGTAGAATTTGTTTCACAGAAATAAATTACCAATTGTTCTTGGATATTTTATAGCATGTGATATGAGACCATATTCCGTTGTTGAAAACGATGGTTTTCTGGGAGGAAAATGAAATAAAAACATGAAAGTTGCATTTTTTAAATTGTTTATTAGAGTTTTTGACAACTATTGAATTGAATCGAAAATAATCGAATTGTGGCCTATGAATCAAAAATTGAACCGAACCGTGACATACCTGAATCGTTTCAGCCCTACTGTAGGTACAAGTGGACTAGTTTGATCTCCACTGATAATTGATCATAGATCCCCATATCAAAGAGAGCAGTACCTACTCTGTGTATTAATTGCAGCAATCAAATGGCTATGTGTTTGTTTTGTTTATTTTAAAAAACATAAGCCGAAATTCTACATAAATGCTGCTAGTCTACAGATTTCTATACATATATCAAATGCAGTTTTATTTAAACGGAATGTTTTCCATTATTTATGCATGTCAATGTAAAATGTTTATTCATGTTTAATTAGTTTTAGTGCTATAAATTGAAAATAAACATGTTAGTAAATTATTTTGTTTTATTTCCAATAGTGAAATAATAGTCCTTGAACACCATATTATATGGTTTGTGGTATGTCAATGAAATATCTAATAAAAATTGAGCTGAAATGTCTCTAAACGCTAAATTCTCGGTATACCGGCCACTCCTCTAAACCGGCCGTTTTTTTTTCGGTCCGACAGCTGGCCAGTTTATAGAAATTTCACTGTATATTCAAGTTTGGCCCCACCCTGGGGTCATGAAATTTACAATTTTGGTAGAGGCTTTCCTGCTCTACATCACTATGCATTTAGTTTTTCTTACATGAGTGCAGTTCTTGAGAGAAGATTTTTGAAAATTGGTCAGTTTTGGTCAGTTTTAGCCCCATCCCTAAGGCCCCAGGGGTGCCGGAATCCAGCAATTTACAATTTATGTTCCCCTTGTTCCAAATATGTCTCATACCAAATTTGAAAAGTATTGGAATAATATATAAATCAAAACAAAAACACCCAAGTTTTGCATTGATTTTCAGCTTCCTTCCCTCTTATGCAGTAACACTGATGTTACGAAATTCAGTTCTTCACTTCATATATTCAGATCACTCGCAGCTCATATGGTTATTGCCATCAGTTTATTCATGGTGTATTCTGTCCAGCATCATATTGTGTTAATCATTGGTATGAAACGCTAGCTTATATTCATAATACACGCTGATTACATGCGTGCCACATTTTATATTTTACAAATGTTTGGAATCGGGTTCCGTATTGATTCGGCCCGATCCCGAGCTCTAGAGCACATGGTCTGTCATTTATCACATTTTATCTTTGAATGTTCCCATGTCTATATTTATATCGAAGTATTACGATAGTACCTACTTGTACTTGCCATTTTATAAAGGTTACACTGCCATTTTACTTCAATATTAGCAGTTTTCCATTAGCTCTCTTGTCTGGATGCATTTTCCCCAGTTGTTTATACTGGCAGTGTCACAGGGCCGATTCTGGTCAACGATTGGTTAACTGAGGTCACCAAGGGGTACCTAAATGGTATAAATATAAGCCGATTCTAGTCGTCTGGACCCCACAACCCATTCAACCGAGATCGGACACTCACCTAAGCATTACTACAAGCAATTTATATATACAGCTCCCACAAAATAGGGAAAATGATGGACAAAAGGCAGAGCTGAGTGAGATGGGTAATTATATTTAATTAGTTATAATATTATTGAGTTGCAGACGAACCAATGTGGGAGACCCATAATATAGTGAGAGGCCCAAACATGGGAAACTCATTGGAAATTTTATCTATGGGAATTAAGATTTCATTATAAGTACATTAGAATTTTGGGATGTTTATAAAAGGGGAATTATATATATTTAGTCAAAGTACAAGTAGCTGGTATTTGGGTATTTTATAGCACAACATATTGTTGGGCATTACGGGAGTGACATTTCAGTGAATTGTGTGATTTTTAGGATAATAATGCACCATATTGTGCATAGTGTAAATAAATTTCATTGATTGAACTTTTTATCCCGACTTTATCATTCTTTTATGAAATATGGTTGACATACGAGAGTGGAAATCCCACGTTTGCCCGCTCTCTCTCTCAAGGGAGTGAAACGCAACACTGATATAAAATTTCTGAACTGTGTTGTCAACTTTATAGAAAAAATTAGCATTATGTTAAGTGTGTGTTGCACATAGTATTCAGCATGCATGGAATTTGCCATTATTTTCAATTAAAAACACCTATCTATGGTAATGTTTACTTTCTTGCTAATGAGGGATAATCACATTTTAATTAGCGAGAAGATCTCGCTATAAGGGAAGTGAACATTCCCAACCCAGCTGTTTAAATTAAGGACTGGTTCACAATTTTTGAAAAGAAAACAATTTTTAATTTTTGATGTTAAGCATTAAAAATATAACTCGTATTAATGTTGACAGTAAAAATTTTGACATTCTGAATGCAAGACTTTAGCCTTAACTCTGTGTTATGTAAAGAAAGACTCAAGCCTTTTCATGATTACAAACAAACCAGCGATCTTCATAAACAATAACAGTGAATCGATTGGATTAATTGGCACAATTAAGTAACATCTATTTTAGTCCATTGGACATGGTATGGGAATACAGGCAAATAACAAAGGATGAAAAAGACAAGCACAAAAATGCATTTGTAATCAGATATGGCATATTTGAGTTTTTAGTTACCTTTTGGTTTGTGCAAACCCAGCTACGTTCAGTCGTTTCTGTATGGGTAGCAATTAAACCAAAAGAAATGAATTTGGAATTGTATTTGTAGCCCTGATAATCACACCAGATTTAGATTGTTTTCAAATAAACTTAGTAGATCTATAACACATCTCAAACATACACATTTTGATTTAATTACTTTCTTAAGTTCCTACTTTCGGTTTGAGTCTTGGCATTTGTTTCATGAAAATTATTTCAATGACTTGCGACAGATATATTGTAAGTCAGAAGAAGAAAAAACCCAAAAACAATGAATGTCTAGAAAAAAGAAAAGAGCCCAAACTATCACCAATTACCTTTAAAATTCCATATACGCAGTACAACGTATTCGATTAATCAATGGCGTTTCTCCGTCATTCGCCAAACTAATCGTAACTACTCGGCCATTTCCGCGAAAGACAATGGCCGAGTTGTTCAATCGGAACATCACTCGGCCTATTCCGGAATAGGCGAGTGATATTCCGATTGCGAGTTGTTATGTCGCTGCAACTCTCGGGTCCTTACGGGAAACTCGGAAAATAATTTCTGCTAACCGGAAAAGTCCGAGGTGTGATTTTTGCAGGCCTCGGCTAATCTCGTTACCCCCCCCCCCCCATCTTGTCCCCCCCCCCCCTGTCCCCACCCCCCTCATCTTGAAGTGGTATGGTATAGCCAATAACACTGTAACTGAAGAATAACTGAAGAGTAACTTGGCAAAATTAATTGACATTGGGATCATTGAAAAAGATACAAGTTTAAAATAGACTAATTAAATCTATACACATATTCAGGAAATAACAAATCAAAGTACTGAAAGCAGAGAAAGTAATGTACAGAACTGAGAACTGTTTGAAAGGAAATGAAATATTTAAAATTTGCTGTAAATCTTGTCAAATTATCATCCGATGTCTTCATCTTCCCGTCCAAGTAAAGTATTTTCCCACTTTGTGCAGCGTAAAAGTGCCAACAACATTTTTACAGAAGTGAGTAGTTAATTAAGTTACAGTGGTGATTAAAACTTGATAAAAGAAAACTGTTGCTTAGTATGTGTAGGTGGACCGGGACAATTGGGTCTTGAAGCTCATGACCAGGGGTATGGGTAGGCTGTTCCACAATCTGATGGCTTGCGGGAAGTACGAGTTCCGGTACACTTGTGTTTTTGAATGTGGGACCAGGAACTTAATGGAGTGCCCACGAGTACTGTATAGTGATGTCTGCTGTAGATAAGGAGCAGGTGGTATGTCAACTGTGCAGGTCATACACTATCCGGTATACATCATGATGAGAAGATTTTCTAAGATTTAATACATTTCCAATATATGGTGATATTGGCCCTGCCCAAGGGCCTGAACCCTTGACCCAGGAGCCATGAATTTCACAATCTAGGTAGAGAGATTCATGGACATCATAAGTACATGCATTTAGTCTGTAACGTATATGCATTGTATATACCAAACTCTGAGATTATCCCTGTTTACCGCACACACTGATAACCACGTGTTTGCATGCTCTTTAATAACATATACTCGGCATTCTGAAATAAACTGATGTAGAGACAAGACGCATTCTGTTATACTGTACTACTTTACATGGTGTCAGAAGTAAAAGTACTAAGTGAAACTTCTGTATGTGTATCTCTGGATATTTGTCACCATGAGCAATCACGAAGATAATGCTGCTGCTGCTCCCTCTATTCCTGTCTTTGTGAATCCAAACATTCCAATACCTGGAAAACTGGATCTTAAAGGAAACCTGTGCACGAACTGGAAAAAGTTCAAGCGGATTTGGAGCAATTATGAAACAGCGTCTACTCTCAAGGAAAAAGACAAGGAGGTGAGAACTGCTACCTTTCTTACTTGCATCGGAGCTGATGCTCTGGATATTTTTGATGGTCTTCAGTTTGACTCTGAAGATGACAAAAAAGACATAGACAAAGTTCTAGAAAAATTTGAATCCTTCTGCATTGGACAGACCAATGAAACTTATGAAAGGTACACTTTCTACAAACGAGACCAAGAAATCAATGAAAACATTGACACTTATGTGGCAATTCTCAGATCTCTAGCGAAAACCTGCAAATTTGATGCTCTAGAAAACGATATGATCCGAGACAGAATTGTACTTGGAATCTGTGACAATGGAACACGCAAAAAGCTACTGCAAGAAGCAAAACTGGACCTAAGAAAATGCGTTGACATATGCAGAGCAAACGAAAAGTCAACATCGCAACTTAAAACCATGGAGGAAGTTCACGCTGTCAAATTGAAAACCATGCGAAAAACTAAACCGCTGAGAACAACACAAGTGCACAGAAAAGATTTCAAACAAGTCCCAGAAACAAAAGTTCAAAAGGAATGTTTATATTGCGGTAAAGAGCACCCCTTCCGCAAGGAATTGTGTCCAGCATGGGGAAAAACATGCAGGAAGTGCAATAAAATGAATCATTTTTCATCAAAATGTCTGCAGACAAAGTCGAAATCAAAACGGGAACATGTAAAACAAGTCAACCAGGAATCCAGTGATGAGGAATTCATCCTCATGATCGAAAATGTTAATGCCATTGAGAAAAAGATTTTTGCAGAAATCAAAATTGGAAATGATACAGTGAAATTCCAATTGGATTGCGGATCAACCGTAAACGTTCTACCCGAGAAAATTTACAAAGAAGTCTGTAATGACCCCTATCTCAGGATGTTACAAAAGGCAGACATGACTCTGGTAATGTTTAACAAGTCGGAATGCCAACCCCTTGGAAAACGGTGAATAAGCGTCCGCAACCCCAAAAACAATAAAAAATACAACATAGAAATTGTTGTGGTCGAAGGAAATCTTAATCCTATTCTTGGAGCAAAGGCTGTACAAGGAATGAAAATGATAACTGTCAACACAGAAAACATAGCAGCCATTGAGTCAGCCTCCCAAAGCAACTTCATCATTGAAAAATACAGTGACGTATTTAATGGCCTGGGTAAACTGGATGGAAAATTACACCTCGATATTGACAAATCAGTTACGCCAGTATAACTACCAACAAGAAAAGTCCCGATTGCAATGAAGGCACCGTTAAAATCTGAATCGACAGACTGTCAGATTTAGGCGTTTTGGCTCCAGTAACAGAACCGACTGACTGGATATCGTCATTGGTGGCTGTACGGAAGCCCAGTGGGAAAATGCGTCTGTGTATAGATCCCAAACCTCTGAACAAAGCGCTAAAGAGAAATCATTATGCAACACCAACTATAGACGATATTTTGCCAGAACTAAGCCAAGCCAGAATTTTTTCTGTAGTAGACTGCAAGGATGGCTTTTGGCATATTACTCTCGATGATGAGAGCAGTTTTCTCACAACATTCGGAACCCCTTGGGGTAGATATCGATGGCTCCGCATGCCATTCGGTATTAAACCAGCAAGCGAAGAATTCCAGCGGAGAATGGATGAAGCTCTATCTGGTATACATGGAATCAAAGCGATTCATGACGACATAGTCGTATACGGTTGTGGAAACTCGGATGATGAGGCCATACGTGATCACGACAAAAAATTATCTACCTTGCTAGAGAGATGCAGGGAGAATTAAAGGGATCAAAATCAACAAAGAAAAAATGAAACTAAAATTGCGATCCGTGTCATATTTAGGACACATTATCTCAAGCGATGGACTCAAAGTTGACCCCTTAAAAATCAAGGCAATCACTGAAATGCCAAGACCTAAATGCAAAGCAGACATACAACGTTTACTAGGAATGGTAAATTTTGTCCAGAAATTCGCGCCAAATCTCTCGGAGATAACAGCACCCCTCAGAGACCTACTAAAAGCAGAATCAGAATTTGTGTGGGACAATGCTGTACATGGCAAAACATTTAACGAATTGAAAAAACTACTATCTACGAGCCCTATACTTCGTTTCTTTGATCCTAACCTACCGACGACGGTACAGTGTGACGCATCTGAACGCGGACTAGGAGCCTGTCTCATACAAAATGAGCAACCCGTAGCATATGCATCCCGTGCATTAATGCCTACCAAAGTCAACTACGCACAGATTGAAAAGGAACTACTCGCTGTTCTCTTTGCCATGGAACGCTTTGAGCATTACACACTTGGACGGAAAGTAAAAGTGGAATCGGACCACAAACCGCTGGAAATAATCAGCAAGAAAAGTTTAGTTTCCGCTCCTAAACGTCTTCAACGAATGTTCTTGCGTCTTCAGAAGTTTGATTACGAGATCACATACAAACGAGGTCTTGAAATGTATCTTGCTGATACACTGGGTCGAGCCTATCTGCCGACTGTACAGATACAGAGAAATGATTCTGAAGACAAGAGTACTCGCCATTACCGACCGTGCAAAATCTGAAAAAGATGCAGAGTCCGTTACAATGAGTGAGTACGTCACCATCTCGTCCGAAGCTCTAAAGAAAATCAAATCTGCAAACTCGCGTGATGAAACAATGCAAAAGCTGTACAAAACAATCAAAGATGGTTGGCCGGAGCAAGATGAACTGACACCCGATATACAGATCTTCTACACATTCAGAGACAAACTGACTTCACAGGATGGTTTAATTTTCAAAGGAGACCGCATTGTTATTCCACCTACATTGAAAGGTGAAATTCTTCAAAAGGTACACTCCAGCCACATTGGTATTCAAGGATGTTACTGTAGAACCAAAGAATCACTATATTGGCCAAACATGATGAAAGATATCGAATCTTTTATCAAGGAATGTCCAGTCTGCGCTACCATACAGGGTGAGCAAGGCAAAGAAACTCTCATTTCGCATGAAATTCCCGATAGACCATGGCAAAAAATTGGAACTGACCTCTTTCAATTTGATGACAAATAATATCTCATCACTGTTGATTACTATTCCAATTTTTTTGAAATTTATCGTCTACATGATAAAAAATCAAAGGAAGTCATCACCAAACTCAAGGCACAAATGGCCAGACACGGAATTCCTGAAATTTTGATTTCAGACAACGGCCCGCCTTACAATAGCAAGGAATTTGCTTATTTCTCAGAGAACTATGAGTTCAAGCATACTACGTCATCGCCATTGTACCCAAAATCTAATGGGAAAGTTGAAAATGCAGTTAAAATTGCAAAGAACCTGATGAAGAAATGCCAATTAGACAAAAGCGATCGTTTTCTCGCTCTATTAGATTGGAGAAATACTCCCTCTGAAAATATTGGAACTTCTGCAGTTCAACGACTAATGGCACGCCGTACAAGAACTCTGCTACCAATCAAAACCGAACTTTTGAAACCAGCCCTAACCTCAAATAGTCTTTCTCAAATATATATGGCATTAGAGAAGATTTTGAGATTTAATATGCATTTTAACCCTATGCCAGGCCTCGTGCACCTAGTTTTTTACCCCAGATGTGTTGGAATAGAGAAGAAGATCATCGAAAATTTTGCTTTTTTTTTGCCCATTTTGCCCCACTCATGAGGCCTCAGGGGAGGTATTAATTTGTCATAACATTTCACAATTTATATTCCTCTTATCCTAGAGATGCTTCAAACCAAAAATGGTAATGATTGGCCTTGTAGTTTGCAAGAAGTTAACAAAGTAAAATTGTTAACAGACGACTAAGACCGATGGCATAGTCCGGAAAACTGTTTGACCTACTTTTAGCCCTAAAGTAGGTCACAAACGGACAGACCAATCCAGCTGAAATGCAAACAGAATTTATATTCCTCCGAGAGGAAGGTTGTGACTAAATCTCAGGGCAACATCTGCATCAGTAATGAAAACATTAGAGTACCACCAACAATAGCCTGTAAAAGCTAATTAATGTAGGGTGTTTTTCTTACACCATGATTTGTAGAACTTGGCTTCAGGTAGTATCAGCAATCATAAGGATGTGACATACTTTCTTTTCATTGTAAAAACATGCAGACAAATCATGTACTCTCTATGCAATATTTTCACTCGATATAGGGTGTATGTGTACCAAGTTTGATGGTCTTAGCCCCAACGGTTCGGTCTGTATCCTAGCTGCTACTATGACCTTTGACCTTGAGAAACAATAGGCATCCTCCACTTTTTTCTTCTTTTTTCCCCACACATTTATTCACATAATGACTATAGTCAGGGTTTTAACATCATGCCCTTACAAACCCACCCGACTAGGGGGTACAGGGTATTTTATCTACCATTTACTCACACATCCACTCTAATAGGCAGATAGAAGAAGAGGAAGAGGATTAGAAAGGAATGAAGTTACTCTAGCTAGCTGGCTTATCATATGTACACTATACAAAATAATATTATTCTGATAGGTTGTCACAAACTAAAGGTACCAAATGTATATCAAATGTACTGTTTTGACATTGATAATAACTTCCGAGGATACATAGGCTAATGTATACAATTACATATTATATATTCCGGATGATCTAAAATCTATAAATCTTTTAATTTATGAAATGCATTCCATTTCTTTTCAAAGACATCTACATAATCATTTTTGCATGCTAACTCACAGTCTTTCTACTTTGTACACATTTGTCCAAGTGGTAAAATGTGTACAAAGTAGAAAGACATACCCTCCACTTGGCATAAGCTAGGTGTATGCAGTGTACCAAGTTTAACGGTCTGACGGTCCTAGCCCCAACAGTTAGGTCTGTATCCTACGGAAGCCGATAGGTGCCAGGGTATAGAATTAATATTTATTTAACTGGCGGCCACCACTTAATTTATGTGGCGGCCACCACTTAATTTAACTGGCGGCCGCCACTTATTATCTGGCGGCCACCATATAAAATAACTGGTAGCCGCCAGTTATTTTATCTGGCGGCCGCCACTTAATTTATATATGGCAACTGCCAATTGCAAAAACAATGTAATTCGTATTGCTGATTGATTATTTTGGAAAGATTTAGAATAGTACGCAAACACGCAGCATCGTTTTTCAAAGTGTATAGGGACAGTCGGAGGAGAAATTGTCTTCTACAATTGTTGACAAGCAGAAAAGGAACCTAAAATGTCTCTTTTGTCAAAACTTCGTACTCCTAAATTGGAGGGAGGGGGCTCCATTCATCCTTCAATTGATCAGTTAATTCATTATTACATTTTTACCATTCATTACTACCACCAAAAGAGTGGGATGGGGGCCAATCCGCCAATTAATCTTATTTCACATGTGAAAATAATTTAGTTTGTATGTGAAAATAACAGAAATTGAACGTTGTCCAAAAATGGAGTGTCAGCCCCGTGGTTCTACATATTTAACAGTACAATCGAAAAACAATAATTTAATGCTCTTAATTGTATATATATATCACTTACATATTACTAAGAATTGGGGAGGGCTTGCACCCCTTTCATTCTGAGAGAGAGATAAAGAAAGAGAGAGGAGTTGAATAACTGGTGACAGCCATATAAATATTTAAATTGAGTGGCGGCCGCCATATAAATTAAGTGGCGGCTGCCAGTTAATTTATGTGGCGGCTGCCAGTTAATTTATATGGTGGCCGCCATATAATTAACTTGCGGCCGCCACAAATTAACTGCCAGTTAATTTATGTGGCAGCTGCCAGTTAATTTATATGGCGGCCACCATATAATTAACTGGCGGCCGCCACATAAATTAAGTGGCAACTGCCAGATAAATTAAGTGGCGGTCACCACATAACTTAAGTGGCGGCCGCCAGTTAAATAAATATTAATTCTATACCCTGGCACCTATCGGCTTCCGTAGTATCCTGCCTACAAGGTTTTCCTACCAAGTGATACTGCGACCTTGAAAAATAATAGGCATCTTCCTCTCATCATGGTGATGAAATATACCAAGTTGTAATATCCTGGATCTTACGGTTCAGTTTACATCATGCCTAGAAGGTTTTCCTGCTAAGTGATACTACGACCTTTAAAACCAAAAGGCTTCCTCCACTTGGAATGAGGAGTATGTGTACCAAGTTTGACAGTCCTAGCCCTAATAGTTCAGTCTGTATTCTGCCTACAAGGTTTACCTATTAACTGATACTATGACCTTGAAAAATTACAAGTACAGTGTATCTTCCTCTCATCATGGTGATCAAGTATACCAAGTTGTTACATACAGCTATATCAAAAATAATTGTAATAAACCTTTTATTTAATACTGGTATTTTGTAAAAAGTTCCCACTACGAGGAGGGGCCCTGTCCTCAAGTAGTGCTGACATGGGGGTTGTGATATGAACAATTGAACTGGTTAACCCTTGTATGGCAGTTTCTGGTTCTTTATGTACATATACTGGTTTTAAAAAAAAAATAACAACCTTCTTTTATTTTGTTATATCATGTCAATGATTTTGTTATATAACAGATGCATATATATACGTATATATAAAGTATATATTGATTATATATTGTTTAATGTCCCTCTCGAGAATTTTTCACTCATATGGAGACGTTAAAAGTATATGTGTGTGTTGGTATACATGGGTGTGTGTGTGTGTAGATATATATGTATGTGTATGTATGGGTATATATATATGTATATATTTATATATGTGTGTGTGTATGCTTATGCCTATATACATCTAATTGAGGGGGCCCCTGGCACTCTAGGTGAGAATTATAAGGGGATCTCTGCGGAGACTTTACCCAGAAATATTAATGTATTTTGAAATTAAAGACTGATTTGGAAAGGAAAAAAAGTATACTAGCGATTCACAGAGAATTTGCCTCATATCCAAATCCGTTCATATTGACCATGAACAGCTCTAATGTATTTTTCATTTCTTATATTCATATTCATTTACTAAACCACCGTTTGTTTACATTGCTTCTATTTTGTTGCATAAAACGAACTCCTATCTCTATCACAGTCACATTGTGACATACGTCAACACATATACATGATGTCACACATCGCCTCGATCACCCTGCCTTTTATTAACATTGCACAATGCACTGTATTTTGGAGGTAGGAGACCGCAATATTGGGATGATAATCCATGTAAGTTCACAATCTTAATCTGAGGTGTGACTTGCGAGATCTTTGTAACATATGTTTCAATATTTTTTCAAATCATAGTACGCTCTCTCAGTCGCGTGCTTTAAACTAGTTCATAATCCGTTCATAGCCAATATGAACGGATTGTGTCGCACGCTGAAATTGGTTGGTTCATAGAGGAAAATGCGATTTGTAATATAAGTATCAAGTTGTAATATCCCAGAGCTTATGGTTTGGTCTGTATCCTGCCTACAAGGTTTTACTTTTAAGTGATACTAAAACCTTGACCTTTGATCTTGGAAAAACAATAGGCATCTTCCTTTCACCATTGTGATTGAATGTACTAAGTTGTAAAATCCTGGAGCTTACGGTTCGGTCTGTATCTGTGTCTTTGATGGGCGTAGAAAAATCCAGAAAACTGTTTGATCTGCTTTAAGCCCCAAAGTAGGTCACTGACAAATGGACCATTCCAGCTGAAATGCAAACTGAACTTGTTTTCCTCCAAGAGGCAGCTTGTGACAAAATTTCAGGGCAATATCTTAATCCGAAATAATGAAAGTCTGGAAAACTGTTTGACCTACTTTAAGCCCTGAAGTAGGTCCCTGATGAACGGACCAATCCAGCTGAAATGCAAACCAAACTTGTATTCTTCTGAGAGGAAGCTTGTGATTAAATTTCAGGGCAATATCTGTATCCGTAATGAAAAAAGTCCAGAAAACTGTTTATTTTGACATAAAGTACTGGTCACAGTGTACCATCCAGCTGAAATGCAAACTCACTCTTACACTTCTTGAGGGAGAAATTGTGACCAAATTTCAATGCTGTACATGCATCTGTTATGAAAAAGTTTGGAAAACATTACCTCAGACAGCGACATAACATAATACGCTCTGTCTAAAGACGGGCATATAAAAACAACAAACCGAAATGAAACTCGATTTGTCTTTTATTTTTCCTTCTGCAGTTTTCAAGTTTGGACCTTCTTATTTTACACAGTATTTGTATGGGTATGGAAGATATGCATGTAGCAAGGATTTTGAATTTCTTTAATTCTAAGAAAATTACAGGTTGTTGAACTTGGTCCATTTTGAGGAAATATTATATCAAATAAAGGACATGCTTTGTCCTTTTAACTCCTCTCACAGTTTAGAAGCTATGGTATTTATAAATAATTTGAAGATGTGCATAGTGCAAGGATTTTGACGCTCAACAATTTTTAATTTTCTTCCGACATTTTGAATATCGAGGTTGTTCACTCAGGTCCTTGGTCAAATTTGGGGAAATATTTTACACACAGAACTCTTGGTTTTTCTATCTACCTCCTGTCAGTTTTAAGCTAAGACCCTTTATTCATATTATGCAAAGAAAGTATGTCACAGCCTGATACTACCTGAAGCAAATTATGGCTTAACAAAAACACCCTATGTAGCATTTTCACGGGCATATCATGTACCATTTGCAGTACTCTTGTTTTAAGGTGGCTCACTACACCCAGAAATAGTTTCTTAAATCAGTACGAATTGATTTAATTATAAAAGATATGATGATATACAATAAGTATATAAGCCAAAAAAGCAAAAAACATACAAATTTGAATAAAAACATGATTTTCAAAAAAATTATTTCATTACATATGAACAAGACTCAGGGGGAGGGGGGGGGGGAGGGAGGGGGGGATTTGAACTCGAGATCTACGGTTCACCAGCCCTATGCTTTAACCACTGAGCTATATGATGATAGACAAACAAACCGATCGATACAGATAATTTCACAAAACATTTAAATCGCCATCTTGTGACATGGTGTCATACAGAGTATAATTAGCTTTAGTGTAGTGAGCTACCTTAAGGGTCGTAGTGGATCTGTAAAAAAAATCTTGAACGATCTCCCCAATAGTCCCCACCTCACATGAATTTAAAATTTGAAACAGTCTTTATTAGATAAACAATGTTTTACATTTGTAAAGTGTAAATTTATTCACAAAAAATCTAACAGTTTTACATTAAACAAGAGGCCCACAGGCCTTATCTGTCACCTGAATACTGGTGAAAAAGTATCACTACTTCCCATGGGCTATGAAATCTAGAAAAAAATTCCTCTTCTGAATATCTAAGCTAAATTCTAATGTTCACCAACAGTATAAAACAAGATGTGTTCTTAAAACTTCACTGCCCTCAAAAGTGCATACACTGATGAAAGGCTTTAAATAATAGGTGTATTAACATTAAAACATCAAAAGATATGATTAATTTGGACCCATCCTAAAGTCATAACCCTGGGTTATGAAATTCACCATTTTTTGTACATCCTTTTCTGCTATTCCTAAGTATGCATTTAGATTTTATACAGTATCAGCAAACTTACACATACATAACTATATACTAAGTTTGGCCCCACCCTGGGGTCAGAACCCTTACTCTGGAGAAAATCAAATTTACAAATTTGTACGTAAAAGACTACCTGATCTATCCATTTAGCACTATATACCAAGTTTGGTCCCTTCTTGGGGGTCAGAACCCCTACCCCGGGGATCATGAAATTTACAATTTTGGTAGAGGGCTTCCTCCTCTACATTACTATGCAGTTAGTTTTTCTTACATGTGTGTGGTTCTTGAGAAGAAGATTTTTGAAAATTGGTCAATTTTGGGCAGTTCTTGCCCTGCCCCTAAGGCCCCAGCGGTGCTGGAGTCCTGAAATTTACAATTTATGTCCCCCTTATCCCAATAATGCTTCATACCAAATTTAAAAAGAATTGGACTGGTAGTTATTAAGAAGAAGTTAAAAATGTTTGTTAACGCACGACGGACAACGGAAGACAACCAATTGCAATAGGTCACCTAAAAATAGTATTTATACATGTACGTGTATTACCGGAATTCATGAATGCACAAAAATTATCCATCTATGAATACACATTCATGGCAGATTTGTTAAGTATCTTTAATCAACATCTATTAACAATTTCATTTAAATTGGATCCTTAATTTTCTCCACTCAGAGTGGATCTTGCATCTAATTTTAACTAAATTGATCTATTCACTATTGCTTAATACTGTCATGCATAGCTTATTAATCATGGAACTACCTTTTCAAATGATAGATTATATATGTATTTTGTACATCAGAATTTGCACTGTTATGTGCAAGTATTGATCAGCTTAGCAAAACTACAGCTTACACTTTATAAACTATAGTTTACAATGAATGAATTTAGTTCCTCTGCATCCATTTATTTTGAAAACTCACATGAAAAAGAAATGTTTGCCAAATATTTTTCTTTCATGGAATTCAATACTTATTACTTTGTTTTGTGATGCAATTAGGATTGTCTTTTACTGTCACTGCAAAATTAAGTAAGAGATGTATTCTCGATTTAAAACACACAAAGTAGACTGTAGAAATGATCTTTTAATTCATCCATAGAAATAAAAAAGAACACACTGGTACAACACTCGAGATAAAATGTGAATGCCATATTACCAGGAATATTTCTTGAGTAAGAATTCTAATTTAAATCTACATTGAATCAAATACAAACAAAACATACATGTAATTTAATTCATTAATTCAAAATGAATCCAAATCGATAAAAGTAGAACTAATGATGGCAAACATCCCCTAAATTGCCTTTAACTTTTAAATCTATTTCCACCATGTATAAATCACATTCATCGACAAATTCATACAGGATACTATCAATTTATTTTTAAAAAGTGTTCAACAATTTCTCAAAAAATAATTTTTTACAGTTTCCTCAACATTTTTTTTTTTTTTTTTTTTTTTTTTTTTTTTTACAGTTCTCCAAGAAGATCCAGCTCTGCTATGACATTTTCCCCAGTGACTGTATTGACTGCAGTAACAGTGATCTGAGTCGATCCAAATGACAGAGAAATCTTAACACTCTTTGTAACACCATTTACCGTCAACTTCCCAATCTGAAAGCTTGACTCGTCAATGTATATTGGATTTTCTTCACAAGACCTGTATATTTTCAATGACATTTGTGTTACACCCCTTTTGACTGGTGCAATGTCATCATTGATTTCATATGTCTGCCCAATCTCAACCTCTTCACCAATGGTTACTAACTTTTCAAAAACAAAGATATTGTCTTGACCGTCCATCTTGCATTTCAGATGCTCAGGATCATGGCCTTTCCAGAAAATCCTGTATAGCCCCACCCCATAGGTAAAAGCACATCTCCTGGATGAGATGACTCCGGGAGTGTGACCATAAAGCACTGCACCTTTCAATACAGCTAGTCCTGCCTCATTGGCTCGAATAATTCTAATTCTTGGGAAAGCTTCTTTGATTGTCTCAAACACAAAATGAGACTCAGAGAACCCACCCACCATCATGATGTCCTGGATTTGTCCTTTCAGTTCATGCATAATATTTTCAGCCTCTTGTTTGATCATATTGACCACAGGATTGAATAAAATAGTTTCAACACAATATGCAGATAACTCTAGCTTGCTTTCAGCATACACAGATATATGAGGAGAAAATTTGGACTTGGCAACTATTTCTTTTAAGTTCAATCGATGGTGACTTTCAATAACTTTCTTAAACGAATAAGGAATTGCAAATTTCATTTTGAAATTAACGCTCTTGCTGAATTTCCTTTTCTTCAATTCAATATCACGTTGAAGATCAAGAAAGTCAGATCTGTATCTGTCTTCACACTTTTGGATAATGACACGCCCAAATAAATCATGTAATAGTTGGAAGAAGTTATCATTAACCTTGTTTCCACCCCAGTCCCCCCCACTGGCCCGGTGGAGCTGCTTTAGGGAGCCATCGTTAACGACCTCCATCGCTGTCATGTCAGCCGTCCCACCTGTCAAGACAAACATTGATGGCTACTACCGTCACGTTTTAATTCACATTTATATTGAACATAGGAGCAAAAATTCTCTTAAATATATCTCACTGAATATTACTGTTACAAAATACTGGCAAAACAAATTCTCCTCCAAGTTTAACTGTTACATGATTCGTAGCCAATACCTGGTATATTTTTAAAGAACAAACTCTAGAACCTCAAAATGACAACAAGAGGCCCATGGGCCATAGCTCTCGCCTGAGCAATTGGTTGTATTTTCCCAACATAAAATATCAAATCCTCATTACTTGAATACAACAACATGCATATTACTTAAACACATTTGTTCAATCTTGAGATTATCATATTTTTTAAAAATTCCAATATATGTACATTATATAATTATTCCTTTGTAAAACTGTGACCCCTGCCCAGGCCTGAAGGTTATAAAACTTATACCATACTCATACTCAAATTCAGCCATGTTTGTTTGAGTACAACTCTGAGCAAGGTTTGAAATATACTCAAAAATCTCGAGTATGTACTCCATTTGAGCATGAGAATGATTTTATAAATGTTTTTAATAACCTTCACTTTTGAGTATAAGTATGATTTAGAGCAAAGATTTTGAGTTTGAGTATAAAAACGTGCTCAAAAAAGTTTTATAACCCCAGGCCAGATCCAATGGGTCAAGGTGTGGACAATACTGAACTTACACTACAGGAGAATAATTGCATAATTGACAAATTGTATTGTTCCTGGAAAGGGGTTACAAAGAAACTATCCATGGTTCTTATATTATATCATAACAGAAGTTTCCATAACAAGTTCCTAGATATTCTTGTGTAAAATTTTCATTTATACCTGTCGTGCCTCATAATTGCCCTGGGGTTGATGGTTTGAACAAACTTGAATCTGCATTTTCTAAGGAAGATTTGATTTTTCTGGTTTAGTGGTTCTTAACAGGATTTTCTAAAACCCCAACCAATTTTAATCTTTTTGAAATCATCTCCCTTTGCAAGGGGACATGGCCCTTCAGTTGAACAAATGTGAATCCCTTCACACAAGAATGTTTTGTGTACTTTTGGCTGAAATTGGCCTAATGGTTCTTGAGAAGAAAAATATGAAAAGTTTACAGACTATAGACAAACTTGTTTCAGAAACATTCACTTTAATAGAATTTCAGCCCAGATGAGCTAAAACTGACAAAACATATACTACATGTATGTAAACCTTTACTACCATCCCTAGAGGCTTTATAAAACTTCAGAATTCAGTGACTAGAAAATGTTGTCAGATTTACCTCCAAGATCCATGACCAGGAACTTTTTGCCAGGCCTGTACTTGGATAACTCGTCATCTTGTCGCTCTATCTGAATTTCTTTAACAAACATGGAGGCTACCTCGGGCTCCAAAGCCAGCAGAACATTACAAGGAGAGATTCCAGCCTGTCAACATCAAACTCAAATGCAGAACAAATGGATGAATGTACATTTTGTAGCTTAAGGTAATTTTAAAGCAATGGAATTGCCACCCTGAGAAAAACTATTGATGTTAAACCAAGTTAAAGTGGGTTACGTTTTTGGGGATGTGAAAATTTTCGATTTTGCATTCAAATTTATGTAACATATAATTTAACATAAATATTATAATAATAATTACTAGGCCTGAAAGTAACAAATTATTTTTAAAAAGATTGCAGCACATACATGTCCCTTACCAGTACTAAGTTAAGTCATTCTCAATTTATTATGCCCCCCTTCAAAGAAGAGGGGCATATTGGTTTGCACCTGTCGGTTGGTAGACCACATGTTGTCCACTCAATATCTTGAGAACCATTCACTTGATCGTAATGATATTTCATATGTGGGTTGGTTATGAAAAGAAGAGGACCCCTATTGATTTTGAGGTCACATGGTCAGAGGTCAAGGGTCAAACTGGACATAGGAATATACTGTCTGCTCAATATCTTGAGAACCCTTTGCTCCACAGACATTAAATTTCGTACATTGGTACATCATCAGGAGAAGATGACACCTATTGATTTTGAGGTCACATGGTCAAAGGTCATGGGTCAAACTGGACATATGAATATACTGTCTGTTCAATATCTTGAGAACCCTTTGCTTGACAGACATCAAACTTGGTACATTGGTACATCTTCAGGAGAAGATGACTACTAATGATTTTGAGGTCACATGGTCAAAGGTCAAGGGTCAAATTGGACATAGGAATATACTGTCCGTTCAATATCTTGAGAACCCTTTGCTTGACAGACATCAAACTTGGTACACTGGTACATCTTCAGGAGTTGACCCCTACTGATTTTTAGGTCACATGGTCAATCCACTCTTGACATAGGAAGATATTGTATGCTCAATATTTTGAATTAATGATACTACTCTCAATTAAATGATGTCTATGTGTATAACCCTTTTCAATTTTGCACCATGGGGGGCATATGTGTTTTACAAACATCTCTTGTTTCTTAATTCATTCAGTAAACTTGCACAATAGAAAATTACAGAGAACTATATAAAGTCCAAGAATTAAAGAAGTTCAGTCAACTGTGAAACCAAGGTCTTACAATTTTTGTCTGAATATGTAAACTGTGATGAAAATAAAAGTAAAACTTAATTTGTATCTACTCATTAAATATAATAAATAATAATGAATTTCAGATTCCTAAGTTAAAGCATAGTCACTGTGGAGAAAAGTCTGGAAAACTACACCCAGTACATTCATCATACAAAAATCAGTCAACCATGTCAAAAACCTAAATATGGTCTGTAAACATACATCAGTCTTTTTACCTGATTAGCACTTTCTTGCATCATCTGTTTTGCCTGCTCTCCCCATATGGCTGGTACTGTCAGTACCCAGCGAATGTCATCGGTACCACAAAGGGATTGGCAGCGGTCAAGGTTACCTAGTAACTTATCCTTGAAGTACTTAATGGACATGGAAAAAACCGTAACTGCCAGGCACTCTCTCCCTTTGTCATCCTGAATTAACGTCTTTCTGTTCAGTTTCTGCATACAAAAATATACCTAGTTAGTGGACTGTATTCATTCCTGAGGAGTTTTACTGCATACAGAGAACATGTCAATATATATAAAGAAAAGTTTGTATCATCTCATTCTGTACATATTCAACAAGTTTTCATTCTTTACAATTTGATGGCCAGAATTCATCATATCATTTTATTATTTCACTCAATCTCCTGTCAAACATATCCACTGCATTTCACAGTTCATAACTTTAGATCATTATTTATATTCCTTGACATTCATAAATCCTACTGTATACATGTAAATGGCTTTTTAATTTAGATTTGAAGTACTGTAAACTACTAAGTACTAGTACATGTTTGAAGTACAGTAAACTACTAAGTACTAATACATGTCTGAAGTATGGTAAACTACTAAGTACTACAATGTAGTACATATTTGAAGTACTGTAAACTACTAAGTACTAGTACAGGTGGCTCAGCTGATTACCTCATCTCTGTGAAGAATCATTTTAAAATAGCTGAAGTAAAAGTAATCATTTTGCTCTTCATCATCACAGATGCTTTTGTACTTCTCCATGGCTTCCTGTCCGAAGGCAACCATCTGCTCAGTCGACTTGTCCATCAGCAGAACAGAAGGCTCCTTTTCTGAAAGTTTCTCCGAGCTTTTGTATGTTGAGGTGCAAAATAGCTGTGGTTTTACTTTCCATGAAAATGCATAGCCAGAATAGGTAGTTCCAATGTCAATAGCAGCAACAAGTAAATAAGAAGATGAATATGCTGTAAAATATATATTTAAATTCAATTACAAAAAGTTTTCTGAGCATTGCCTTAATCTGACATGAACTATGCAAGTTTTATATCAACTGTCAGATACTTAGTCACTTTTCATATTCTCTTTTCACAGTTCTAATACAATTACAATGTAGTTCTAGGCAGATTAGTTCCAAATACTTTATCAGGCAACATTTAAAGCATAGCATATACTGCTAAAATACTTGATAAAAATTCAGTGTCATGTTTACATACAGATTGTACAAAACTTTAAATAATACACAGATCATCTGGTATAGACAGACCACATCATGAATACATATGTACTAAAGTACTAATCTATCACAATTATTAGAAGTCATATAATCTAACTCCATATACTGTTATGTCTGCAGGAGATAAGGTTCTCTAAAAATCAATAAGGAGTGTCAAAAAAGGATTTAAATAATTTTGTCCATGCATTAGTTACCTGTCTGTGTGACTGATGTGGATGGACCAAGTGACTCTGCACTCTTTCCTTGGAATATCTTAGGTCTTGGTGGTATCACTGGGGGAGGCGATTCAACATGAGGTGAAAAAGAAGCAACTTCCTTTTGTGGGGAGAATTTCTCCGCACTTAATCTTTTCTTATCAGTCTTGGATTGCAGATTAAATCTTATATCTTTTGTAAATTTACTTGTTTTACTCTTCTCTTCCTCCACTACATCAGATATAATGGACTGAAGAGAAGCTGTAGAAGATACAGAACTGAAGCTTTCATTTCCTCCGATAGATTTCTCTGGACTGGTGGACAAGGCTGGTAATTCTTTCTGTTGCAGTCTCTCAAGGCCATGTTCCAGTTGTGGCATCTCCTCCTGCCATTTCTTATCTAGCTGCTGTTCTTCCATTTTATGTTCTTCTTCTCTGATTTCTCTGTCATTTGTTACTGTCACCAAAAGAAATCAGGCTGGAAATATGAAACAGGTTAGGTCTGTTCAGCTGTATACTGGTAAGCAAAGTGACAGCTGGTACAAGTTGCATTAAATGAAAGAAAAATATAACCATTCTGACAATTGTAATTAGCATTCATCAGTCTGAAATTTATCTCTTTTAATCAGTGGTTAATCAACAGAAGAAAGGTATCTAGTATGTCAGCATGACTTCACTTCAAATCACTGAGCAAGATGCTTGTGAAACACCATGACCATGTTTTATGATTGAAATCTGACTCTTTTCTTGACATTTGACCTTGGCCTAATTTTAACCTTTACTTTTTTTTCACTTCACCAAATATGAAGCCTCTATTTTGTTATGAAAAAGGGTTTTAATTTGCAAAAACAGACAAACAAACCGATCGGCCAAAACAAAATTCCCACAATTTTTCATCTTGAGAAATATAAAATTTACTATAACACCTGTTATTTATTCTGTAAAAAGCAATATGGTAAGAATTTACAAATAAGTTAACAGATCTCAGTTAAGGGTTTTAGATGTACTCGGTGCACAGGTCTGCAGTAATGTTAGAACTTACCAGAGAAAGACAAGGTAAGTGTGGACTCAAACAAGACTTCCTCTGACAATGGTATCTGGTCTTCTATAACTGTCAACTCTACAATCAGGTAACCAGTGCAATATCAAATGAAGGAGAAACTTTGATTTCAATACATTCATAAAATTTGATGAGTCACTTATTGTTTTACCTATGTCTTGTGTGGCAATATGTTCCCCTTGTGCAGTTTCATCTACTTTCAGCAGTTCCTCTAATCCATTATTTCTTAGCATTTTCTCAAATTCAATCACATTATGATCTTCTTGTAGAATAAACTGAAGGAAATGGTTCATTCTCTGTCGGCGTTTTCCATTCTTTGGCAGGATTTTCTCTCGAATTGTAGCAACATCTCCAATGCATTTAGATAACGTTTCTTTAGCTAAAGTAATTTGCATTTCATCCAGGATAACTTTGTAGTTGGATGTGATGACCTTTCTGATATTTTCTGAAAATAATCATTGGTCAAGTTTATACATGAAAATATACAAGTAAATATTTTCCTGATATTTCTGAGTTAGCCTTCGGAATATCAATTGAAAAAAGTCTGTATATACACTAACCTGCCCTGCTATGGATGTCTGAGGGATCAATTAACTCCACAATATCACAATAACCTAGATCCTTTAAGGCTGTAACAAAGTACTCAACAGCCTCAGGATTCCCATTCTCAATGAATGACAGAAGCATTTCTGTTCTTTTGTGACAACTGGGAGCAGTCTTTATAGAGTCCATGGCACTTTGTGAGAAGTGGTTAGATTTTGATAATACTGAGACTAAAGATCTCGGTTCCAGTTCAGAGATCAGAATGCTTCTCTGGGCTTTTATTCTCTCTTTAATCAGTGCTGCCTTTGAGGTACCTGAAAGCAAACAGACTTTGTATTAATTTTCTGGTGATGTTTTTAATCACACAAGTGCATTTTTATGGCATCTTTGCTGTAGCATTTCAAATTCCTTTACAATGCATGTAACAAGTGAAAATTAACTTACATGATTTTGCTGCTGCTGAACTTGCATATGAAACCTGTACCCTGACTTCAAGAGACTCAGTACCCTGCATCATCTCTGGAGCATTCACTCTCTTCAGCATGCCCAATACCATCTCCACCAGTCTGTTGTTTTCCCTCGCATTGAGCAGAGTTTGCACAGCTTGGTCAGTGACCGGCCTTAACTGTATAACTACAGAACCAGTAGCCACATCTTCAATATCCATTTGTCCATGAGCAATTGCCTCCTCCAAAATCCTAGTGTCCTTGGATTGAATTTGTTGATGGAGAGCTTGTTCCAATTGTTTTCCATTGGGGCCTTGCATAGACAACCTTACATTTACAGATTCATGGGGTGCACGTGCTGAAAGAAAAGAAAGTGAGGCAATGTGTCTGATTACTCAACAAACTTTCAGTTGCTAGAACCACCCATGTTATTGCAAATATGGTCACTTTTGATAAAAGTTAAAATCTCTATAGAAGCACATCCAGACATAATGTACATGTTTCCATTTCATTAAGTCTTACTTGTATGTGACTAAGTCTTACCTGTATGTGACTAAGTCTTACCTGTATGTGACTAAGTCTTACCTGTGTGTGACTAAGTCTTACCTGTGTGTGACTAAGTCTTACCTGTATGTGACTAAGTCTTACCTGTATGTGACGATGCAGCTGTACATGTTACTTTTCACTAAGTCTTACCTGTATGTGAGGATGCAGCTGTACATGTTTCCATTTCACTAAGTCTTACCTGTATGTGACGATGCAGCTGTACATGTTTACATTTCACTAAGTCTTACCTGTATGTGACTAAGCCTTACCTGTATGTGACTAAGTCTTACCTGTATGTGACTAAGTCTTACCTGTATGTGACGATGCAGCTGTACATGTTTCCATTTCACTAAGTCTTACCTGTATGTGACGATGCAGCTGTACATGTTTACATTTCACTAAGTCTTACCTGTATGTGACTAAGCCTTACCTGTATGTGACTAAGTCTTACCTGTATGTGACGATGCAGCTGTACATGTTTACATTTCACTAAGTCTTACCTGTATGTGACTAAGTCTTACCTGTATGTGACTAAGTCTTACCTGTGTGTGACTAAGTCTTACCTGTGTGTGACTAAGTCTTACCTGTATGTGACTAAGTCTTACCTGTATGTGACTAAATCTTACCTGTATGTGACTAAGTCTTACCTGTATGTGACTAAGTCTTACCTGTATATGACGATGCAGCTGTACATGTTTACATTTCACTAAGTCTTACCTGTATGTGACTAAGCCTTACCTGTATGTAACTAAGTCTTACCTGTATGTGACTAAGTCTTACCTGTATGTGACTAAGTCTTACCTGTATATGACGATGCAGCTGTACATGTTTACATTTCACTAAGTCTTACCTGTATGTGACTAAGTCTTACCTGTATGTGACGATGCAACTGTACATGTTTACATTTCAGTAAGTCTTACCTGTATGTGACGATGCAGCTGTATATGTTTCCATTTCACTAAGTCTTACTTGTATGTGACGATGCAGCTGTACATGTTTCCATTTCATTAAGTCTTACCTGTATGTGACTAAGTCTTACCAGTATGTGACGATGTAGCTGTACATGTTTACATTTCACTAAGTCTTACCTGTATGTGACTAAGTCTTACCTGTATGTGACTAAGTCTTACCTGTATGTGACGATGCAGCTGTACATGTTTACATTTCACTAAGTCTTACCTGTATGTGACTAAGTCTTACCTGTATGTGACTATGTCTTACCTGTATGTGACTAAGTCTTACCTGTGTGTGACTAAGTCTTACCTGTATGTGACTAAGTCTTACCTGTATGTGACGATGCAGCTGTACATGTTTCCATTTCACTAAGTCTTACCTGTATGTGACGATGCAGCTGTACATGTTTACATTTCACTAAGTCTTACCTGTATGTGACTAAGCCTTACCTGTATGTGACTAAGTCTTACCTGTATGTGACTAAGTCTTACCTGTATGTGACGATGCAGCTGTAAAACTGTGTGATACTGTACAATTCAGCTTTTCATTTGATTCTGCAAAAGAATTCATAGGTAAATATTTTCAACATGTGTATGATATTTACAACATGGTAGAATCGGGGATGGGTTTAATTACTTGTATTTTTAAAACTATTTTCCATTACAATGCCAACAAGAGGTACTGTGAGCAATGCTCACTAAGAATACCCCCCCCCCCCCCCCCCCCCCGCTTACCCCAATCTCCCAAAGGGTGTTGGTAATAGGTATAAACTACCTCTTTTCTGAGTGTAAAAAAGAAATGGCATGACAAACCGAACCATATTGCTACTTCGATGTCCAGTGCACGTGACCTTTGACCTTTTGACCCCAAAATCGATAGGGAACATCTTCATCCCATGGGTAGTCCATATGTATGATATGGTGACTGTAGGTGGAAAGGATAACGCTTTAGAGCCCGGAAACCATATTGCTACTTCGATGTCCAGTGCGCTTGACCTTTGACCTTTTGACCCCAAAATCGATAGGGAACATCTTCATCCCATGGGTAGTCCATATATATGATATGGTGACGGTAGGTGGAAAGGATAATGCTTTAGAGCCCGGAAACCATTGCGTCTACAGACGGACGGATGGACGGACGGACAGACGGACAACCCGATTCCAGTATACCCCCCCCCCCCAACAACTTGTTGCGGGGGGGTATAATTACTTCAATTAATTACAACTAGTACTAAAAGTAACAGGGACCATTACAGATGTTCCCCAAACATCCCCCATCTTCCTAGTGTTTTTTTTTTGTTTAAGTAAGTCCAATTGAATTAATGAATAGACACCTATATCATATTACAACAAGAGGCCCATGGGCCACATTGGTCACCTGAGCTCATATCTAAAGATTTTTCCTATATATTCGCATGTAAAAATCTGATCCCTATTGAGGCCCCAACCTACTCCCGGGGACCATGATTTTTTATAAACTTGAATCTGCACTATGGCAGGAAGCTTTCATGTAAACATAAACTTTTCTGGCCCAGTGATTTTTCAGAAGATTTTTAGATTTTGCCTATATATTTGTATGTAAAATTTTGACCTTCTATTTTGGCCCCATCTTACCCCTGAGGACCATGATATTTACAAACTTGAATCTGCACTATATCAGGAAGCTTTCATGCAAATGTAAACTTCTTTGGCCCAATGGTTCTTAAGGAGAAAATTTTTAAATATTTTTTGTCTATTAGTTATGTAAAACTTTGATCCCTTATTGTGGCCCCATCCTAGCCCCAGGGGTCATGAGTTTTACAAACTTGAATCTACACTATGTCAAAAAGCTTTCATATTAATCTCAGCTTTTCTGGCTCAGTGGTTCTTGAGAAGATTTTCCCTATATATTTGTATGTAAAACTTTGATCCCCTATTGTTGCCTCAACTTACCCCCGGGGGCTATGATTTTAACAAACTTGAATCTGCACTATATCAGGAAGCTTTCGTGTAAATTTCTGCTTTCCTGTCCAAGTAGTTTTTAAGAAGATTTTAAAAGATTTTCCCTATATATTTGCATTTAAAACTTTGATCCCCTATTGTTGTCTCAACTTACCCCCGGCAGCCATGATTTTAACAAACTTAAATCTGCACTATGTCAGAAAGCTTTCATGTAAATATCAGCTTTTCTGGCTCAGTGGTTCTTGAGAAGAAGATTTTTAAATGACCCCACCCTATTTTTGTGATTATCTCCCCTTTGAAAGAGACATGGCCCTTCATTTGAACAAACTTAAAAGCCCTCACCCCAAGGATGCTTTTGGCCAAGTTTGGTTGAAATTGGCACGGTGGTTCTGGAGAAGAAGTTGAAAATGTATAAAGTTTACAGACAGACAGATAGACGACGGACAACAGGCAATCAGAAAAGCTCACTTGAGCTTTCAGCTCAGGTGAGCTAAAAAGGACTACCTGTTCTTTCTAAATATCCAGTTAGTTTTAATTTAGAAACAATAGCACTAAAGAAGATATATGTTATTTTTAACAAGAGGCCCACAGGCCTTATCGGTCACCTGAGTACTTGTGAAAAGTATCACTACTCCCAAGGGCTATGAAATCTAGAAAAAATTTCCTCTTCTGAATATCTATTAAAGCTAAATTCTAATGTTCAGCAACAGTATAAAACAAAAAGTGTTTTTAAACTTCAATGCCCTCAAAAGTGCAGACACTGATGAAAGACTTTACATAATTTAATATGTGCATTAACATTAAAAGATATGACTAAATTGGACCCATCCTAGAGTCAAAAACCTGGGTTGTGAAATTCATCATTTTTTGTACATCCTTTTCTGCTATTCCTAAGTATGCATTTAGATTTTACACAGTATCAGCAAACTTAAATAAGTCCTTCAAATCATTATAATAATTTTGACACCACCCTGAAACCAAACCCTTATCCCTAGGATCATGGAATTTACAATTTTGGTAAAGGACCACCTGCTCCTTCTAAATATCTATATCTAGTATCGATAGCACTATTGACTAAAGAAGATGTTATTTAAATGTTTTACACATAAACACTATATACTAAGTTTGGTTCCACCCTGGTATCAGAACTCCTACCCTGGGGATCATGAAATTTACAATTTTGGTATAGGCCTTTCTCCTCTACATCACTATGCATTTAGTTTTTCTTACATATGTGCAGTCTAGAGAAGAAGATTTTTTAAAAATTGGTCAATCTTGGGCAGTTTTTGCCCTCTCGTAAGTCCCCAGGGGCACAGGAGTCCTGAAATTTACAATTTATGTTCCCCTTGTTCCAAAGATGCTTCACACCAAATTTGAATAGAATTGGACAGGTAGTTATCAAGAAGTTAAAAATGTTCAATAGTTAACTCACGACATACGATGACGGATGAGGGACCTAAAAATGTTTTATGCATAAACGCTATGTACAAAGTTTGGTTCGGCCCTGGGGTCAGAACATCTACCCTGGGGATAATGAAATTTACAATTTTGGTAGAGGCCTTCCTGCTCTAGACTACATCACTATATATTTAGTTTTTCTTACACATGGCGGTTGTAGAGAAGATGTTTGAAAATTGGTAATTTTTGGCAGTTTATGCCCCGCCCCTCAGGCCCCAGGAGTGCAGAAGTACTGAAATTTACAATTTATGTCACCCTTTTCCAAATGATGTTTCATACCAAATTTGAAAAGAATTGGAATGGTAGTTATCAAGAAGTTAAAAAATTTCTATTGTTCACACATTTAAAAACTGACCATCTGGGCCCCACTCTGATACCAAAACCCCCACCCCTGAGATCATCAAATTTACAATTTTGGTAAAGGACTACCTGCTCTTTCTAAATATCCATTTACTTTACTTAGGTGATCTAAAAAGTGATCCAGTTAAATGGTTTGGTCTCTGTAGATACATACCTACTCCTACAAATCCAGAGTCAGATTTCACAAGCTCCTCAAGAACGTCAGTATACTTCTCTTTTTTCAAAATATATAAGAAAATATGGAAGCAGTTAAGGTCCTTTTTCTTCACTGTATCAAGGAAATACTCCACTTGTTTCCCGCGCATTTTTTTCTCTGTTATTCTATCATGATCAGGAATGTTCAGTGCACTCTCCTCAAACAAGAGGTCACTAAGATGTAGAGATTCGAGTTCATCAAGGAGAAATTCTTCATGTTTCTGAAGACAGGAGATCTGTAGACTCCTCAGTTTCGGGTCCAGAGTTGGTTTACCTAATCATAGAATGCCAATAGTGATAAATATGTTCTTGCATTTCTCAGCAGAGATACAGAAAAGCTACTTTTTGATTCACTGGTACTCCAAATTAACACTTTTGATTAAACTTCAAATTTTTTGCATACTAGGTACAGGTATATAATATAATGCATAATTATATACAAAAACAACACTGGCCAGAAGATTCCTCTAGAAAGAAACAATTTTAAAGAATATGTGAATTATGTAACCTAAATTGTATAGAAGATGAATTTCATTTCCTCACTAATTGTCCATTCTATGTTGAAGAGAGATTTTTTTTCCACGATATATACAAGCTCAACAAAATTTCAAATTCATTTGGTTGATGATTAATGAAGACAAACCAGTAATTGTCAAATTTTGTGAATACTTAACTTAGTTAAAACTTTCAGAAAAAGAGGTGATGCTTTAAAACTGCAAAAATTCATTTAGTTTATTATTCATATGTTGGTATAACACTGATATTGTCCATTTACTTATGTATATACCTGATTTGCAATTCATATATGTATGTACTTGTTTCCCCTATATGCACCACCCACATGTAGTTTGCAGTTCATGTAGTCTGTAGTTAATGTTGTAAAGTTTTTTGAAATTTCCTTCTTTATAAGCTGTCTTGCTGTTATATTATGCCCTCTGAGCCCAAAATTGGAATAAACTTTTCTCTCATATCCACGTATGTAAGATACAGATATTCTATGAAAGAAAGGTATGAAAAATATTTCTATCTTTCATATCACGTGACGTTTATCTTTCATACCCCATGACGTAATAATCAATACACAACTAGCCTGCAACGTCGCAAAGCTCTTGTACAAAAAATGACAGATTGTAATGTCCCTGATAATCACCAGGTGTACAAAATGTATGTGACCGGACACAAAAATACACATTCCTTGAACAACTACTGCACACTCAACAACAAATTCCTCATATCGAAAATGCTGTCGAGTACATCTACATGTATGTCATCCGGTGCATTATGCCAGTTCACAGAAACCCAGCCCACACGGTCAATTAGTTCTAGGCCTACAATGTACCTCCACATTCACTCTGTCAACGTCTACTGTCCGTGTCTCAGGTGAAATAAGTGCCTTCAATGTCCATGAGACTCGAGTCCTTGCACGCGTGGAAAACGAAAGTCTAGCCAGTGCCATGTCCATATTCACCAACAAAAACCACTTGGAATCTCTCTTCACACACTTGTCATTGAATAACTGCTCAATTAATATCAGTATCAATGCTCCTCTAAGAAAAAAACGTGCAGTTGTGGATTCATATTCTGATTAGGTCTGTCAAAATGTTTCGCGCTGATGTACTGTCGAGTTACGTCACGCATCACCCTGATTATTGATTTTTTCAAAGAGGAATAACTCTAATACAATTCACTTATACACTCGTTGGCCGATTTTTTTGTCGGTAACATAGTTGCCAAAATGAAGGTCATAGAATTCGATTCAGGTGTTATTTTTAATGTACAGTGAAAAATTAATTAATTGGAAAATTCTCAAAATGGCGTCGCTAGGCACAAGGAAAACGGAAAACTCTAGAAATATGAGAGAAAAATACTCTCTTATAAGTTGCCATGAAATATTAAGGTGATTCCACCCTCGGGGTTGCAAAAAAGCGGTAAAACCCTCGGCAAAGCCTGGGGTTTCACAGATTTTTTGCAACCCTCGGGTGGAATCACCTTATATTTCATGGTTACTCATAAGAGAGTCTTATAATCTTAACTCATACAAAATGAAACCATATGTTGTTTTTTAATATGTGAATACTTCAGAAAACAAGAGGCACATGGACCACATTGCTGAATTAAGCTACCACATTTTCCCCACATGCAGTTATACAATAGTTCCCTCTTACATAGACTAGAGAAAATAAGCCATCACACCTAAATTTCCCATTTCTACATCATGTTTCAATTAGAATGGCAAATTACATTTCTAAGAACACAGATATATAGATCTGTAAAAGGGAGGGAAAATACAATGAACAGAATTTGAATCTTGTCCCCCCCCCCCCCCCTAATATCTAGTAAGGTGCTATACCAACTTAGCTATCTAGCCACCAGTGATCAAATTTGGATACAGATCCATCATTTTTAAAACAACATGCTGAAATATTCTGCAATTTTCATAAATATTCTGGTTATTGATGTTCTGATCAGTTTCTGCCTCCCAAAAACAAAGGTAACTTAGTATAAAGGATAATAAAGCATATACAAACCTCTTTTCTTTATTTCACCACTCCTCTCCTTCATTCTAATTATCAGGTCCCCTCTGTTCAAATCTACATCCACTACCCTGAAGAGCTCCTTGCAAGCAGGTTTACCTTTCATCAAAAGTATTTTCAAAAGCTTGGATTTCTGCTGCTTTGCAGTATGAAAATGATCAATGTCTGACACATTAGTTTCATCCAGGAAACCATACATTTGGTCCACCATGAATCTAGCATCTTGACTGTCTGGAAGTTCTTCTTTGAGGAGACAAAAATTTTGTTGTATGCATACAGCATACTCAGCTGCAAATAGAGAAATAAAGTGGTGAGAAACAATTCATATGAAAAACCGACTAATCCTAATGAGTACATAAAGATATACTGAAAATTACTCACAAGGTTTATGTTTCAGTTTTCTGTCCTTTTGAAGTGTCTCCAACACTAAAAGACACTTCAAAGACTGCAGTGCAAATAGAAACGGACTGAGTAAAGCTGTCCTTTTTTCTAAAATATCAAGGAGCCCCTTTACTCTGGAATATTTCCTATCACAATCTGACACAGCATCATGTTCTCTAACACTAATGTAACCAGCCTCAAACATTTCATCTACAACTTCTCTGGGCTCCAGTTCTTCATGCAAGAAGGATGAATGTTTCTGCAGTAGCTCAACAGTGATTGCAAAAGGTGGTTTTCTTCGTTTGGCATCTGATATATAAAACATTAATTTAAAGAAATCATTGAATATGCTACAGAAACACAAAACATGAAGTATTTCAGAAAATTTGTTTTAATAAACATGCAATAAATTTGCAATGTGGAACTCAGAGGAAAAACAGTTTTATCATTTTGACTCTACCTTTCTTTGCCTCCACAAGTTTTGGAACTTGTTTACGAACATGCTCAATTTTCTCCGCTACATGACAATGACAGGGCTTTTTGTTCATGAGATCAACAAATTCTTTGCACCTTTTCTTCTTAATGATGAGTTTGACAAGTTTCTCACACTTTGTGTATCTGTTATGGGTTTTGCAGACATAGTCATCTTCCTCTCTACCACTCAACAAATCTCTCTGCTTCAGGTCATCTTGAAGGGATTGATAAATAATGTTTTCTTTGAGAAACACAAATGATCTCCTGACTGCAAGTTCATCAGGACATTCTGCAATGCAATGTTCTTCGAACTTAGTGAATGTTTAAAAAAGAATGTAATTCACTTTCAGAAAATAAATCATTTAGTTAATCCTAGTCATTTGTCGGTACAAATTGCCTTATACATTGCATGTGCCAGTGGATCTAATCACATATGCTAATTGTTTTCTTTATATCACACTCTTTAACTATGTAATACATTTTATAGATACATTCTTGGGTCAAAGGTTATGGATACACAATTCATCTCTGACATAATAGTCAAGTGGTTACCTGCAAATATTTCATTCTTATAGTCTGTGATGTCATAAACAAGCATTAACACAACATTCTTGTAAAACAGCATTTCTACATCTCAGATTTTAATGCAGCACTTCAAAATCTGATTTAATCAGGCTCAGATTTCTCAAACAAGAGGCCCATGGGCCACATTGCTCAACTGAGTCACCTTGGTCCATATTTAGAGATTCGCATGTAAAACTTTGATCCCCTATTGTGGCTCCACCCTACCCCCGAGGGCCATGATTTTAACAAATTGAATCTGCACTATGTCAGAAAGCTTTCATGTAAATCTTTTCTGGCGCAGTGGTTCTTGAGAAGAATATTTTTAAAGAGTTTCCCTTTATATTTGTATGTAAAACTTTGATCCCCTATTGCAGCCCCATCATACCCCGGGGGCCATGAATTGAACAAACTTGAATCTGCACTATGTCATGAAGCTTTCATGTAAATATCAGCTTTTCTGGCCCAGTGGTTCTTGAGAAGAAGATTTTTAAATGACACCATCCTATTTTTGCATTTTTGTGATTATCTCCCCTTTGAAAGGGACATGGCCCTTCATTTGAACAAATTTGAAAGCCCTTCACCCAAGGATGCTTTTGTCAAAGTTTGGCTGAAATTGGCCCAGTGGTTCTGGAGAAGAAGTTGAAAATGTAAAAAGTTTACAGACAGACAACGGACAACAGGCGATCAGAAAAGTTCACTTGAGCTTTAAGCTCATGTGAGCTAAAAATCAGAGAAAAATTCCCCACAATAGGGGATTTTCGAGTTCTTCCATGTCCGTGTTTATTCTGCATTTAGTCACTATTACGTCATATTTTTTTAGGTATGGTCATATCCGGTTTATCGTAGTTAACATAAATACAGTAAGTCTTATGTAAGTGTATATACAACTTATTGAAATGGACGTTGATTCTATGGAAGTATAATCGAACTAAAGAAATTTTTGTTATAGATAAGTGTTTCTTGTTCCTTTTACCGTAAAAGTAATATACAAAGGCTATGTAAGCTTGCGATTGGCCCTATAATCTAAATTTTGAAATCCTTTCCAAAAATGTTGGTGTAGATACGTAAAAAGAATTGATTCAAGCTCTTAAAAGTCAGTCGCCGATCTAGTCTAGTCAATCTAGCTCAAAAATGAGCAAAACCTCAAACTAATTGTAACAGAAATGAAATTTTGATTATTCATGCAAGAAAACACATGCAAACAACACATTAAAAATCAGCTTTTGTATTTCCATGGGAAAATTGGAATTTTGGGGTAAAATGATGTGTTTTTTCATGAAAATCGCTAAAAACTGGAAATTGAAGAAAATGTCCATTTTATGTAACATACAGTAAAAATAAGTTTCATATCTCAAATTTTAACCTGGAAATGTTCGATTAAATTTTTTTACAGCAGAATAAATTCTTTCCTTGAGTGTAATTTTTGGGTAAAATCTTGCTTTTTTGAATATAATTGTTAAAGATTGAAATTTTAAGAAGAAAACCCACATTTTGTCATTCATTTGAGTCTACCAATAAAAAATTGAAGTTAGGATTTATTTTAAAAACTGCTCAACAAGTAAGATATATAGATTATTGGCAATATATATGAAAAATACCATTTTAGGTAGGAAAACCTACCTTTTTCTAAAACAAAAACAGTGAAAAACTGGAAATGATAGGAAATGACTGTTTTATAGAAGAGATGACATTGATCTTATAAATTTAAGAATAAAACGTCCAAATGCACAACTAAACTTTTCTACACCAAAATTTATTTTCCCTTGCCGAATTTTGGGCTGAAATCTTCATTTTCCAACAAAAATCATTAAAAATTGGATTTTGGAAGAAAATACTTTTTCCTGTCCATTAGGCATATATGAGTTACCACATGAAGATTTATACATTAAAATAAACTGTTAACACAAAACAAGTGCCCCTTCAAAAATGGTCTGTTAAAGATGACCTACATTTTTGCAGTTACTCCCCTTACATCGGAAGTTGGAGGCGCACTTACCATTCCGGTCCTATGTTTCACATAAATACATGTAGTATTTTAAAACAAACAGTGTATAGTAAAGCTTACGTTACCAAATTCTTTATTAAGCTGAGTTTTAACAGCTTGTACTACATCTATGACGAAACAAGGTTCAGTTTCTTCGATTTTATAAAGAAATCTTTAATACGTGCACTTCGTCAAGTTCTAGAGTATGGGAAAGAGGGGGGGGGGGGGGGGGGGGGGTGTTATAGCCGTATTTGATTTTTAGTTCTATCCAAATTATTGTGCAATTAATACCGAGAATTTCAGAAGTAATCTGTTTTAAAAACAATGGACACATAGAATTAAAAGCAAAATGAATTAGCTAGCGCGCAACATCGTAAAAAAAAAAAAATGGGGGTGGGGGTGGGGTTGTGAAGATAATTTCACAATATTGCCTGAAAAATGACAAGTAAATTTTAATCCAAAGTTATAAAAATTCTTGATGGTGTGTGTGGTGGTGGTGGGGGGGGGGGGCTAAGGTTGTTCTCTCAGTTCAATTTTACACTTCCACTGTGTACAGTTCACGACAATGCTATTTTTAAAAAAAGAGGAGATAGGGCAACCAATCTGTCTAAAAATCGACCTCTGTACGTAAAAATTTATCAACTTTGCATGTAATGATAAAAGGTGTAGAGCCATTACTGCTACGTGCCTGATAATTATATAAGTGATCATTTGAGTAATTGCAGTACAGTTCAGTCCATGTTTTTACAAGTACAACGGCTAGTGTCACAATTTGCCTTGCATTTACAGCGAAAAACGTTCAAAAGTTTATCTGGCGCGACTTGTAATTTAGTTTTAACGGATACAAGAATTGCTGAGAGCAGTGATAAGCCCCAGTTCGAAGGATCCAAATTAATCATTTCTTTAGTCCACTCTCTGACTTAAAAAAATTCTTGCAGTGCTCCTCTTCTGCAGCTGTAGTTAGTAGTTAGTGGCAATGACTGAACTTATAAAAATGATATTGTGTTAGACAATACTTCACAAAGCAAATCTCCTATAAGTGTCTCTATGGTATTCCATCGTACAAAGTCGATATGACATCGACACCAGAATATATCTTTTTCTCTATGAAATCCTCATATAGGAAGGTGAAGATAACGAACAGTGATCCATCTCGTAACTTCTATAAGCAATACAAAATGGAGAGGTGGGCAAACACGGACCCCTGGATATACCAGAAGTGGGATCAGGTGCCTATGGACTATGATGAGTAAGCACCCCCTGTTGACCGGTTACACCTGCCGTGAGCTCTATATCTTAATAAGGCAAACGGAGTCACCCTTATTCAATATCATTGTGCCAAAAACGCCCTAACAATCTATATGAAACAAATCAGACAGATTTGACCCAATGATAGGTTGTATTGGCAAAGTAGATTGTTATAACGACCATATAATTCGCGAAATGCTGGCTTTAAACGAAACAGTTGAAACCCCTTCACCATCAACTTGTTTGTCAGTAGCCTGCCTCCATTTAAAAACTAATCATATACAGAATTTTTTCGCAATTTGTCTACATTTTGACTATACAGGACCCGTTCCGATGCCGAATATTCTTGATGTTGTGTCGCATCCTGTGAATGCATGTAGAAAGGGCAAGGATTGACAAACTTCATTTCCTAAAAAGACGTCTGGTTTTAACGATATTCTTCACTTAGGGGCAAGATAAAAAATTCAATGTCTCACAAAAAACTAAGTTCACATAGTTTTCACCAAGACTCCCCCCCCCCCCCCCCCCCCCCCCCCTTTAAAACTTAATATGACAAATGTTGAAACTAATCGAATAACAAGAAAAGAAATGTACGATTATAAATAACACTCTGTATACCTTTTCTACTGTTTATTCACAAATGAAAGTGTACATTAAATCTATTAAATGTTCATTAATATGTTTTAAATATTATGTGGTATTCAACAGTCGCTTGTCTTTTTCCTTTTTTCCCTAAAGTGTAATCGATGTCAGATGACAGAAACTTACGGGAGTTTTTATTCCCCTCCCCCTAACTAACTGAATTTAAATTTTCATCCGACATTGATCTCGTCCCTTAGGGCAGTTATGTTTATTTCAGAGTTCGTTGCTATTTCTGTGCTTTATATAAAGACATTTCAAACACAATGTGCATTTTGTATGATCCTCTAAAATTTACGATAAATAACTGTATCCCATTTCCATTCTCAATGATCGTGTGCCAGCGTGGCGAGAATTCCATCGTCATCGAAAACAAGTTTTGTCTTGAATAGATGGCCGGGCGGTCTAGCGCGCTGTTCGCATGCTGCTAGGAGATGTGGTTCTGCAGGTCGTGAGCCCAAGACTAACTCGATTTTACATCAAATCATGATACTATGCGCAAGTGTTTACTTACATTGATTTTTATTATTTATATTATCAATGTTTTATTATCATTATTATTACCCATGAATGACTCCCCAAACCTGAATTTGAAAAAGAAAAGCAAGAATACTTTACTTACTTAGTTTTATAAAAGTTTTTAATACAAAACGCTTGCTCAAATGAAGATACAAAATAACTGAAACTTTTAACCCGAATGGCTTTCCATACTTTCTTTTTTAACAACCATAATTCCCCCTTGTAAATTGACACTAATTCTTTAAGATTTTATTTATAATTGATTATTCATAACTTCTAAAGTAAATATTGTGTTTTATAATTAAAATTAATTCAGTAGAGGGTTAAACAAAATATTTTGAAGCTTTATTCGCGAAAGTTCCCCGGGAAAGGAAGTCTGCAAAGAATATGAGATGCTGAGCAATATTATATGTATACAGAAGGTCTTAAAATCACCTTTTTAATACAACTGTTAAGCTGTTTAATCGCGTTTTTTATTACATGCACTTTAGATCGTCGTGTATAACTTTAGTCCAATGACTGTCACAGTTAAGTTACTCCCCTTTATGTGTACGGTGTGCCGTTAACACCACAAAATATCGATGGTTTACTAAAACATTTAGTCTAAATTTGAAATATTTCCCATTGTCCGATTTTTTGTATGTTGTTAATCATGCTTTTGTTTATTAAATTCCATCGAGTTTGTTTCTGTTGCAATTACTTTGAGGTGATTTGCTAGATTGACTAGATCGGTAAAGAAAACTGACTGAGTTGTCGGAAATCATCAATAAAATTGTGGGGGAAAATTGAATGAAGACATATACCAGCTATTGAAAGTTATTATGTCATGATTTATCTTTACAAATATTGACACCATTGGAATGAATGGCGACTTCGGCATTCAAATCCGATAATGGATATATCGGTACTTCTGAGGCATGCATGTAGAATGAAGGAGGGGGAGGGAAACAACCATAACTTTCTATTATTTATCTATACAAATAAAGATATATTTCGTGACACAACCATCAAGACCCCCCCCCCCCCCCCCCCCCCCCCGACTTTTTATGGTGGCAGAAGTGAATGGAACGAATGCAATTTATGAAGTGAATCCATAATGTGTTCTCCCTACGATTCAAGTAATCAGAATTTGGGGGGAAAATTCTTATGCAATATACATGATACGCTACTACCCTAACCCCCCCCCCCCCCAACCCCCCAGCGTTGGCACGATAAGGAACCCTCACTGCTACGGCCCTGAGCGCTAAGCATGGGTCTAAATTTGCGGTACTTAACCTAAAGCTGTTGGTGTCTTAAAGTGAGAAATGAGTGAAAACTCCTCGACGAGTCGTAAAAACAATCAATCATTCATCCCCCCCCCCCCCTACTGAATTTTAAAAGGTGTGAAAATATATATATTGAGGTATAATAAGTCGTATGTCACTACTTAACCTTCATCCATACATTTCAAATTTGAAAGATTTTGAATATTAGTCAAAAGAACATGTTAGGATTTGTTTGTTTTGATATATTTATTTATTCTTGTCAAGAATTTTTGACAAAGTAGTGTGAAGGCATCTTCTCTGACTACCCACCCCCCTTCCCTGACAAACGATGTTACGTGCCTGTTTTCCCCTCTTACGTAAATCCGCATTACATCCCTCTGCCACACACCAATGGCACTGGTACTTAAATTCGGTATCAAAACCAGTGAGTAAAATAAATGAACGAAATCGTCTTGATTGTTAGCTAAACCGGAAGAAAGCATGCCTAAAAAAATCGCCAAATCACGTGACTTAGGTAGGTTCTAAAACACAAAATACGCACGGAACGGAAGAACTCGAAAATCCCCTATTATAACTCAGTGATTTCTCTTTTGTTTGAGAGCCTCGGAATCCCACCGCGACATCCAACAGCTATAACGATATAGCCTACTACGAGATGTAACATTGCATGGTTTAGTTGGCTATGATGTCATAGCTAGTAAAGCAATGAAAGCCACTTGATGACATTGAGTTTTTAACAATATATTTCAATAACAATTCCTGCCTATCCGAACTAAATCAAAAAATATATTTTACCTTGTGTATCACTAAGGGATCCAAATATGCCTGAATCTACAATAAACAATGAATACATTGACTCTAAAACAGAAAAATATGGACCAATCAGGCTATTGTAACAATATAAAATGCGTGTGATGTTTCATTTCGCCATCTTACCATCAGAAACATGTGAAAGCTGCCTATCCGTTGAATCCACCATAAGTCTCCACGGCTCTTTTAGGTCAATGCTTTAAGAATATGCAACAAAGAATATCCTGGAATGGAATTTTTTTCATAAATTATTGTTTGTCCATTCCTACTACAGGGGAATGGCTGGAAACTTTAATTTGGAGTCAGGAATTGTAACTCAAATAATTTGAGACACATGTACCAAGTAGATCAGATGTACCATACTTCCCATTTACATGTTTACTATTATTCAATTCAATTCTTTATTGGCACTAAAGCAAATGCATTAAGTGTTGTTAGCCATGTAGTACATATGTGTATAAGATACTTAATTTAGGCCTGACTTATCTGGCAGCCACCAATTAATTTATATGGCAGCCGACACCTAATTTATTAATTAAAGTTTTTTTGACAGCAAATTCGACAAAATTAATGGTACAGAGTAATGAAAAACACAGATCTACGTACTCAAGTTGCACTCAGTTTCCGGAGACTGATGGAAGTATGATAAATAATGTGGCGGAAGTCTGATAAATTGATTTAGTGGTATTGAACGCCAGATAATAAGTAGTAATCTCAGCGAGATTCGTCGAGGCTGAATATTTGGACTGAGCCTTGAATACAGACACATTGAGCGACTTATTGACAAAAATTCCGGTGCCTGTGCCTCGACGATTCTCGCCGCGATTAAATTAGCGAGACTGAGATACTACGATTATACTATTCTCTTTAGAGAAGTCGAGAGGCATAGCTATGCCTTTCGACTTCTCTAAAGAGAATACGATTATACGAGTCTTCATATTGATCATCATGATGTCATGCCCACAGTGCGATGATACCTTATTTAGCTCTGGCATGTAGAAGAATATTGATAGCCTAAACATCACTTGCCAAAAAAATGGCCGATCTCCATTCCAAAGTCTCGATGAACATCCTACTTCCTACTTTCTGGAACAAACCGAAAGTTGATTAATGAACCTCTAAATATGCTTTCATTACAGGTTACACAATTCATTAACTGCAATCTTCGCAACCAGGGGAGTGATGCGACAGCTAGGCCTAATATTATAAAACAAAACTACGAGTACGATGTAATATTTGGATATTGATGCTAAAAATAGCATTGTAAAATTTTACTTTCGTTTTTACTCACGAAGGTGTTTTGATCCATTCTTTCATGGGGCATTTTGTGAAAAGTGATGAATATTGTGGTGTGGTAAGTATAATAAAGTCATTAATTTACCCTCTCTATCCTGAAAGTGTTGATATTTCTGACAGTAGTCTTTCGTGCTCATCATTTAACCACATTGAGGCCTATAGATCTAGCTGTTTTTATTGAATGTCCAAAATATTACCCCCATGGCGGATTTAAGGCCCCCCCCCCCCCCATTTTTCAAATTTAAGGTAAATTGTGGTCTCTTGTTTAGAACAATGTAAAACGATAAAAGAAGAACTTCTTCCACTCTCGGAAAAATAAATCAAATGACAATTTTTTTAAATTTATAATTACTTTTATTGGGAGAATTTATATTTTTTTCCAAAAACCCTCGAAACTTACGGAAGCCGATAGGTGCCAGGGTATAGAATTAATATTTATTTAACTGGCGGCCGCGACTTAATTTATCTGGCGGCCGCCACTTATTATCTGGCGGCTGCCACATAAATTAAGTGGCGGCCGCCACTTAATTTAACTGGCGGCCGCCACTTATTATCTGGCGGCCGCCATATAAATTAACTGGCGGCCGCCACTTAATTTATCTGGTGGCCCCCACTTAATTTAACTGGCGGCCGCCACTTATTATCTGGTGGCCGCCAGTTAATTTATCTGGCGGCCGCCAGTTGATTATATGGCGGCCGCCACTCAATTTAAATCATTTATATGGCTGTCACCAGTTATTCAATTCCTCTCTCTTTCTCTATCTTTCTCTCAAAATGAAAGGGGTGCAATGACACTGCAATCCATCCCCAATGCTTAGTAATATGTATGTGATATATATATATACAATTAAGAGCATTAAATTATTGTTTTTCGATTGTACTGTTAAATACGTAGAATCACGGGGCTGACACTCCATTTTTTTGACAACGTTCAATTTCTATTATTTTCACATGCAAACTAAATTATTTTCACATGTGAAATAAGATTAATTTGCGGATTGACCCCCACCCCACTCTTTGGGTGGTAGTAATGAATGGTAAAAATGTAATAATGAATGAACTGATCAATTGAAGGATGAACGGAGTCCCCTCCCTCCAATTTAGGAGTACAAAGTTTGGACAAAAGAGACATTTTAGGTTCCTTTTCTGCTTGTCAACAATTGTAGAGGACAATTTCTCCTCTGACTGTCCCTATACACTTTGAAAAACGATGCTGCGTGTTTGCGTACTATTCTAAATCTTTCCAAAATAATCACTCAGCGATACGAATTATATTGTTTTTGCAATTGGCAGCCGCCATATATAAATTAAGTGGCGGCCGCCAGATAAAATAAGTGGCAGCCGCCAGTTAATTTATATGGCGGCCGCCAGTTAATAAGTGGCGGTCGCCAGTTAAATTAAGTGGCGGCCGCCACATAAATTAAGTGGCGGCCGCCAGTTAAATAAATATTAATTCTATACCCTGGCACCTATTGGCTTCCATAGAAACTTACGTATACGTCATATTTTATTCATTTCACCTTAATAACATGACAGAAAATATTAAAAATGACCATAAAGGAGACATATTTCAAACCCTATAAAATCTGTAAAATCCAGGAGCTTCGCCTTGGACACACTGGCCCTGACTGGGGTCCTTAAGGCGGCCCCCAGACCCCCTGCCTTATAAAGTTGCGCCCTCACCTGCAATTCCTGGAATATCAACTCTTTCCTTAGATGTCAATTTTTTTTTAAAATGAGACCAAAAGTTTGTGATGAGCCCTAATCCGAGATTCCTCTGACTCTTACCAATCACTCTTACATGTTGGGAACACTTCCCCACGAAAACGCGATTATCCCTCTTTAGCGAAAGTAAATATATCCTGTAAAACTGAGAAAAACGCCCAATCAGTACATCTCTTCATGTTTCATGTGTAAAGAAGAAAAAGTGCTAAAATGTCTGATACTTCTGCAAATATATTAATCAAAACACTCACAATGTGTATTGGATTTCAGACTGCTTCCCTCATATGCAACAAAGCTGATTTGAAATTTCTAGACTGCATAATGGCAAATTCCGTGCAATGCTGAATAAATGTGACACTCATACTAAACATATGACACGCATTTTCTCTATCAAATTGACAACACATGTGTTGTCAATTTGATAGAGAAAATGCGTGTCATATGTTTAGTATGAGTGTCACATTTATTCAGCATTGCACGGAATTTGCCATTATTTTCCATCAAGACACCAAAACAAATGTTAATGGTAATGTTTACTTTCTCGCGAAAGAGGGATAATCATGTTTTAGTGAGAGGGAAGTGTTCCCAACCTGTTTTTTATTGTGACAAGGATTCGCGAGCCCCTGTGATCAGTCTAAGGGAACCTAATTTGTGATTGTTTTTATTATAATTATTATTTAGAATTTTATTTAAAAACAATATTAACCTAGCTTGGAACTAGCTATTCTGCATTTTGACTGATCAGATGGATATCACAATGACTACTCGATCATAGCTTGTAGAAGAGCTCTGTTCATGAAAGATATAAACTTACTCTTTACTAATTTATATTCCCATATGATACTGCATGTCCGGGACTCCACTACTGTATACAGAGAAATATTCGATGTGATTTGGACAAATTTGAATTTTCACTATGCCAGGAAGCATTCACATATATAATTAAGTTTCTTTTTTATTTTATTTTTTTGGCCCAGAAGATTTTTAATTAACTTCACCTAATTTTTGCCTTTTCTTTATTACCCCGCCCTAATACGCAATTTCCGAGTTGCCCAACAGTTTTTTCCCTTTCTGGAACTCTTACGCACAGTGAGATGCAAAACATAATATCGTCCACATGTGGTGGGTATAAATGCTTATCGCTGCCTTCATATATTGCCTTTAGGCCAATTACCAGACATTACGCAACCACCCAATCTGCAGGGACACACAATATTAGTAAATTTTTTAATGATAAATTAGCTCAAACAAAAATCAATAATCACCATTTTTCTTTTATTAAAATATCACTCGTGCAGAGGAGGAAATAAAAAAATTCATATTTAATCTAATGGCCTAATTCAAACAAATATTATTCTTGATACGGTCAGTTTAATGTATACCAACGGCTGATATAAACAAACTTTACACTTTCATGACTTTTATTCGTATTTATATAGCTAGTCTATAGTATATGTATACATCTTGTACCCACCCAAGCGTTCAACAGAACACTTAACGTACCTCCATCACAGAAGAACTGATATCTCAGAAGTTGCGTATTGGAAGGGGGATGGCCCTTAATTTAATCAAACTTGAATCCCCTTCACCCAAAGATACTCTGTGCCAAGATTGGTTGAAAGTAATTAACCCATTATTTCAAAAGAAGATGATGTTTTGAAAAGTTGATGACAATGGACTTTGCCTCAGGTGAGCTCAAAAGGTACAATGTCCTATGTCGCAGTATGCAGTGGCACCCTCACTGCTGAATGGCCCATAGTGCCTATCATAGGTAAATATTTATGGCATCCGATCTTCATGCACCTAGGCTGATGTGTCCATTCTTGAAATTCTTATGATGTTAAACCACAAACAAGATCGAAGCCACATCGCTCACCTGAGTTACCTTGGCGCATATTTCAAATATTTTCCCTATATATTTGCATGTAAAACTTTGATCTCTAATGTGGCCCCAACCTACCCCTGGGGGCCATGTTTTTACAAACTTGAATTTGCACTATGTCAAGAAGCTTTTATGTAAATGTAACTTTTGGCCCAGTGGTTCTTCAGAAAAAGATTTCCCCATTATATTTGTATTTAAAACTGTGATCCCCTCTTCTGGCCCCAGCCTACACCCAGGGGCTGTGATATTGACAAACTTGAATTTACACTATGTCAGGAAGCTTTCATGTAAATGTAAACTTCTCTGGCCCAAAGGTTCTTGAGAAAATGTAAACTTTTCTGACCCAGTGGTTCTTGAGAAGAAGATTCTTAAAGATTTTCACTATATATTTGTATGTAAAACTTTGATCCCCTATTGTGACCCCACTCTACCCCCGGGGGCCATAATTTTAACAAACTTGAATCTGCATAATGTCGGGGAGCTTTAAGGTATATATTAGCTCTTCTGGCCCAGTGATTCTTAAGAAGATTTCTAGATGACCCCACCCTAATTTTGCATTTTTGTGATTATCTCCCCTTTGACCCTTCATTTGAACAAACTTGAAAGCCCTTCACCCAAGGATGCTTTTGCTAAGTTCGATTGAAATCGGCCCATTGGTTCTGGAGAAGAAGTCGAAAATGTAAAAAGTTTACAGACAGACAGACGACAGAAAATATTCAGGTGATTAGAGAAGGTCACTTGAACTTTCAGCTCAGGTGAGCTAAAAAGTATTTACAATAAGCAATACACTTTACTTTCAGAGTTGTCCTGATTGATAAACAAAACATGAATTATGAAGAACCTGGAAGTGACACACAGTGAATTGTCAGGAGTGAAATGTCTGGGTTAGAGGAGAAACCAAGAAAGGTGATGTCTGGTTTGGAGGAGAGACAGCGCCCAGTGTCGGGCTCCTCAGGAACAATGCTCATAGCTGCCATGGACTTTGGAACTACTTATTCAGGATATGCCTTTAAGTTTCCCCTCGACTCCCCAAAGTATATTTACATCAAATCCTGGAATGAAGAAGCGGGTAGCAGCTGCTTGCCTTCGGAAAAGGCCCCCTCATGTGTTCTTTTGAGAGCTAATGGAGAATTTAAGTCATTTGGTTATAAGGCTGAAAAAGAATACAACGAAATCTCAAGTGAAGGTCAAATGGAGGAATGGCATTTTTTCAAGCATTTCAAAATGATTTTGCACAATGAAGAAGTGGGTATAGGACATTTAATCATATTTGAAAAATATTTTGATGACGAAATTCTTGTACTTTGTGTAATTCTTCATACATTTTCTTGCAGAACCTTAGTAGCGAAACAATGCTCAAAGATTCTCGAGGATATGAAATGCCAGCGAAACTTGTTTTCACACATTGTATCAGATTTATGAAAGAAGACTTACTGAAGATGGTGAAAAAGAAGAAATTAGAGGCTGCTTATACAGTGAATGACATCAGATGGGTGTTAACAGTACCTGCCATCTGGGAGGAACCTGCGAAAAAGTTCATGAGAGAAGCTGCAGAGGATGTAAGTTAATGAAGCATTGAGCTATTTTACAAAAATACTGGCACAATTATACATTTATTGCCGGATAATGAGGGGTATTCATATTAAGGAACTTTTGAGAACAACCACACAGGACACTGTAACTGTAGGTACTCGGTTCAATACTTGCTTTATTGGTCCAAATATATAATACATTTATTACTTAAGCCTATCCAATTGAAATTTTTTATATCAATTCAAATTTTAAGGGTTTGGTAAGTACTACATTTTGTGGTGGAAGGACTAATAAAAAAACTAAGTCTGTATGAATTTTTACCAGTTTTTGTACACCCATCTTTAGATAGGACATACATGTATATGTATTTTGGTATGGCGATCGTGTCCGTTCGTCCCTCCCGCTTTGTGTCCAGCTCGTACGTAACTCCAATACTATAAGACCTAGAATCATCTAACTTTTTCAGCTGATGCATCTTGGGTGGGTCGCACTTTAAAGTTAGGTCACTGTGACCTTTGATTAAGACTATATGGCCAAATATGGCAAAATCCTGTGCAACTCATAACTGGACAATTATTTGGTCTATAATCATTAATTCAAACTTGGTCTGTTAATGCACTGTTAGTGTTTTTCTTTTCATAATTCTCCTTCAATGTAGTGTAACAGGAAAGAAGAAAAGCAAACCCAGAACCCCTGCATTACTAGTCAGGTGCTCTAACCACTGATTGAGCTACCAAAGCCAATATCCACAGTCCATATTGCCCAAAACACTACATTCCTCCCTCCTTAAATTATCTTTGCCCTCGAAGACACGCAACCCAGATTCTTTTGCCCCTGGCAGGATTTTCACCTGCAAGTCCAGGGGTGGTCAACGACACCAGATGTAACACAAAAGGAGAAAATTTACAGATGGACCAGGAACTGAAGAACTGCATGAATTACTAGTCTGGTGCTCTAACCACTGAGCTATCCAGGCCCAAACCACTACAACAGAAATAAAAAATATGCTTTAAAAAATGACAATCTGTATACAAAATTTATTTCAGGTTTGAACCTTTTTAAGCTTAATTATATGATTGTATAATTTTGTGCTTTTTGAATGGCTGAGATCCAACAGAAAAATAGAATGTTATGTTCACCTGCATCATCATGTGCTTTTGAGGTGAATATAACATTTTATATTTCAACTTTAAGCTAAAAATAAAATTGGGAACATTAAAATATTCTTGATATGATATATAATTTAGTACCATTTATAGTTTCAATTCAAAATGAATAGGTTATTCTAGTATCACTTATTTGAACGTGATATCATTATCAAAGACATACACAACATTTCTGATATTTTCACTAAAATCATATTTTTATCTCCTCTATATGAAGATTTCTGAAGTAGGTTTAACTTTTATATCGTAGTAAAATTACAATACTTTGTATATCAGCCTGGGTAGCTCAGTGGATAGATCACTGAATGCTAGGGTCCCGGGTTCAATCCTCAATTGTTCCAGGGATTTTTCTTTCCTTCTTTGCTACAGTGATGTCTTTTTATACAACTTACTGTAATATGTATAAGCTGACTTTACAACAAGATATGCTAACTCTAAAATAGGCATGGTAATATACACAAAGATATTCTGTAGAAATGAGATAGAATTTAAGTGAATGACAATTTTATTTTATATTATTGAGAAACATCACATATTCCCTTAACTCAAAACAAATCACTTAATGGTAAAAGATACCAAAACAGTGACTGATAAATCCTTACCATTAGTAAGAATAATGCACATTTTGGAGTATTAAAATCCAAGGTCCTATAACACTAGCTGGCCAGTGAATCAGAGATCATGTTGACTCCTAGAGCACTAGCTGGTCAGTGAATCAATGATCATGTTGACTCCTAGAGCACTAGCTGGTCAGTGAATCAGTGATCTTATTATATACCTCAGTATGAGAATTCTATGCAACACGTAATCTGATTGGTCTAGACAGTCACGTGCCAGGGATGATAAAACTTCATATCTCCCTCTCAAACATCATATCTCCCCATCATATTTACCCCTTGGGCAGCCTCGTGCATTTTCCATTAATTTAACGTCAAGGTAGATGAAGTGTATTGTGACGTCACAATAAGTCCGAGTCATTCTACTTTCATAGTTCATCTTTGATACACCTGGTTTTAGTTTTAGTTAATACAAAAACAAACAAGTAAATTAGCATTCAAAGAGAATGGAAATACAAAAACTGGTTATCTATATTTCGTTGTTTGTACCTTCTACCATAATACGTTGACAGTGCGGTGTTACCGTTAGGGCAATCTCAGCTACATACAATGTATAGATGAGTGGACTCCAATTTCAAATGCACTTTTGTAGTCTTGCTTTGTTTCGATATAATAAACAATCTATTGCATGATAGTGAGGGAGATATGAAGATTTATTCACCCAAGAAAAATCATATTCCCCGAGGGCAACGCCCGAGAGAAATGTATAATATTGACTCCTATAGCACTAGCTGGCCAATGAATCAATGATCATATTGACTCCTATAGCACTAGCTGGCCAGTGAATCAGTGATCATATTGACTCCTATAGCACTAGCTGGCCAGTGAATCAATGGTCATATTGACAGACTCCTATAGCACTAGCTGGCCAGTCAATCAATGATCATGTTGACTCCTATAGCACTAGCTGGCCAGTGAATCAATGGTCATATTGACTCCTATAGCACTAGCTGGCCAGTCAATCAATGATCATATTGACTCCTATAGCACTGGCTGGCCAGTGAATCAATGGTCATATTGACTCCTATAGCACTAGCTGGCCAGTGAATTATTGATCATATTGACTCCTATAGCACTAACTGGCCAGTGAATTAATTGATCGTATTGACTCCTATAGCACTAGCTGGCCAGTGAATCAATGGTCTTATTGACTGACTCCTATAGCACTAGCCGGCCAGTGAATCATTGATCATATTGACTGACTCCTATAGCACTAGCTGGCCAGTGAATCAATGATCATATTGACTCCTATAGCACTAGCTGGCCAGTGAATCAATGATCATATTGACTGACTCCTATAGCACTATCTGGCCAGTGAATCAATGACCATATTGACTGACTCCTATAGCACTAGCTATCTGGCCAGTGAATCAATGATCATATTGACTGACTCCTATAGCACTAGCTGGCCAGTGAATCAATGATCATGTTGACTCCTATAGCACTAGCTGGCCAGTGAATCAATGATCATATTGACTGACTCCTATAGCACTAGCTGGCCAGTGAATCAATGATCATGTTGACTCCTATAGCATTAGCTGGCCAGTGAATCATTGATCATATTGACTGACTCCTATAGCACTAGCTGGCCAGTGAATCAATGGTCTTATTGACTGACTCCTATAGCACTAGCTGGCCAGTGAATCAATGATCATATTGACTGACTCCTATAGCACTATCTGGCCAGTGAATCAATGACCATATTGACTGACTCCTATAGTACTAGCTATCTGGCCAGTGAATCAATGATCATATTGACTGACTCCTATAGCACTAGCTGGCCAGTGAATCAATGATCATGTTGACTCCTATAGCACTAGCTGACCAGTGAATCAATGATCATATTGACTGACTCCTATAGCACTAGCTGGCCAGTGAATCAATGATCATATTGACTCCTATAGCACTATCTGGCCAGTGAATCAATGATCATATTGACTCCTATAGCACTAGCTGGCCAGTGAATCAATGATCATATTGACTGACTCCTATAGCACTATCTGGCCAGTGAATCAATGACCATATTGACTGACTCCTATAGTACTAGCTATCTGGCCAGTGAATCAATGATCATATTGACTGACTCCTATAGCACTAGCTGGCCAGTGAATCAATGATCATGTTGACTCCTATAGCACTAGCTGACCAGTGAATCAATGATCATATTGACTGACTCCTATAGCACTAGCTGGCCAGTAAATCAATGATCATATTGACTCCTATAGCACTATCTGGCCAGTGAATCAATGATCATATTGACTCCTATAGCACTAGCTGGCCAGTGAATCAATGATCATATTGACTGACTCCTATAGCACTATCTGGCCAGTGAATCAATGACCATATTGACTGACTCCTATAGCACTAGCTATCTGGCCAGTGAATCAATGATCATATTGACTGACTCCTATAGCACTAGCTGGCCAGTGAATCAATGATCATGTTGACTCCTATAGCACTATCTGGCCAGTGAATCAATGATCATATTGACTGACTCCTATAGCACTAGCTGGCCAGTGAATCAATGATCATGTTGACTCCTATAGCACTAGCTGACCAGTGAATCAATGATCATATTGACTGACTCCTATAGCACTAGCTGGCCAGTAAATCAATGATCATATTGACTCCTATAGCACTATCTGGCCAGTGAATCAATGATCATATTGACTCCTATAGCACTAGCTGGCCAGTGAATCAATGATCATATTGACTGACTCCTATAGCACTATCTGGCCAGTGAATCAATGACCATATTGACTGACTCCTATAGCACTAGCTATCTGGCCAGTGAATCAATGATCATATTGACTGACTCCTATAGCACTATCTGGCCAGTGAATCAATGACCATATTGACTGACTCCTATAGTACTAGCTATCTGGCCAGTGAATCAATGATCATATTGACTGACTCCTATAGCACTAGCTGGCCAGTGAATCAATGATCATGTTGACTCCTATAGCACTAGCTGGCCAGTGAATCAATGATCTTATTGACTGACTCCTATAGCACTAGCTGGCCAGTGAATCAATGATCATATTGACTGACTCCTATAGCACTAGCTGGCCAGTGAATCAATGATCATATTGACTGACTCCTATAGCACTAGCTGGCCAGTGAATCAATGATCATATTGACTGACTCCTATAGCACTAGCTGGCCAGTGAATCAATGATCATGTTGACTCCTATAGCACTAGCTGGCCAGTGAATCAATGATCATATTGACTGACTCCTATAGCACTAGCTGGCCAGTGAATCAATGATCATGTTGACTGATGTCATGATATAAGTGAAATATTCTCACATAGACATTAAGCACAACATGTTTTTTCTTTCTCGATTTTTCAGGCTGGTATCAAGGGTGATAATTTACTGCTGGCATTGGAGCCAGAAGCTGCATCCATTTACATGAAAGAGATAAATGTGGAGGTTCAGAAAGACATGAATGAGTCTCGACTGTCTGCCTTCTCCCCAGGGACTAAGTACATGATTGTTGACCTGGGAGGTGAGCTCAAAACAAAATCAGCTATAGGGCAGTAAAGGATATTTTTAGGTTTTCTTTTGTAGTATTAATGGGACTGGTTCACAATGTTAAAAAAAATGTCAATTTTGATGTTAAACATTAAAAATATAACTCATTTAATGTTGAGAGCCAAAATTTTGACATTCTGAATGCAAGAATAATAGCAATATTTTAGCCTTAGCTCTGTGTTATGTAAACAAAGGCTAGTCTTTTTTGTTTACAAACAAACCAATGGGATGCTAATTTTGTAATATAAAGCATCTTCTTCTTCTTCTTGTCGTTCGCCTTTACACTTGGATTTCTGCTTCCTCTACGAATCTGGTGGTCTTCTGTAAGTCCTCCACTGTTCCAAATAGCTTTTCCTGGATGGTTGTTGGTAATGGCCATATCCTTTGTCTCAATGCCTGATGGTTCTTGCATGTCTGTAGAATATGTGTTGTATCTTGTTCTGCCTCACCACAGGGACACATTGGGGATGGTACCACTTTCATCACTCTGTTCAGATGTTTGTTTAGTCTATTGTGTCCTGTCCTCAGTCTGAATATGACGGTTTGTTCAGGTCTCGACAGATGGTGGTAACTGTCTTGATGGTTGGATTTTCTGTACAGAGATTTTATTATGGTTTTCATCTCTGCAAGGCAGACTGGGTTTTCCTCCTGTTGTTGTCCAGCACCTTGTTTTGCGAGAATGTCAGCTTGTTCATTACCATAGACTCCACAGTGCGAAGGGATCCATTGTAGCACTGTTATGCGACTTTGAATGTTAAATAGCGCCTGTTCTAGTGATGGTAGCTTGTTGTTTGTCAATCCCTGTAATACGGACAGAGCATCTGTAAGGAAAACAACTGGTGTTGTGATATTGACTTTGTCTGTGATGGTATGTGCAGCATGACTGATGGCTTTTTCTTCAGCTTTATAGTTGGAACAATGCAAGCCTGTTGGTATTGCTTCAGATTGTCGCTCTCCATTTGGATATTGGATGTATATACCAGCCCCTCCGTTTTTTATTGCATTTGTGGCTGATCCGTCCGTGAATACTCTTATCCAAAATTCAGAGGGGTACTGTTCTTCTAGCATGGTCATAGTGTGAGTTTTCTTTACAATATCAGATTGTTCATCTTTGGATGTGATGTTTGGTACTGATGTCTGAATGCTGACATTTCTCAGTTTATCTTCAGTAGGGTAGTCATTTACAGAAAAGGCTATAGGTTTGACTTGCTTTGGTAGCGATTCATGATGTTCTCTTTGTAAAGCTCTTGTCTCTAATACAAAACTTGATCTTTTCAGTGTGCCTGATGAGAGTTGCTTTAGTCTATTATTCATTGGGTGATCTTCAGTACAGCAGTATTTTGCGGCTTGTAACATTGCATTGCACTCCCTTCTCTTACTTAGCGGAGTTATGTTTGTTATCTCCTCCATACTATGTATTGGGGTTGACTTCATGGCACCTGTGATGATTCGTAGTGCCTGGTTCTGTACTTTGTGTAAGGTCTGTAGGTGTGTTTTTGCTGCTGTCATCCATGAGGTAGATCCATATTTAAGATGTGGACGAACATTCCCCTGGTAAACTGATTTTAATATTTTTTCATTGGCACCCCAATTTGTTCCTGCCAATTTCCTCATGATGATTAGTTTTCTTCTTGCTTTTGCTTCAGCTGATGTTATATGCTGCTTCCATGTCATTCTTTTATCAAAGGTTACTCCAAGATATGTTTGTTGGTCTTCAATCTCTAGTGATGTGCTGCCCAGATTAAGCTGTACAGATTGGTTTTTCTGGGAGAGTGAGAACAGAGTTCCAGTTGTTTTTTCTCTGTTGATTGTAACACACCATTGCTCAGCCCATGTCACTACCCTGTCTTAAGTAGTTTGTATTCTGTATTTTGCTGTGGTTGTATATTCCTCTGAGCACCAGAGAACAAGATCGTCTGCATAAAGGGCTGTACGTACACCTTTTGGTAGCTGTTGAACAAGATCGTTCATATAGAGGATAAAAAGTAAAGCATCTTAATTTTGCAGTCACAAATTCAACTTTTAGAAGACACAGTTTGCCTAAAGAATAGTACTTGAAATGTGATAGATATAATAAACTTAGATCGATATCCATTTCTTTTGAAAACTTCGTAAACAATAACATACTGCAATCTTTGTGTACAAAACAAATAATAAACTCTCTAAAATGAGCTTCTGTGATAAAGTATAACTTTAATTTGTGTGAAACCTTTTAAACACAGTAGACAGTAGATTTTGATCATTAAAAGTGAAAAACAAAATTTGGGGGGAAATCATGAATCAGTCCCTTTACAGACAAGCTCAAGAATTTATGGGAACATGAAAGTCTTACTGTATTCTTTTTTTCAATATATTGTTACAGGTGGAACTGTAGATGTGACAGTTCGTGAAGTTCTAGGAGACAGATCTCTGAAGGAAATCACAAAGGCTAGTGGTGGGGCCTGGGGAGGACTGAAAGTTAATGACCAGTTCTATCAGTACATAAAGGAACTTGTGGGTGATAAAATCATGGACAAGTTTATAGAGAAGCATCCATCAGCTCATCTAGAACTTGAACGGGAAATTGAGCAGAAGAAGAGGAACTTGCAAGGTGACAAGGATAGAAAAATTGCAATAAATCTACCTGGCGAACTATTAGAGATGTTTGAGAAAAGAAATGGGAAAAGTATGATGGACTTTGTTCAGTCATCTGGTCGTTACAAGGACAAGGTCAAAATGAAGTACGAGAGGTTGTGGTTTGACCTGTCAGTCACGTTTTCAATGTTTAAGCCGGCAGTGGACAGTATTCTGTATCACATTGGGGATTTGCTTTCATATCCAATCACTCAGGGTTTACAAAACATAATGCTTGTTGGTGGGTTTTCAGATTCCAAAATTATTGAGAAGACAGTAAAAGAAAAGTTTAAAGATTATAGAGTTGTCATTCCCCAAGATGCGGGTCTGGCTGTTCTGAAGGGTGCTGTTTTGTTTGGGCAGAACCCACTTGTTGTATCAGAAAGAGTTAGTCGATTTACATATGGTACTAAACAGTTTCGATACTTCTTAGAGAGCGATCCTCTGGAACTCAGGAAGGAGATAGAAGGTGTGCCTTATTGCAAAAATGTTTTTAACATCTTGGCCAAAAGTGGAGAAACATTCCGGGTAGGTCAAAAGGTCACTACAGAAGTGTCACCCATAACTCCAGAAATGACACAAATGCCAGTTATCTTCTACCAGTCACACAATTCTGTCCAAAAATATGTGGACGAAAATTGTAGAGAAATTGGAGTTTTATTAGTTGATATGCCTGACACAACGGGTGGTCTTGATCGAATAGTGGATGTGTCCTTGACATTTGGCGACACAGAACTACATGTGACTGGAACTGACAGGTCCTCTGGAGAGAAAGTGTCTGTTACAATTCAATTGTTGAAGAGCAAGTGATATAAATGGGCATTTTGACAATCTAATTAGATTGGCAGTTTGATTGTTCAACAATTACTAATGTTTGAATTGTTATATTTTTACGGTTTACAGGTTTGTGCCAAATTTTCCATGGTTTTATTGCATTTGAAGTTTTATCCCCCCCCCCCTCCCTTGAAAAATAGGGGCATACTGTTTTGCATCTGTTGGTCTGTCTGTAGACCAAGTTTTGTCTGCTCAATATCTAAAAAAACCTTTGCTTGAAAGTTACCAGACTTGGTACATTGGTTGCCCGTAGAGAGTCATATTAACCATAGGCAATTACATTTACTATTAAAGAGTAGTAAATTCGAACCCAAGTGATATAATTGCCTATGGTAGGCCTATTTTAAAACAGACATCAACCCTCCACCAAGAAGCAGATGACCTTATGGATTTTGAGGCCAGAAGGTCAAACTGGATATATAGTAAATATTGTCTGATCTTGAAAATCATGTTTGACAGATATCAAACTTGGTACACTGGTACATCCTAATGATTAGATGACCTCTATTGATTTTTAGGTCACAAGGTCAAGGGTCAAACTGGACATAGTAAGATATTGTTTGCGCAATATCTTGAAAACTCTTTGGTTGACAGACATTAAACTTGGAACACTGATTCTACCTAAGCAGTTGATGACCCCTATTGTTTTTGAGGTCACAAGGTCAAAGGCCACGAGTGAAATTACTCTAGACACAATAAGATATTGTCTGCTCAATATCCTGAGAACCTTTTGCTTGACAATCATCAAACTTGGTACACTGGTTCATCCCAAGGAGTAGATGACCCCTATTGATTTTAAGGTCAAAATACTCTTGACATAAGAAAATATTTTCCACTTAATATCTTTGATGATAGTGAGTGAGACATCAAACTTGGTTCACTGGTACCCCCAAAAAGAGCAGATGACCCTCAATGGTTTTCAAGTACCACAGGCATCTTCGCAGGCCAAGTGTCCAATTCACTTACTCTCATCTCACAAGGTCAAAGGTCATAACTTAAACGAATGATTATTTGGAAATGTCTGTTCTGTATCTTGAGATATTGTGGTTGCCTCTGAATGGTAGATGATCCTTATTTTTCTCTATATTACTGCAGACATTCTATTTAATGTTGATCCTTTTCAATATTGCCACATGGGCATGGGCATATTTATTGAAATTGGCCAAAATTACTATTTGGTTGTATTGTTTGTTGAAATGTTGTTATATTTCTTGTTTATTGAAGTTTTAATTGTTATCGTTATATTTTTACAGTTTACCAGTACCTTAATTTTTAATGGTTTTCAATGATACTAGTAAACTGGTAACCCTGAATATTTTGCTGGTTGTTTTTCTTGACCACTTTTCTTCATTATAGTTTATAATTGGAGAGTATTTTCTGGTGTAGCATTTTCTCACTTTTTTTTTTGGTGTTACATTGTTTTGTTTTGTAAAACATATACCTTTCATTATAAAAACATTGCCATTTATATGTGTATACACCCGTTGCGTGACAACTTTGTATATATATGTGACATTTACAGGCATGTAGGGTGCTGTCCAATCTCTTGCTGTATTGAATAAAATATTTATAATCCTATTTTAGATAATGTACCATATTGACTATGTAGAAATATTGCACCCGTCTGCCCCCCTAGACACATGCATTCTATTTTTAGAAGGAAAAGTTGGGTCAGTCAGTCCGTATAAAACCAGAATTAAACGTTGCTGCACATTGACCTAATATGCTTCATGATATCATAGAGGATATGCATATCATATTATGCCATCTGGTAAATATTCAACTCAACATTTCCCATAAACAAGAAGCCCAGACCTTATCTGTCACCCGAGTTGAAAGGATCACTAGCCCCAAGGGCTATGAAACATATAGTAACTTTCCTGTTCTGCATATTTATCGGTAAGGTAATTTCCAATATTCAGGAGCAGTATAAGACAAGGTGTGTTCATAATACACAAGTACTAACACTGATGAAAGACTACAAGAGCCAGACCCCTGGGGTTGTGAAATTCATAATTTTGATATTCCCTTTTGCTTCTCCTAAATGTGCATGAAGTACCGGTATACCTACAGTATCAGCAAAATTAAAGACAAGGTCTTTCATAATCACTATGATAATTTTAGCCATACTCTGAAAGCAAAATGCCTACCCCTGGGATCATGAAATTTACAATTTTGGTAAAAGGCAACCTGCTCCTTCTAAATATCCACTTAATTTCAGCATTTTATTTCAATGTTTTAAATTTTTACTCATATATTACACTTTAAACCAAGTTTGGCCCCACCCTGGAGTCAGAACCTCTACTCCGGGGATCAAGAAAATAATTTTGGTAGAGGGCTTCCTGCTCTTCATACTATGCATTCACTTTTCCTTACAGATGTGCAGTTCTATTTAAAGCAGATTTTAAAAAAAACTACTAGATTTTCGCCCTGCCCCTGAGGCTCCAGGAGTCCTGAAATTTACAATTTATGTTCCCTTGTCCCAACCATGTCTCACTCCAAATTTGAAAAGAATTGGAATGGTAGTTATCAAGATGTTTAAAATGTTCAATAACACATTATAAAAACAAGAATATCAGTAAAGGTATAGCCCAGACAAAATAAATGTATGGAATTGAATTTATTTTGACTGCTCTGTGAATTGTCAATGACAATAGTTTATTCTCATAAACTGACAAAATGTAGTGTAGAGATACATTGCACTAATATAGTTAAATACATACATGCGTGAGAAAAATGAATCACAGTATCTGATAATGAGCCAACCAAGAGAGCTAACTCTCTCAATAATGGATTTTATAAATTTACAGTTTCATCAATTTGATTTTATTTGTGTTAAAAAGTTGTTCAAACTTATACACATTTGGGTGTAAATAGAAGTACTTTGGTACATAGAGTAATCTTTTTGCAGTATAGATGGATCATTACAATTAAATAATGGTACTCATCGCCAATTTCATTTTTCAAACATAACTTACAAATTTGTAATCAGCAACGGTCAATTCATTATAATTGCCAACCCCGCTTTATTGCCAAAATTGGTCTTAACAAAAGTCGACAATATATCGAGGGAGCACTGTATATGTTCTGATTATTTTGACCTGGTCCAAAAGTCCCCTGTCCCAAGGAATGTTTGTGATTAATTTATAATGAAAGGCTCAAGAGATGGCAACTTTTATATCAAAAACTGTTGAAATAAGGAACTTTTGCATTGAGTGACCTAAACCTTTCCAAATGACCTCGAGAGACCATGTTCCACAAGTCCTTGTCTCAAAGAACATTTGTGATCAATTATATCAATTTGTGATGAAAGGTTTAGGAAATATGAGCTCAGACAAACAGACACGACGGCAACGACATGCTCCCCCTGGAATTTTTCAGGGAGCATAGAAAGAGTTGCCTAATGACAAGAAATGCTTAAATCAAAAAATATCTATTATATATCTATCATAGTGTGAACTACATGTATATACATAAACAAACACAATCTTTAATTAAATTAGTCAGTTTATTTTATGGTGGTTTTTCATTTACAAAGGATATTTCAACAAGACTAAAGGACAAAAATTGTGATTGTAAAGCACTGAATTTTTCTTACAAAACTTTATCAATTACAGAACTCAACCCATGACATTTTATCATTTTTCAAAATTTGAGACACTCAAAGTACAAAAGTTTCCATTTTATTTCACACAACAGACACTAACACAATTGTTTACATCATAAAATTGGTTTCTAAACCTCCGATTGAAATCAAAGTTTTGTCAAATACGTCTTAAAACCTGCTGGTTTCAGTCTAACTGAAAACACACTACAGTTGTAGAGGAATTATTTCACAATGACTGAAATTCCACTTTCTTATGTATACATGTTTCTCAAAGTTTTGTTCTACAGTGTTGGTTTTCAAAGTACATGTACTTTCACAATCCCTTCATTAAAAAAAGTAATTCAGATTTGTACAAGAAACTGTCAAATTCTGGTAGGCTTGACATCTACTAAGTAACATGATTGAAGGTCTGACAAGACTAAGAATGATAAACCATCTTTTGCATAAAGTATAAGATTGTCAAGCCTTGGTCAATAACATGCAAAGATCTTTTGTCCTTTTTTAAAAAAATCAAATGACAGTTCAGGATCATCTCGATGACTGTTCAAATGACAAGAAGCCAGACCATCAGATAAACAGACATGGTGATTTGGAAATACCTAAACCTTCTGGAGGAATAATTACACAACAAACCGCACATCGCATTCATCAATTCCCTTTGCGATAACCTTTCTACCAAACTGTTGAGTTCTGTACATTTTGTGGCCTACCACGTACTACTCTGGAATATTTTCTGACTACACACAAGTTAAATATTTAGTTCATGCAAATCAAATAACAATTAATATTAAAATGAACACTATACATACCGTCTCTCAACATGACATCACACATTACTACTGATAAAGAATAATGATAATTTCAAGATGCACTCCATCACGCAATGACAAATGTACGCCTCTTACTAGATAAAATACATTAAGAAATGAACAAGTACATGTGCACAATATTGGCAGCAATGTTATACATTGAATTAAGTGATACTCAGTAGTCTATAATCAAAATAAAACATCACACACACACAGACTTGTGAAAACAAAAATAGTCTATCATAATACCAGATACAGACACTTAACACTACCCAGACTTTAACAGATACAGACACTTAACACTACCCAGACTTTAACAGATACAGACACTTAACAGTGGACCCTTTCATGATTCATGAAACTTTATAATTCACAGTCTCTCAATTTGAACCACTTACTAAAACACTTATAACTATATATCTTTACCCACCCACATGTAACCAACACAAACACAGGAAATTGTACAGATTAACATTAAACATTGTTCAGCAATCAGACAAATGAAATACAAAGGACAGATGTAACGTGGGAGAAGTTTCACAGCTGGTTAGGCCGCTTCTATCAGCATTGCATATGAATTATAGTAGAAATAGGAATTCTGTCAATTGTCTTTCACACTTTCTATTTCACACTGCTATCAATCCTTTCTGGATTTCCTCTTCCTTGGAGATCTCCTGTGCATAAAAGAATCAAGTTTTTATTTTCAAACTTTAAATATTTAACAACAGTTGCATTAACAATAAGATTTTTAAAACAGGAGTCCCATGACCCTTAATGATCACATGATTAAACATTCAACAACTCCTCAGTAGACTAAGCTTAATGATCACGTGATTAAACATTCAACAACTCCTCAGTAGACTAAGCTTAACGATCACGTGATTAAACATTCAACAACTCCTCAGTAGACTAAGCTTAACGATCACGTGATTAAACATTCAACAGCTCCTCAGTAGACTAAGCTTAACGATTACGTGATTAAACATTCAACAACTCCTCAGTGGAACCATCAAACAAGGTGTTATTTATTTAAAAAAAAAAAACCAAGATGTGTTTGTTAAGTATACCATATTGTTTAGAAATGTAAATTGTGTAAAATCTTAAAACAGAAATATTTTAATTACAAATGGCTTGAAAACCGGTTTCACAGAAGTCCCAAATTTCTATGTTCAAAAGGGGAATAACTCCCAGAAAAAAAATGTCCACTTAGAATTTTCTGTGAAAATGCACATTTACACAGTATGTCCAAATTAAATACATATCTCTTCTCAGCAGTTTCAGAGGAGTATCAAATAGTATATTTTGACCAAAATTCTATCTTCAAAAGGGGAATATCAATCTGCCAGGAAAAAAAACTACAATCAGAATTTTCTGTGAATATGCACATCCAAACAGCATGTTCATATCAAATACAAAATTGGATGAAATGATTCTGTTCAGTGATTTCAGAGGAGTTGCAATGACAAACTGTTTCAGTAGTATATTCAATTTAAGTTCAAACAGGCATAATTCCCAGAAAAAAAAAGTGAATCAAAATTTCCTGCAAATATGCACATCTACAAAGTATGTCCTTAAAGGCCAGCAGTTGGGTATAAAAGCAGCCAATCGGTGAAAATGGTGGAATATATGAATTTTCTTATCACATTCAGATTGCAGCACTTATTTTGAAAAAATAAAGATTAAGCTGTTGTACTGAAATTTTAAAACGGGTATGCTTGTTCCCCTCATAACTGTGCATATATTGGCCATATCTATTTTAGATATAAATTCTCATGAAGTTTTAATTTTGGCCTCAAAAATCTGAAGCTGGGCTAAATTTGTATTTCAAACTAGAGATTGGCAGTTTGTGGGTGTGATCATCTTTTGTTATTGTTTACACCGGATGTTGACTCACATATTGCACGAGCATGCTTGTCTAGTTTTAGATAAGGGGGATTGCACCAAAGGAAACATGTAATCAAATCACTACAACGTGGAAAAAAAGTACTTACTCATATATCATTGGTAAATACAGATTTTATTTTTTAATTATATATAATCACATTCCTTTAAAAAAAAATTGGTTAACTTTATAAAAATAACTCATTAGGACTGTTCAGTCTGATCGCTGTTTCAGAGTTTTGTAGGATTGCTGGTACCTTTTCTCGAAAAATGTCAAGCATGGTGTTTGTCTGATTAAGCAACAATCTCCTAGGCCAGTTGTGTAACTCCCATTGTTTCTCATCAATGATGACAAATATGTCCAATTGTTCAACCATCACTCTAAAATTACTCTCAATTTGGACTCTTACGTGTGGACATTACAATGTCAAAAGAGACAATCACAGATAGTAGGTCTCCAAATATCATAATGGACAAAGTGTTTCTTAATAATCCTTCAATGCACATGTCCTCCATTGCACAACTACAATTCCCCCCAAATTCTTCTCATAATTGAAAGGTACCAAGAGGAAAATCATAAGTATTAGTATATCAAATATACCAATATTTGTGTATATTATCAAAAAAACTACATGTTTTAAAAGACATGGATAAAACAATGATGAATTCATTTTGTAGTTCCTAGGGTGAAGTTTTGTTAAAGTAAAAACATATCCTTTCAGTGCCTCGCAGATCGAGCAGAGTGGTAGAAAAATGCGGGAAAACTTTATTTTGATAAATCATGCCAGTCTCCCTGTACAAAATATCATCTGCTACAGAGCTTATTCTGATAACACTGCTAAGCCCTGCCCTCTTGCCATATATGCTTAATTGTTGTAGGGGTGTAAATTTTTCTAGGTTACTCCCGGCCTTTAATAACAACAAAGTTTCATGAAATTCTGTTAAAGTGGTTTCAGTTAAGTTGCACTGTTAACAACAGGACTGAAGAAGACCAAACTTCTACCTTCAAAAGGGACATCACTCCCAGAAATAAATATGAACTTTTTGTGAACATGCACATCTACAAAGTATGTTCATTAAATACAAAATTAAATGAAAATCTGTTCAGTGGTTTCAGAGGAGTTGTGCTGACAATTTTTTTCAGTAGTGTATTTAATTTGGCCAAACTTTTAAGTTCAAAGAGGGCATAACTACCTTAAAAAAAATCGAAACAATTTCCTGCATATAATTTCCTTATTGTAAATTATCAACTGTAAACTGACTTTTATTTGCGACAACTTAATTTCACAATTTACTAGTGATGAACTGGTTCGCGGCGACTAATTTTCATGACCAAGTTAATCTTAAAAGTACAAGAAACATCAAAGATCTGGTTCGCGGCGAGAAATATATGCTAGGAAGTGATTCTCGCGAACCTTGCAAAAATTTCTTGCACACGAATAAAAGTTGGTTTACAGTATTTCATGAAATTCTGTTGAGCGGTTTCAGAGGGATTGCACTGACAAAAACAAGACTGAAGGAGGACAAACTTCTCTGTTCAAAAGGGGCATAATTCCCTAGAAAAAAATTAAATCTGAATTTCCTGCAAATATGCACATCTACACAGTAACTCCTTATGAACTACAAAGTTTCATGAAATTCTGTTGAGTGGTTTACAAGGAGTTGTGCTGACAAGAACAGGACTGATGGATGGATGGGTCAAAAACATTATACCTGCAGCAACTTGCTCCATGGGGTATAATTACATCTATCAATATGCTTCCATGGGAAATAAAAGTTTTAAAACTGAAATCTACATGTCTTTCTTTGATGCAAAAGAACACAGAATTAAAATAATAAAGAGGTTTAGATTTCAATTGTGTACATGTATGGATACGGGTATTAAGGAAATCACCGAAATTACTCGTGTATTACGTAATCACTTTTGGCGATGACAAGATTTCAACACGTTCTCATATTTTGTGGAGCGTCATCTACACATAAGTACAAAATTGCAGCTTTTACGATAAAAACTAGCTGATTGATGTATGGAAATTTGATTTTTAAACATTATATAGGATACTAGTTTCATTTACATGTATTTTGAACAAATCCATTAACTGAAAAAGCTCAAAAACAGCTTTGTTGAGTTAATAAATTGATGAACGACAATTTACTGAAATTTCATGCTTGTACAAAACCTAATAATTACACACCGCGGTGACTCGCTCCCCTTCTCCTCCTCCTCCTCATCTGCAGCATCATCATCTTCATTTTCTTCATCATCTCCATCATCCTACAATGAGTAACAAAACATGTGGAAGTTTTCATCAATTCTGGTTCATACATGTAAGCAATGATAGCACAGTTGATGATCTGAATTATGATAATAAAAAAAAAGAGGCCCATGGGCCACATCGGTCACCTTGGTCCATATCAGAAAACTTTCCATATATATTTGCATGTAAAACCGTAGTCCCTATTATGGCCCCAACATACCCCTGGAGGCCATGATTTTTGCAAACTCGAATCTACACTGTCAGAAAGCTTTCATGTAAATGTGAACTTCTTTCGCCCAATGGTTCTTGAGAAGAAGATTTTTAAAGATTTTCCCTATATATTTGTATGTAAAACTTTGATCCCCTATTGTTGCCCCATCCTACCCCAGGGGGCCATGATTTGAACAAACTTAACTCTGCACTATGTTAGGAAGCTTTCATGTAAATATCAGCTTTTCTGTCTCAGTGGTTCTTTGGAAGATTTTTAAAGATTGTCCCTATATATTTGTATGTAAAACTTTGATCCCCTATTGTGGCCCCATCTGACCCCCGGGGCCAGAATTTTTAACAAACTTGAATCTGCATTATGTCAGAAAGCTTTCATGTAAATATCAGCTTTTCTGGCTCAGTGGTGCTTGAGAAGATTTTTAAAGATTTTCTCTATATATTTGTATGTAAAACTTTGATCCCCTATTGTGGTCCCATCCGACCCCCGGGGACATGATTTTAACAAACCTGAATCTGCACTATATCAGAAAGCTTTCATGTAAATCTCAGCTTTTCTGGCTCAGTGGTTCTTGAGAAGAAGATTTTTCCTATATATTTGTATGTAAAACTTTGATCTCCTATTGTGGCCCCATCTGACCCCCGGGGGCCAGGATTTTAACAATTTAGAATCTGCACTACCTAATAAAGCTTATCTATAAATTTCATCTTTTCTGGCCCAGTGGTTCTTGAGAAGAAGATTTTTTAATGACCCTACTCTTATTTTTACCTTTTCTTGATTATCTCCCCTTGGAAGGTGGCCTGGCCCTTTATTTTAACAATTTAGAATTCCCTTTACCTAAGGATGCTTTGTGACAACTTTGATTGAAATTGGCCCAGTGGTTTTTGAGAAGAAGTCAAAAATGTAAAAAGTTTACAAACGGACAGACGGACGCACGCCAGAATACAGGTGATCAGAAAAGCTCAAGTGAGCTAAAAAACCAACCATGAAGAAAAAAACCCATCGAAAACACATCTGATAGCCGAATTGTAGATTTTAATTTTGAAAAAAACAACAACCAATTAAAAAAAAAAAACCCCACCACACAAAATGTCTGATTGTAGATTTTCAAATGTGCATTGATACAAATTTTTAAATACAATCCCCCCCAAAAAAAAAACCCACACACACAATATCTGATGACACAATTGAAGATAAAAATTTTATCACCCAGGCAATTCTAGATGGTGGTAATACCTCTGTTGCCTCCAGACTTGACTTGGATTTCTTTGTGCTGGGTTTGTTGTCTCCCCCTGGTCCTGCCTTCTCTTGGTCAGCAGACTCTGTGTCTTCTTTTTGTTCATCGTCTGGTGAGACGGCATCTGTTTTCTTGGCATTGGCTAGAGTTTCTGGCTGAAATAGGGATCCATATAATGACTATCAATTTTTCATTTCCTGGACAACTGATATAAATCATACTTTTTCCACACAATACTGATTCACCACACTTCCTAACACCCTTCTTTATGATTTTCTTTATTTTTATTTTAATGGTAAATAACTTTATCTAAAATGATGCAGTTTACTCAAGAGATACAAGATCCTCCAGTAAAATTCTAAACAATGATTTGCATAGTTTTTTATGGCAACTTGACTGGCCACTTGCGTGAAGTTAGGTTCGTAGTTTAGTCTAACAGTAAAGATGTTTACTTTCTTGTTTATCGAAAGTTACAACAATTATGTAAAGTTTGTGAGAAGAAAAAAAATAATACAATTTTGAGAACAATTTTTAAGTGACTCACCAAAAATAAGATGAATTTGCTTGAATATTACCAAAATGTTTTGTTTAAAGAATAATTTTATGAGGCCCCTCATTTAAAATTTGACAAGGTTTTTTAAAGCAAAATATAAAAAAAAAAAAATATATGAAGTTTTCCTCAAATCAATACACAGTCAGATGCAAATGTATTGTAAAGCAAAAATATACTTGCAATATTGAGCAATCAAGAACTCTGACATCTCATATAACCTGCATAATTGCTAGCATTAGTAAATATACAAAAGAAACAATAGTTAAACATATCTAAACCAGACATGCTTGGTACTGTGGTCTATAAATATTTTACAAAAACAACATCAAAACCAAACAAATTAATTTTTATACTGAAAATATTAAAGGTTGGCACATGAAATTTCTGGGACTGACAAATTTTTAAATACATCTATAGAGTTACATACTCATATAACATTAAAATGTTAATTTCTGAAACTCTATTTTAAAGTTTGATGGCTGTAAAATCTAATGAAAATCACTATATAAACCATTATAAAGTGCAGATAACTTTTATCAAAGAACTGAAATTTGTAAGCCTACTATCTGTTAGGCCTGAATTCCGCTTTGTATTGCACTCCCTATATTGTTTTTCTTGACAAACTGCATGTACAATCATGATACACGCACAATGCATAATTTAAACCTGTTGCACATGCATTCCTGAATAGAGTTAATGCAAATAATTACAAACTGTGACCTTAAAGTTAACAAATGATCTTGCACATTTTTGCACGAAAACCTACCAAAAATATTTAAGAATGAAAGAAAGCAAAAGTGAGCAAGCTCACATACCCCACGCTCCAACATTGCTTGACAATGCCACACATAATGAATGGTAATGCTATGCATTACTGCAAGAACAGGACAGACGGGCTCAAAAGTCTAAGTTCAAAAGGGGCATAACTCCCAGAAAAATTATTGAATCAGAATTTCCTGGGAAAATGCACATCTACACAGTGTTTCCTTATTAACTACAAAGTTTCACGAAACTTTGTTGAGCGGTCTCAGAGGAGTTGCGCTGACAAGAACAGGACAGACGGTCTCGAAATTCTTATTCAAAAGGGACATAACTCTCAGATCAAGAACGATACCACTTGTGCATGAACATTTTTACATGAAATATTCGTCAAGAATACCATTGTAGGGACTGTACAACCACATTTTGGAGAATTATGACCATTTCTGAATATGCATTGTAATCCTGTTAACCACAGGAAACAAAAACACATGATTTGAATGGACATCCTTTCAAAATAAGAATATTTAAAGTTGAGTGCCAAAACAGGTATAAATTGCACATTATCTGGCTTAGAAAGGTGTAATGTGAGTTAAAGGGACTGATTCACGATTTCCCCCCCTAAATTTTGTTTTTCACTTTAAATGATCAAAATCTACAGTCTAATATGTTTAGTAGGTTTCACAAAAAAATTTAAGGTTATTCACCATAACAGAAGCTCATTATAGAGAGTTTACTATTTGTTTTGAAAACAAAGATTGGGGTGTGTTATTGTTTACGAAGTTTTCAAAATGAATAGATATTGATCCAAGATTATTATATAAATCACATCTCAGGTATACTATAGGTAAAATGTGTCATTTAAAAGTTAAAATTTGTGATTGTACAAAATGAAAGTGCTTTAAATTACAAAATTAACGTTTCACTGGTTTGTTTGTTAACATAAAAATACTCGAGTCTTTGTTCACATAACACAGATTTAAGGCTAAAATATTGCTCTTATCCTTTTATTCAGATGGTCCAAATTTTGGTTGTCAACATTAAATGAGTTATATTTTTAATTTTTAACATCAAAAATGAAAAATGTTTCTTTCGAAAAACGTGAACCAGTCCCTTTAATAGCATCATCAAACTATATCAATTATTCTACAAAGGCCAGTTGTGTTTAAATATGTTTGATATATTCAATACTTGAGGTAGAGTATACAAATGTTAAATAATTATAATTCAAACACAAGTAAAACATAAGCAAAGGAAAGAAAAAAAAACAACAAATAAAACTGCACCTTTATGGGGCCACTCCGGGGGCATAAACAGATAGATATTAACAACAAGGGGAGTAGAAGAACCACAACATACACCGCCCACAGCCAAGGTCTTTCATCTGCTGCCCCCTTCATTGCAGAGAAATATCCCCAAGCCTTAAGAAGGAAAAACAAAAAAAACATGCAGCTGACTAGGCTTAATACACATCACAGGGGAAGTACCGAGCCTCCTCACAGTCAGGAACCCCCAGTAACAGGGCTTCCCATTACATGTTAACTGTTCAGAACAGTTACAATGAAGAGGCTTTGTACTTATCCACAAACCCTGCCATTCCAATTTCCTGAAGGGATCCAGGCAATAGAAGGACAGGTTGCTGTGGAATCATTCAATTTCTGGGGGAGTTAATTTTCGTGGATTTCAAAAGTACCAATATCCCATGAATTTCAAACCACAACAAAATGCACAATTACCAATTACATAATGTTTCAATGTACATAAAAGCATATCGATGAAATTATACCCCAACAAAACTGTAAAATTTTGGTAATCCACGAAAAGTGGCCCCCAGGAATTTAAATGATTCAACAGTACACACCAATGTGCAACATAAAACATGACCGCTGTCTGCACCAAAAGATGGCTCATCTTCACCCGGATACCACACTGCTCATTACCAATTTTTCTTGGAGTATACAATGCATGTGCATGTATTCTCACAAATACAAATTTTCTCTCGATAGGTGTATAAATATCTCAGGAGCTGAGACAGAGGTCATGTTGGTGAACATGGATGCTGCTGTATAGTCCACGGTGAACTTAGGCCTTACCTCAGATTTAGACATACAACAGTATGCAACAATAAGAACTATGGGTAAAACCACCACTACTAAAATGAGAGCCCACAACCAGGGTCTCTCTCTAGTAGCATCACTGATGGCATCCACAACGCTTCGCTGTAACAGATCATAATCATGTTAATATGTACATCATGACAATAAAATAACTACATTCAATGTATAACGATATGAGCATAAAACAATTACTTCTGTCAACATAATTTATCAATTTAATCACATTGAATAAAACTGCAATGAAGTTTTTATGTTGCTTCATTTTGAGCATATCTCAAGATATTTCTACAACTGGGAAAAGCTTGTTCTCAATAAAAGCACTGGAACAAGCTCTTGTTCTCAAGAAAATAATTTTGTCTCGGATCATTATGCTTTGAGACACATAACATTCCAAGAGAATCTTTACCAGCTGTCTAGCTAATTAGACTTTGCCACTAATGGATATAATGTCTGTCTTTTTGTTATACATATCTACTTCTTTGTACTTATTTACCTCTCTGAGTCTATCTGTCAAACATGTACTTATTTACCTCTCTGAGTCTATCTGTCAAACATGTATTTATTTACCTCTCTAAGTCTATCTGTCAAACATATACTTATTTACCTCTCTGAATCTATCTGTCAAACATATATTTATTTACCTCTCAAAGTCTATCTGTCAAACATGTATTTATTTACCTCTCTGAGTCTATCTGTCACACTTATTTATCTCTCCCGAGTCTATTTGACCTAGTTACTTACTCCTCCAAATGAGTTTGACAGAATCCAACACAACAACTCAGTTCCTGAGTGACCAAACACTTTATACTTTCAGATCAGTATTGTCAGCATCTGACACTACATCTCTAATCCAGATTGATCTGGATACTTACTCCTCCAGATCAATATTGTCAGCATCTGACACTTTATCTCTATTCTGGATTGATCCGGATACTTACTCCTCCAGATGAAGCCTTTTCTGCTCTTGATTTGACCTGGAATGTTTGTTCTGTCCATCGCTCTGCTACCACCTTGTCATCTGTGACCAAAAAGTTGTCAAACACTATCTCATCATTCATTGACCATAGCTCTAACCCCACTGCATTCTGGAAGAGACCATCATAGAGTATTTATCAATCACTTAGTGATCAATCAATTATACAGCATAGAGTATTTATCAATCCCTTAGTGATCAATCAATTGTACAGCATAGAGTATTTATAAATCAGTGATCAATCAATTGTACAGCATAGAGTATTTAACAATCCCTTGGTGATCAATCAATTGTACAGCATATAGTATTTATCAATCACTTAGTGATCAATCAATTATACAGCATAGAGTATTTATCAATCCCTTAGTGATCAATCAATTGTACAGCATAGAGTATTTATAAATCAGTGATCAATCAATTGTACAGCATAGAGTATTTAACAATCCCTTGGTGATCAATCAATTGTACAGCATATAGTATTTATCAATCACTTAGTGATCAATCAATTATACAGCATAGAGTATTTATCAATCAGTGATCAATCAATTGTACAGCATAGAGTATTTATCAATCCCTTAGTGATCAATCAATTGTACAACATAGAGTATTTATCAATCAGTGATCAATCAATTATACAGCATATAGTATTTATCAATCTCTTAGTGATCAATCAATTGTACAGCATAGAGTATTTATAAATCAGTGATCAATCAATTGTACAGCATAGAGTATTTATCAATCCCTTGGTGATCAATCAATTGTACAGCATATAGTATTTATCAATCACTTAGTGATCAATCAATTGTACAGCATAGAGTATTTATCAATCCCTTGGTGATCAATCAATTGTACAGCATAGAGTATTTATCAATCCCTTAGTGATCAATCAATTATACAGCATAGAGTATTTATCAATCCCTTAGTGATCAATCAATTGTACAACATAGAGTATTTATCAATCAGTGATCAGTCAATTGTACAGCATAGAGTATTTATCAATCCCTTAGTGATCAATCAATTGTACAACATAGAGTATTTATAAATCAGTGATCAATCAATTGTACAGCATAGAGTATTTATCAATCCCTTAGTGATCAATCAATTGTACAACATAGAGTATTTATCAATCAGTGATCAGTCAATTGTACAGCATAGAGTATTTATCAATCCCTTAGTGATCAATCAATTGTACAACATGAAGTGTTAAATCTGTCATGTTTATGACTAAACTCATGTAAATACACTCTGTACTTATGCTTTCCACTTAATTTTGCAGAAGATATCACAGTACGATAAATTCACAAACTTACAATTGGAGTCATTTTGTAAGGCTCGAGATCTTCAAAGAAGTTTGGATTAGGAATTCTTCTGGGTTTCCATACACCCTAAAAAAGAAAGTTTCCTTCCTTAAAATCAGTTTTAAAGCAAACTATGCCTTGAAAACAGATTTTTCTTTCTGAAACACATTACTTGTTGCTTTTGGTTTTCAAAAATTGAACACAAGGATCCGGTATGATTTTTTACTTCTGTCAATTATTGATTCATTGTTAATTAATTCCAAAACATCTCCTAGAACTGATGGATTTTCAGGTATGTTACAAATAAATTATCAATAAAGAACTAGAATTATTTTTTCCCTAATAAATTGAAGTTAATGATACTAAACAAAAAGACATTCTAAAAGAAGCAAAAGATTCACATAGAATTATAATGCTACATCATGTTATGAAAATTTCATTTTATATTGCGTACATACCTGATTGCGCTATGTGCTTGCTCCATTCTACATGAAGTCAAACACTGAAAACAATGGTTGACATTAACTTCCAAAATTGCCTTAGAAAATACCTGATAATTAGGGTTATCTATCATAGGCGCTCTCCATTTCCCTTTGTACTTTGGATTTTTTATCATTGGTTGTTCCCACTTTCCACATCCTGGGGCATCTTGGCATTTAGGGTTCTCTGCAAAGTTTTAGTTATACACAGCATTAAAAAGACTTGTGTATAGCTGAGCTGAATATATCTAATCATCTTGTTAATGTAATGTTCATTTGTATCACTAATATAAGTAGAACTTACCAATGAGAGGAGCCTCCCATTCACCATCCATCTCATCATCCCTAGACAAACCAAAATTTGTAATGCATCAATAACAATCAAAAGTAAACCATGTTCTAAATATTCCATGTACCTTGTGAAGCCGCAAGATATGTGCATGCGAGTCTTTCACAGAAAATAATGTCAGTTTTCATTACCAATCCTTGGGTTTTTCTGCATCAGGGTCAGGTGTAAGTTTGTTTTCATCCTCTAGCCATCCTTCAGGTTTGGTTGCTTCTATGTCGACTATTTTCTCTGGTTCATTTTCATCCCTGAACAGTTGGATAATATTTACAATATCTAGCATATATTACAAATAGGGGCACAAGTGGACTATGAAATTACACCATGGTTTTGGTTTCTGAAAAGATTCAATATCAGTGTGTACATTCTGTAGGTCTTACCAATCATTCGGTTTCTCTGCATCAGGATCTGGTATCCTTGAAAAATAGGATAAGAGAATTATAAAAGAAGAAAAAAAATGCATGTTCATGTTTTATCCAATCCAATTTCCACTTTGTAGAAACTTTACAAGAAAACTTACTTTTCCCTTTCATCCCAATCTGCCGGTTTCTTGTCATTGGGGTCTTCAATTTCCTTTGGAGGATTCACTGGTGGGCTGAAAAACAATTGATGAAGTGATTACTGATAAAGCTTACATGAATGTATGAGAATGTATTTAGTGTTGCACATCCTTTCACAGAACTTCTCACATAAATAAGCACTATGGTAAAATTCAGATTTTTGTGCCGATTAGGAAGATGTAAAAAAAAAATTGTCATTTTGGAGGTGACAATAAATCCACCCCCACCCCCAAATAAGTCTGTATAGTTACCAGCCCAGAACCACCCCAAATGTTTTTGTCAAATTCATACTAATTTGATTAAAAATGAAGTAGAAACTGTTTTCACAAACACTTTTGTATATATCACGAGAGCTGTCAGAAGACAACAGGTCACCAAGTTCTGTCAGAAGACAACAGAGGTCACTCAGTTCTGTCAGAAGACAACAGAGGTCACCGAGTTTAGATTGATTAACACATACGGACACCTGAGACACGTGTTATAACAATAACTCACACATACGGACACCTGAGACACGTGTTATAACAATAACTCACAAATACGGACACCTGAGACACGTGTTATAACAATAACTCACAAATACGGACACCTGAGACACGTGTTATAACAATAACTCACAAATACGGACACCTGAGACACGTGTTATAACAATAACTCACAAATACGGACACCTGAGACACGTGTTATAACAATAACTCACAAATACGGACACCTGAGACAAGTGTTATAACAATAACTCACAAATACGGACACCTGAGACACGTGTTATAACAATAACTCACACATACGGACACCTGAGACACGTGTTATAACAATAACTCACAAATACGGACACCTGAGACGCATGTTATAACAATAACTCACACATACGGACACCTGAGACGCATGTTATAACAATAACTCACAAATACGGACACCTGAGACACGTGTTATAACAATAACTCACACATACGGACACCTGAGACACGTGTTATAACAATAACTCACAAATACGGACACCTGAGACGCATGTTATAACAATAACTCACAAATACGGACACCTGAGACACGTGTTATAACAATAACTCACAAATACGGACACCTGAGACGCGTGTTATAACAATAACTCACACATACGGACACCTGAGACACGTGTTATAACAATAACTCACAAATACGGACACCTGAGACGCGTGTTATAACAATAACTCACACATACGGACACCTGAGACACGTGTTATAACAATAACTCACACATACGGACACCTGAGACACGTGTTATAACAATAACTCACAAATACGGACACCTGAGACGCACGTGAGACACGTATTATAACAATGACTCACACATAAGGACACCTGAGATGCGTGCTATAACAACAGCACTCAGTACATTCTCTCCTAGCAATAGGGCCGACACAATTCATTGTGTTTTCAAAGTGCATCATATCCTATCAACAAACCTAAAAACGCTTCTGCCTACCAATCAAAATTTTTAATGAAGATTTAGAAGAAGGGCAAAACAATGTTTTTAAAAGGAAGACTAAGCACAAAAAACTTGGCGTCAAATGAAACCTTTTTAACATTGTTTTCTGCAAAGTGACCCTGCACAATGTTCAGCTTTTACAGACATTTTGAATATTTTTCCCCCCAAGCCCACCCTCTCTCCTTTTTTTAACATAATTTCTGATAGCTCACATCCTTCAAAAGGATATATCATCACCCATCTCTAATATCCCCATCTTCCAACAATTTTCACACAATACCACCAAATTTTTACATTTTCATGAAATAAAAAAGATATAGGATTAAAATGAAAAAAGAAATAGGATTTACAGTCAACATACATGGTGATCATGCTGATCGTGCACTTAACCACATTTCCATTTGTACTGGGCACTGATTTAAAAATAATCTAAGATTTTTCTGCATGAGGATTGCCTTCAACATTGATTTCAAGTACAGTACCATCTATCACAGATTGCATTAAACACTTGCATTCCCACAAGAGCTTCTTATTTCAAACAACTGTTTGGGCACATGATGTACATCAAATGAAATAAAAGTAAAAAACATCATGTCTCCGACTTACCTGACATCGTCCAATAAAGAGCCTTCCTTAACAACAGTACCATCTACCGAAACCTCAAATGTGTTGTCCGGATTCACAACTGTAACATAGTACAAAACCTTTACTGAATAAGACTCGTTATCTTCATTACATGTACAGTGTAGTTAGTTATGAAACTTCCAGTTGTTAACGATTCCTCTCATTAAATCACTGATGATGATTATTCACAAATTTCAAAGGACACGAACAAAATGAGTATTTAGAGACTGTAAATCCCAAGGGGTGAAGTGGTCACCCAGCAAACTTGTTACTTATATCTACATTAGTAATTTGTAGTTGAGGCCACTATTAAAAAATTGTTTGTTGGGCGTTTGCCTACCCTACCCCTTTGATGATGGGTAGGTAGGTAGGCTTTTTTTTTGGGTCAGGATTAATTTTTTTTCGTGCATTAAATATTGCTCTCCCACATACGTCAGTGCTGCTGGAATTTTTTGTACATCGTCTACATATATCTGTATATTTGTTTGCTATATTATATCTCTTTATTAGCTAAGTTCTTTGTCATTAATTAAATATGATTTTAAATGTACATATGTGCCAGCCTTATCATATTCAGCTCTATCATATTTATATAACTGCTTTTGTATATAACAACACTATTCATCAGTACACCACTTTGCACCACTTTATAAATAAGAATTAGTTTTGCTTTGCACTTTTGTATTGTTCTGTGTATGCACCCTTTAGTTCTTAGTCATCCTCTGCTTTATGTTAGTAGGCATGCAGTGTTATATATTCCATTGAACATGTCTGACACATGGAGCTAGTGTGACAACTGTTTTATGTAGATTTGAAATTTCTAAATGAAATATATAAGTACTGCTCTACAACATAAAAGCATGATGAGTGGATTTTATTTCAAAGTTTTTCTTGGGTATAGAATGTAAAGTAGCAGTCTGAAACATTGAAAACAATATGGATTTTGTATCTTTTTTCAAATTCTAAGAAAAGCTTTGGAATAAATGTTAGATGCATTTCTGCATGAACTATTAACCAGGCACTGCAAGCATCGTGTAACCTGATGGTTCCAACTAGCATAGAATCTGTTATAATGGCTTGGTTTGAGAAAATAAATTTAACAGATATGTACTTCGACATGTGCTCTATGTTGTGTCTACGTTCGTCAGCCGCAGTTGAATCCGTGTCAAACTCAAGCAGTCTATTGGCTTTGCTTCGTTCCTTTGAATTTTTAAACTCTATATTTACGCATAAAGTTGCGTACGATTTTGTCCTCTTCAGGTCGGACATTTTGAAACAAACCATCAAGGAAGCGCTTGAAGCGAAGCGAGGTGACTGTCAAGCGCTTTACTGACTCGGATGGCTAAAATCCGACTCGAACTCGGTTCTGTTCCGCACCGGACAATAACCAAAAAAAATAATCGCTTTTGGACCAATCAATTTTTTGGGTCGGCTACCTTTTGAGAGGGTCGGGCGGCTAACGCCCAACAAACAATTTTTTAATAGTGGCCTGATAGGTTGATACAGAAAGTTATGATTTGAAACTCGGAAATTATCGTTAAATTGTGTTGCTCAATTGTGAATTAAATTGTTACTTCATTGTTGTGTCTCTTCTCAAGTTGTTTTTTTTTTCATTGAGAATTGACACATCAGTTCTGGATAGAAGTTACCTAATGTAAAACACTTGTATTTTACTGAACATGATTGAATAGAACATTTACCAAGAGAGTATTGATGAGTCTTCTTGTCAGCAAAGTAACTATCTAGGGAGGCAGTGGGCTTCTTGGAATGTTTTTCCTAAATCAGAAGCACAGTAGATTAACATTACTGATAATAATGCCACAGAATAAAAGGAAATGCGTACCATTGTGGTAAGTATTTTCCTAGTTTGAAATTAACATGGAAACGTACCTCTATTTCACCAGTCTTTGGATTTTTGTGTCGGAAAATGAAGTGAAGCTAAAGAATACATAAAAAATGTAATTAAATTATAGAAAAGAATACCATTATTATCAACATTTAGCTGTACACATTCACCATGTTCACAGCAAAAGAATACCATTATTATCAACATTTAGCTATACACATTCACCATGTTCACAGAAGAAGAATTCCATTATTATCAACATTTAGCTGTACACATTCACCATGTTCACAGAAAAAGAATACCATTATTATCAACATTTAGCTGTACACATTCACAGCACAAGTTTATAGAATACCATTATTATCAACATTTAGCTGTACACATTCACCATGTTCACAGCACAAGTTTATAGTTTTGTCATGAAAATCCATTTATTTCTTTTTGCTGCACCAAGGAAGAATAATTTTCAATGTACATGCAAGTACTCTTTGAAGCTACCTAATAAAATTTAATACCAGTTTTTTCTCCTTGTGAAAATTAAGACCGATTCAAAATTTACATAAAATGAAAATTTATCAAAAATAACATAAACTTAAAGAAATTCATATTCTTTTAATCTGTGCAAAATGGAGGCCAAGGAGTATGTACATGTACATGTATCTCTGATGAACAATTAATTGCACTATGGACTGCATCCTCGTGGTCGATATTTTTCAATATGTTAAAATCACTTACTATCATAAAGATAATTCAAAACAAAGGATTAGATTTTATAACATATATCATTGTAATATAACATTTTCAATGGGATTGTTGAAACTTCCCATAAAAGTATGAATTGACAGGGATAGACATTAACTGTTGTCCGATTGGCCAAGACAAGTAAAAATCCAATGGGGTAAATGATTATTTCCATACAAAGTGTGATTATTATAAGGCTGAAACGATTCATCAAAATATCGATACTGTTTAATATTAATGTTCGATTCATTGCCTCGATCTTCAGTTCGATATGTTTTTTAAAATTGGGATTGGTAAAAGACATCAGGCTTGTCCTATACATACCATTTTTACATGCATGAGGGAGAAAATTGCGTCTGATAATAGCCAGACTGTTGTTAGCCTCGAGTCTGACAAAAACAATTATGAACTTAATCAGTTAAAACTACAGAGCCAAGGCATGTTACCGTTCAGCGGTTCGGAAACAGTTTACTTTTGAAATTAAGACTGAATCTTTGTAATTATTTTTTTCTTCAAAGTTATTATTCGTTTCTTTTATAAAATGTATCGTATTGAAAATATTGAATTAAGGCATAAGTATTGCAATATGTATCATGAAGTGCCTTAGGGGGAGTATCGTTTCAGCCCTAAATTATCATAATAATTGTGTTCAAGCTTGATGAATACAAAATATTAGAAAATTAAGTCAAACTCCTTACATTTTTTGTTTTCTTCACCGAATCATTTTTTTTTATACTAGCGATGACCCATTGTAGTAGATCATATCCTATCAATAAGTCATTCAGAATAGCATAAACTATCCGACATACGACTTATTTTAGTCATGTTTGTGAGAAAATGGCAGCATCACAACCATCTCTCTAACTCTAAGTATTTTAGTAAGGTAAACGCTCAGAAAAAAGACGATAAAAGAAAAGACTATTTTGAAAATAAAACTACATTGGCATTAAAGGTAAAATGTGAGATTCAGGTGACGTGATAATCCTAATTTTTGGGTTTATCGCAATTCACCTTTGAATTAGAACGCGTTGGCCGATATAGTATTGCGTTGTGTGACGACACAATTGAATCTGTTTGTAATACAGTTGCGAAATGCAACAGAAACTCTCATTGGTCCATATGTATAAGTCCGCCTAAATTCCCTTATACGGGAGTATAGTCGGCATTTGAAAACATGACGGCCAGATGGAAACAAACTTCAAAGGAAGAAAGAGAAAAAGTTGTATTCTTGTGTTGTTGTCTCATAAAGAAGTAGATACAGTTTCTAAAGTCATTTGGCCCAAAATATCAGTGATTTCACTTGGAGCTCAAACCCTGGCATTCAAATAAAGAATGGATTAGCAAACCCAAAATCCGCTCAGTTTGATCAGCAAAATGATTTATGTCATATGACGAGAGCTAGAAGTTGGCATAAAATTGCAAAAATGCCATTTTCAATGAAAATATCCACAAATTCAGGTGGTTTTCTTTTCAGAAAACATATAGCGCATGCGTCGAGCAAATTCATATTCAAGTATGTTTTTCATCTTAAAATGATACACAATATATATCATTTTTATTTTGCTCGACAAATGCGCACATCTTTTCCTGAGCAATAATCTGTATGACATATGACAGTTTTCAGGCTTATTTTGAAAAAAAGGCGGGAAATGTCTTATTCATGATGTCATAATGCTATCCAATTAGAAATATCATACTGATTTTGTTGACATAGTATACCTGGTATATATTTTACTTTCTTAAAACGCTTATTAAGGTGAATTCCAGACACATTTTATAAAGAGAAAATTTTTGGGCCTTTTTATGTATACAATTGTACCTTGTTCTTTGATATCAAAAAATTTCTAACATATTTTCCTACTATACCTGTGTCCAAACATACCTTCAAATATTTATTAAAGCTCCATACGACCCAAAAACTCACAGCTTTTGATGATTTCGTTCGTTGACGCAGCCATGTTAGGTAGCCAGTCAATTCGAATCCCGGTTCATTTCCATACTAGCACAATAGCATCTAGATGTGAACTAATACTCCACAAATATTTAAATAATAAATCATCCCAGTTCCATTAAATGATAATTATTCAAATAGCTAAACTCATGGCAATGCGGCTTTCATTGGTCTGGGTCGGTCTCCATCTCTGCCACACGAGTGTTAAGGACCATAATGGGCTTATGTAGCATTTTCGTTAATCAAGAGCTTACATGTATTTCACCTTTACAAAAACTGTATCTTTTAATTTCTATTAACTATTTGTGTTGATAATTAATGAATACCAAATACATAACTTACAACCAATTTTATGAATAGATACATGCACCAATAGCAACAGAGTTCGAATTGACCAGCTACCTAACATGGCTACGTCAACAAACGAAATCATTTGAAGCTGCGAGTTTTTGGGTCGTGTGTGGCTTTAATGAATATTTGAAGGTATGTTTGGACACAAATATAGTAGGAAAATATGTTAAGATTTTTTTTTTATTGAATTTATGAGACAGCAACACAAGAATACACCGATAACGCGATATCAGGCCTCAACCGTGCGCAGCTTTTGGTGCCCCGTAAATCGAAGGTTTTTTATAAGAGCTGGATCTGTAGCTCTGTTCCGTTACAATATTTTTTCAGAGAGCTACACAGTTCTCCAGCTAGCCCTAGTAATTTTCTAATCCGTCCATCTTATCTGATCACCGGTCACCTGAATCAGCTTGAGAAAGTGGGCGGGCTGTAATCGGCCAATGAAAAGTCTTGTTGTATTACATCAAACATGTCATTCAAACTGCTCGATCATCTCATTCAATTGTGTCGTCACACAACACAATACTATATCGGGTAAAGCGTTCTAATTCAAAGGTGAATTGCGATAACTGACACTGACAGAAATCCATGTCCTCTATTGCCGGCACTTTGTATTTTCTATACTGGTAACACAATTTAAAGTATTGTGGAAATTTTATTGAATTTTGGAGTAATGACTAATTTGTTGCATATATTTGAAACTTTTTTTTAACTGAAATAATACATTGAGCATTTGAATCAAATTCATGTATCAAAACTTCGCCCCATGTCACGCCTTTGTCGATTATTTTGCGTTGAAAAGATCTATTTCCCTACAATAACCATTGTAATTTTCTTATCTATAATTTTGAATGACAGTTTTTTCCATCAATTTCATTCAACTACAATAATGCAACTTGTATTGCATAATTAACAGGTATAACTTCTTACATTGGGGAAGAAATGAAAACTTGAAAGAGGGAAAACTATTTTAAAGAAAGGAAAACTTAGCTACTCACCAATTGAAAGGAGAAAATTAAAAATTCTTATGGCAGTCTAAAAAAAATTCGGACACCAAGTTTTTCATTTGGACAAGTAAAAATTTGAGTTTACTTAAAGGGCAAGTGAGATAAAAATTAAATGTCCATCCTTGATTGATTCTGTCAAAGTAATTTTACTCTCAGATATTACACACATATATGTAAGTATGTAAAACATAATACAGAACCACCCACCTTGTTATCTAATCCACACTTGTCAGGACCAAACATAATGGTGTAGGGGGTTTTGTCGTGAAATTGTTTCTACAAGACAAAAATGCAGACATAAACATACAGGTATAAATGAACAATTTTGATTCGTGATAAACATAATTCATTATATCTAACCAGTTCAAAATATGTTTTAAAACTAAAGGGAATGAAAATCACTTGACTGTAAGCGTGAATTCATTATAAGTGTGTTTGCTGTAACTGCATTTTATTGCATATGAAATATTTTGATTGTTAAATTTCTGTAAGTACACAGGAGATCAAATTAGTTTAAATGTTTGATAGCATGGGAAGTAATTTGTCACTATAACAAAGACCAGGAAACTACCCTCAAATAAAAAGACCAAAATACAAATGAAAAATACAAACCTAAATGAAGATGGGGTTTTATTGAAACGTCATATTTAAAGATCTGATTGACACAAATATAGGTATAGATACTGCCAAGGTTAGTAAATTTGATTTTTTCTGATTTCTTTCTAATTGGATTTGAGCAACCCCAAACTACATTCAAACAAGAGGCCCACAGGCCTTATCTGTCACCTGAATACTAGTGAAAAAGTATCACTACTTCCATGGGCTATAAAATCTAGAAACAATTTCCTGTTCTGAATATCTAAGGGCTGTTCCATTAAAACATATGAGGTACCCGGGGAAGGCACTTTAAAATTTGGGTAACCACCCATAGAAGCATAAAAATGTAATGAGGGACCACTCACAGAAGCAATTTTAGATAGTGCGGCACCACCCATAGAAGTGAAATAAATGTGAAATACACTTTTTTCTTTAAATTCAATATGTATGAATGATTATTTATAACCCCTGAATAGTGGTCTATTTTCAGATGTTCCCAGGCATGATAGTAAAGAGAAGAGTATCTTGGGTGTTATCACCATTCAAATAACTAGCCATCAATGAAGCTTGATCATAGAACCATCAATTTATTTTATCAAGACGGTCTTTCTTAAACATGATGAACTAAATTAATTTTATAAGTCTACCTGTTCATAAAAAGTCTAGTATTATAAATGTTCAAAAACAACTATTAAAAGTTTTAAAATTGACTAGTATTTTGAGTATTAAAAAACAAGAAAATGTGTCTCTTTACGTAAATAAAATGATATTCTATGTTTCTTAGTCAATATATAAATTTACAACCTGCAACTTAAGACTTGTGAGGCTCTATTCTACTGTTTTCAACAATTTCGATAAATTCCAGTTTCTCGATTCATATTTGTGCGCCATGTTTGATGTACTGAAGTTTCAACTTCCGATTGTCAAGTCATTTGCATATAAGGTAGTATTTACATCAATGGACAAGTATGGAGGCGAAAGCTATTTCGTCGGTATTGAAAAGGTTTGAATTTAATATCAAGTTAAAAACCGAACAACAGAGTGTAAATTCTTTCTGCAACAATATGATTTTCCTTTCTTTGTCGAAGTGGCTCAAGTAACTACATTTTCGCGCTGATTGTCAATGTTTAGCTTTTTCATTAGATCCACCTACGAGATTTCGCGATAACAAGCATGGCGGAGCAGAGAAGAATTTTGCATGCTGTACATTATATTTAATGAAAAACACCTTTATTTGACATGCCCGAGCACAAAGTTGGTACTCCTTTTGGTGTAACTGTAAACAACATTTGGGACTAATACACAGTGCAGAGTTTATTATCGGTTATTCATAAAATTATTTTGCACCATTACGGAGATCCTATGGAATTGTAGCCTCATCCCGAAAACGTCAGAATAAACAAAAAATTGGATAGGGCTACATTATTGCAGCTAGAAAAAATCAAAAACCGTTTCAATGGACCACGAGCACGTTTTGTTTTCCATTTTGGGCAAGGGAGATAATCCTAATTTCCGGTCGCTATAATTTTAGAGTCAAACTGGAAACGATAACCGGATCACGGAACCTCATCGACCGAGATAAAATGAAGACAGAAAATGGCGTTTATTTCACATTCTACTTTCAACCCTTCCTTTCCCTTGTTGCATTCCTCTCAGTTTCGGTAAAAAATAAAGATTTTATCAAAACAACCACCCACAGATGCAGTTTTCTGGCAGTAGGTACCCACCATATATGCAATTTTCTACCAATGACAAGCACCCATAGATTTTTTTTTAATTGCCGTCCCCGGGTACCTCATATGTTTTAATGGAACAGCCCTAAGCTAAATTCTAATGTTCAGCAACAATATAAAACAAGATGTGTTCTTAAAACTTCACTGCCTTCAAAAGTGAATACACTGATGAAAGGCTTTAAATAATAGCCTGTGTATTAACACTAAAACATTAAAACATATGACTAATTTGGACTCATCCTTAAGTCATAACCCTGGGTTTTGATTGAAATTCATCATTTTTTGTACATCCTTTTCTGCTATTTCTAAGTATGCATTTAGATTTTATACAGTATCAGCAAACTTACACATATATACTATATACTAAGTTTGGCCCCACCCTGGGGTCTGAACCCTTACTCTGGGGATCATCAGCTTTACAATATTGGTAAAAGACTACCTGCTCTATCCATTTAGTTTCAATTTAGTATCATCAGAACTAAAGAAGATGTTATTTAAGTGTTTTACACATAAACACTATATATTTAAGTGTTTTACACGTAAACACAATATAACAAGTTTGGCCCCATCCTGGGATCAAAAACCCTACCCCGTGGATCATGAAATTTACAATTTAGGTAGAGGCCTTCCTGCTCTACATCACCATGCATTTAGTTTTTCTTACACATGTTCGGTTCTTGAGAAGATTTTTGAAAATTGGTCAATTTTGTGCAGTTTTTGCACCACACCTAAGGCCCCAGGGGTGCTGGAGACCTGAAATTTACAATTTATGTCCCCCTTGTCCAAAAGATGCTTCATACCAAATATGAAAAGAATTGGAAAGATAGTTATCAAGAAGAAGTCAAAAATGTCTATTGTTCACACATTTAATAACTGACCATTTTGGCCCCACCCTGATCCCAAAACCCCTACCCCTGGGATCATTAAATTTACAATTCTGGTACAGGACTTCCTGCTCTTTCTAAATATCTCTGTAGTTTCAATATAGTATCAACAGCACTAAAGAAGATGTTTCAAGTGTTCTACACATGAACACTATCTACCAAGTTTGGCCCCGCCCTGGGGTCAAAAACCCTACCCCGGGAATCATGAAATTTACAATTTAGGTAAAGGCCTTCCTCCCCTACATCACCATGCATTTAGTTTTTCTTACACATGTCCAGTTCTTGAGAAGAATTTTGAAAATTGGTCAATTTTGGGCAGTTTTTGCCCCACCCCTAAGGCCTCAGGGGTGCTGGAGACCTGAAATTTACAATTTATGTCCCCCTTGTCCTAATGATACTTCATACCAAATTTGAAAAGAATTGGACTGTTAAAAATGTTCAATTGTTAACGCATGACGGACGACAACCAATTGCAATAGGTCACCTGATATTACTCAGGTGACCTAAAAAGTAAATTCTAGAATTCACTTGTCGAGAAGACAAGTAGATATTAAACATAATGTGAATCCTTGTGCCTTAGATTTGTTTCACAGAAACATAAAAAAACATTATCAAATTTCTAATGCCATGGGTTTCATTTTTTTGACAATAACTTTTCCAAGGAACATGTACTTTGTTCAGTTACAAAATATTTACAAGTGTAGCTTACCAAGTTTAACTTTGGATCTTCTGACAAAAGCTTGACATATGCTCCACCACAGTCAATACCATTCTGGTATCTCACCTCATACCTTTAACAGTGAAATATACATCTCAGCAAGTATCATGTTATGTCAAAGTAGTAGTGAGCAATGGCAGTTACTTTGAATTTAAAATATTCCATATTGTTGCAAGTTTCATAAATTAAAATGTTCAAAGTGTGTTATTTACTTACTGCACAATTAAAGGTTTGCCATCAAATTTAAAAGGCTTATTCAGATTGGAGGATACTGCATGATGCTTGGCTTTGGACTGTCAAAACAATATTCAAAACTGACGGTATAAAAATATTAAATCCATTTAATCCTACTATTTCTATTCTCATTTTACTTTAATTTATCACCTTCAGGATAAGACCCAGGTCTCCCTCTATTGCACTGTCCTTGGGTTCTTCCACATGCCATTTACCTGTAAAAAGTCAAATTGATTTCACATTTCATTGTGGGATGAAACGATCCTTCCTATTCATAAAATTTCACAATTTTAAAAAAATACTTTAGGTTTATTTACAAATTATTTCATTTATAATATTCTATTCTTAAGAAATTATTATGCCAAGCCAATACCATCATATTTAGAAATAGATTCCTCAGCCCCATCCTTCTTGGCTTGTGAGACAGTCCATCTGTACGAAAATAACCCAGCTTTATAAAAATAGTCATTTTCATTTGACGTTTACATGCAGAGCTCCAGATAATTTTTTACCATAAAGAGTATTTACTCCCTGATTTTCAAATCAAGAGTATTTTGCTTTTCAGAAAAATTCAAAAGTGTAAATTGTTAATTTACTGATTATCTTTTGCACAGAAGATGTCACCAGATATTAAAGTTTATACTAAAAGGCTGCTCCAGTTATTTACGGGGAAAATCCTTTGCAGTTCTTTTTATTAAAACTATTCATTGTCATTGGGAATTTGATATTTATCATTGATGCATTAAATTTGAATATGTCAGACACTCAGTCACATGATTATGATCCAATTCTGTATATCATTCGTCCACGATTGATAATACAAGTTTTTTTTTCTGTGCTTTCGACCGCACACTAACTCTTTAAGAAAGAAAGTATAACAAGTAGGCCAATATAATAGTGTTTTGAGTTAACTCTTCCAATTTTTCAAAATTGTGATTGTCATTACTTTGGGAGTGTAAAGCGTATTTACATTCGCTAATGGGTAATTGTACGCATGATTTTCAACTTAAATGCGCATTTGGTAAAATTTAATGAGTTTTACGCTGATATGCACCTTATCTGGAGCTCTGAACATGTATATGTATGTTTAACAATATCAAATGCCATTCTGAAAACACTCTTCCTGAAAACTCATTGATTAATGCAAAAGGCTACCATATTACCATTTTCCACTCTCTTCTACAATCTTTAATCGATTTCAAAACTTAATAACAAGTATTTTGTGAAAAATTCATGTGGAAATGAACAAATAATGGTGAAGAATAAAATAATCTATAATTTTTGGCCTCAGCTGCAAGATCTCTGGTAACAGAAGTGTTGTTTTACAGAACCCAGACTAGTAAATTTGACCATGAAATAGCCTAATAGATTGATTTAATTTTTCAAATATGTGTTAAAGTATATTGGTTATTAGGTGGCAGAGTAAAACATTTGCTGAACTTGTGAAAACATGATCTGAAAAGACATAGACAGCATCATGTTAAAACATGTACCTTTTAAAGTCATCTTTGCTGTTGAAGGAGTCTGCAAAGTGAACATTCTTTTCAACCGTTGGAGGCGTAAACTTTGGCTGTTGATAGTATAAAACACAAAATAAAGAGCTGTCAACAAAATGATGGAAATAAAACATCAGATTCATAACTACTGTGTCTGTATGTATAGCACTCGATTATTCATGATAATTTATGTACACATAAAATTGAGAGACTGACTCACTACTAACATTATTTGTAATTACTTCATATAGTTATTGAATACTGCACCAAAATTCGTACTCCAAAAAAAATATCAAAATAAGCTAGTGTTGAATAATCGGAAAATTTTCACAATCGGTCAAAATTGGAAGAACTGTATCGATCAATGATCGATATAATCGGTATTTACATGTAGTTAATAAATGTTTATTATTTCGGAGGTTAATTCTTTTTTGTTTTATGGATATGTAAAACATACACACATCTATTAGCCTATTAACGAGGAATGAAATGGGTGTTTCTTTCTATCCACAACATCCAGATTGGCTTTAATTTTAAGAAACATTCAAAATGTCCAGACATCTGACTTGGCTTTCCATGGGTAAGGATACATATCAAGTTATGATCAACTAATCCGATACTTCTCCGACTCTTACCCCTGCTTCAATATCATAACATGTGCATACATGTCACACTATACAAGCTGGGATAAGAGTCAGAGGAATCTCAGATAGTTCCATGAGGATGATAATATCGGAAGCCTTCTTCCTTTTCAAATATATTAATGAAAATGCATACGTAGTAAAGTATTCTTTTGTTAAAAATTTCGTAAATTCTACTGTTTAATGTGGATGACATTCCATCAAGACAACATCTTTTTCTGAGGTTTGGAGATAATTCAAATGAATATCTTTTAATCATACCACATTGTAACAAGATGAAGTGATTGCCAGCTGAAGTTACTTCCACAGTAGGAAAGTGAAACATTTTTAATGCTAAAATAACTATAGTTACCCATATACTTGCCTAAATACATATCTATATAGATTTTCATTTTAGCTGTGAGGATTGGCAATCATGTAAATAATAAACTTATAAAAACCAAGGACAGTGTACATCACAATAAAACAATGTTAGTGATGAAAAAATTGAAGGTTTGTGAAAATTATGTCTCACTGAATAATTAAGTTCCCGGGAAATACAGCTGAAAATTTACAGTATATATCGTAGAAGAGATAAAGTTAACCTTTTCTGGTTTGACGTCTTCATCCTCCACTTCCACTTGAACATCATCATCTTCTTCCTCCACATCAGCGAGAGCTGCCCCAATAAGACATACTCCGACAAATAAAACACACACTCTGTTAAACTTCATCTAAAAAAGAAAAGCAAGTGTACTTATGAAATTTGTTGAAAATAATTAATAATTTATCTATCACTTACGACATTTAAATCTATCAGTTATCACATTTAGAATGCAACTTATCACTGCATCAATCAGTGTCCTACATCACAATTGTTTAGTTTAAACAATATTTATTCGAAAATAATTCGATAATGTTTACAAACAATGTCTTATACATGAAATAGATTGAGAAATTTGTTTCTGTCAGATGAACAAGATTCCCTAAGTATGTCAGTGGTTGTTTTCTTCCCACTGGTACTTGTACCCATTCAATTGGGGAAAAATAGCATCAAAAACAAAAAAATGGGGAAATTTTCTACCAACGTATCGTACTTTCAATTTGATACCAGAACTGAACATTTTAGTTAACTCATACGTTTCAGACTAAGTAAATTATGATGTCAGTGGTCTATTTTTCGGCAAGGGAATTGGGTATTCTTAGTCTCAAAATTGGGGAAAATCAACGGTTGTTGGTATTGGGAATGGTACCGTTTATCAGTACCAGTTATATAAGGGGGAAAAAATGCTGTATGTCCATGGTTATTGGAATTACAAACACCCGAGACTGAACAAGCTGACTGAACAAGGAAATTCTTATATCCTTTTAACAGCCATAGCATAAAAATGCATTATGGCTAAAAGCAGAGATTGTGACCCCTGCGGTGGGCCCAAGGGGAGGATATCATAACATATTTGGATTAGTTCAAAAGAGGAAGTTGCATCCTATCAGTTGTTAAAATCACTAAGGTCTGCTTTTATTCTGTCTAATTTTATATATTCTTAAATACGCAACAAACATTTCCATATCCTTCAAAATTGGACCGGTAGTTTCCACTTGTTAGGCACACACAATCTAGGTGTCAACAGAAAGATAAAACTCAATAGGTGACAAAAGGAAGGATGAAAAGGTGCTATTGCAGTCTGTCACTCAACAAAGAGAACTTGACATTTGTCATGTATTTTCCTTTAAGTGATAGGCATTTAATTAATTTTCGTTCGCCATTGCAAACGACACGTGCTCTTCAGACAACTCTAATGCTCTTCAGCACCGGACGAGAAGACACGGCCACATCTGCAAACTGAAACTGCACCCTTTTAATGCAATATGATGTGCTCACCCTAACGGTGGTTCCGTCAATTTATTACACATCTTTATCAATATAACATACATTGATCCATCAACATGATCAACAAAACGCAACTAACTGATAAATTCAAATTTGAGAAAGTTCGGGTTAAGTTACCCGAACATTCGATATCCATCTATATGCGGTAAAACCTATTTGGATTTCTATATAAAAGATACACCTGAAGCTGTATAAAACTTTTTGTTTGCATGTGATGAGCTATATTAGATACCTTATAGGTTGCAAAATCAGAAATAATATTTCACTAAATAAGCATGACACCGGCCCTTCTGCGTCTGAAAAATCCTATGGTCCAAACGTGGAGCAATTTGATTGGTTTATATAAATGGGGATTGTAAAACAAATGTTGATTGGATAATTACAAAATATAGACAGACCGTACGTTTAATGTTCATATTTAATGATTAATAATAAAATAATAAAATCATTTAATCTGAAAACTATTGATTTTAAACATGATTTTTTTTTACAATGCCTGAAATATGGGGACTAGAACAAGAGCATTCCGCAAAACCTACATGTGGATAGTTTGTATAGATCTTATGTACATAATCCCCTCCCCCTTTCTAGAGTGAAATTATTTTTAAACAAAACCAATAATTTATCCAAAATATGTTATTTTCCCACCGATCATCCTCATAAATCGTTCTGAATAGTCAGTTCTACCCTCTGTAAGCTTTTGAGATGACCACTTGTGAGAATATAGAATCCCTCATTCGCATGCAGTCTAGGACGAAACTATTTGAAGATATCATCAATTCAATTATTGCTCTCTTTAACTGAATTATAATGCACGCATTAAATCAATTATTGCTCTCTTCAAATGAATTAATGCACGCTTCAATACGGAAGTTCCGAGTTCCCCAAGAGTTATTTCCCTTTGTCGAACTCTTCCGTAAATTATGACGTAAAATATGATGACAGTGGGTACATTTGCTAATTTCTGTCGTTGTATTATTTCTTAAAAGATGATATCCAGAGTTTCTGAGACCATCCTATCTCATGGGAAAGGCAACTTTAGTGAGTTTATGAGTATTGGATAACAAAATGGCTCAAACGTATGCCAAATTAACATAAACTCAAATAATTGAAGATATCTTCAATTATTTGAAGATATCATCAATTCATTTGATGCGCGCAACAATTGAATTAAAGATCTCTTCAAATAATTAATGATATCTTCAATTCTGAATTATTGCGCGCATCAATTGAATTGATGAGAGCATTAATTCTTCAGCTGATTTGATGCGCGCTTTAATTGAATTAATGATCTCTTCAAATGAATTAATGATATCAACAATTGAATTGATGCGCGCTACAATTCAATTGAAGAGAGCAATAATTGATATAATGCGCGCATTAAATCAATTGATGAGAGCAATAATTGAATTGATGCGCGCATTAATTCATTTAATGAGAGCAATAATTGATTTAATGCGCGCATTAATTCAATTATTGCTCTCTTTAATTGAATTAATGATATCTTTAATTCATTTGAAGAGAGCAATAATTCTTTTAGAGAGAGCAACTATATAATTAAAGATATCTTCAATTCAACATATCCACAATTGAATTAATGATATCTTTAATTGAATTGTTGCTCTCTTTAAAAGAATTGATGCGCACATTCATTCCTTATACAAAAGCATTGTAAATGATTTAAAGATATCTTCAATTGAATTAAAGAGATCATCAAATTATTTATACCGAGCTCTAAATTAATTATTGCGAGCAATATTTCTACGAAATTGATGCTCTCATCAATTGAATTGAAGAGAGCAATAATTGAATTAATGCGCGCATCAAATCTATTATTAATGGTCAATTGTGGATATGTTGAATTGAAGATATCTTTAATTATATAGTTGCTCTCTCTAAAAGAATTATTGCTCTCTTCAAATGAATTAAAGATATCATTAATTCAATTGAAAAGAGCAATAATTGAATTAATGCGTGCATCAGTTCAATTATTGCTCTCATCAATTGATTTAATGTGCGCATTATATCAATTATTGCTCTTTTCGATTGAATTGTAGCGCGCATCAAATCAATTCAATTGTTGAGATCATTAATTCATTTGAAGAGATCATTAAAAAGCGCATCAATTCAGCTGAAGAATTAATGCTATCGTCAATTCAATTAATGCGCACAATAATTCAGAATTGAAGATATCATTAATTATTTGAAGAGATCTTAAAAATTGTTCCGCGCATCAAATGAATTGATGATATCTTCAAATGATTGAAGATATCTTCAATTATTTGAGTTTATGTTAATTTGGCGCTCCATATGAAACAACTTGCTTACATGCGGGAGTGGGACAAATATCCAGCACTGCATGAGTGATAGTTCGAAATATCTGACGCTTTCCTGTTGTTGTTGGGTTTTTTTTGGTATGATTTTTTATATTAGTTTTACCGTGCCAGGAAAGCGTCAGAACTGGTCCCATTACGTAAACTGGAAATTTCGCCACCTCCAGCTGGAGGCGGCATTCTTGGGCCGGTCTTAGATACTTGCGAGCCGAATTCAATGTTAAACTCACAACTAATCAATAAAACGATGACAGAAAATAGTAACAAGAGGCCCATGGGCCACATCGCTCACCTGAGTCACCTTGGTCCATATCAGAAGACTTTCTATATATATTTGCATGTAAAACCGTAGTCCTTATTATGGCCCCAACCTACCCCTGGAGGCCATATTTTTTGCAAACTTGAATCTACACTATGTCAGAAAGCTTTCATGTAAATGTGAACTTCTTTGGCCCAATGGTTCACGAGAAGAAGATATTTGAAGATTTTTCCTATATATTTGTATGTAAAACTTTGATCCCCCCCTTGTGGCCCCATCCTACCCCCAGGGGCCATGCTTTGAACAAACTTGAATCTGCACTATATCAGAAAGCTTTCATGTAAATATCAGCTTTTCTGGCTCAGTGGTTCTTGAGAAGATTTTTTTTAAAAAAATTCCTATATATTTGTATGTAAAACTTTGATCCCCTTTTGTGGCCCCGTCCTCTGCTCTATGTTATGTAAATCTAAGCTTTTCTGGCCCAGTTGTTCTTGAGAAGAACAATTTTAAACATTTTTCCTATATATTTGCATGTAAAACTTTGATCCCCCTATTGTGACCCCATCATACCCCAGGGGCCATGATTTGAACAATCTTGAATTTGCATTATGTCAGATATCTTTCATGTAAATCTCAGCTTTTCTGGCTTAGTGGTTCTTGAGAAGAAGATTCTTAAAGAATGTCCCTATATATTTGTATGTAAAACTTTGATCCCCCCCCCTTGTGGCCCCATCCAACCCCCAGGGGCCATGATTTGAACAAACTTGAATCTGCACTATGTCAGAAAGCTTTCATGTAAATATCAGCTTTTCTGGCTTAGTGGTTCTTGAGAAGATTTTTAAAGATTTTTCCTATATATTTGTATGTAAAACTTCGATCCCCTATTGTGGCCCCATCCGACCCCCCGGGGCCATGATTTTAACAATTTAGAATTTGTACTATATCAGGAAGCTATCATATAAATCTCAGCTTTTCTGGCTCAGTGGTTCTTGAGAAGAAGATTTTTAACGATTTTTCCTATATATTTGTATGTAAAACTTTGATCCCCTATTGTGGCCCCATCTGACCCCCGGGTGCCATGATTTTAACAATTTAGAATCTGCACTATATCAGGAAGCTTTCATATAAATCTCAGCTTTTCTGGCTCAGTGGTTCTTGAGAAGAAGATTTTTAAAGATTTTTCCTATATATTTGTATGTAAAACTTTGATCCCCTATTGTGGCCCCATCTGACCCCCGGGTGCCATGATTTTAACAATTTAGAATCTGCACTATATCAGAAAGCTTTCATATAAATCTCAGCTTTTCTGGCTCAGTGGTTCTTGAGAAGAAGATTTTTAACGATTTTTCCTATATATTTGTATGTAAAACTTTGATCCCCTATTGTGGCCCCATCCGACCCCTGGGAGACATGATTTTAACAATTTAGAATTTGCACTACCTAATAAAGCTTATCTATAAATTTCATCTTTTCTAGCCCATTTGTTCTTGAGAAGAAGATTTTTTAATGACCCTACCCTATTTTTACCTTTTCTTGATTATCTCCCCTTGGAAGGTAGCCTGGTCCTTTATTTTAATTATTTAGAATTCCCTTTACCTAAGGATGCTTTGTGCCAACTTTGATTGAAATTGGGCCAGTGGTTTTTGAGAAGAAGTTAAAAATGTTAAAAGTTTACAGACGGACGGACGCCGGAATACGGGTGATCAGAAAAGCTCACTTGAGCTTTTAGCTCAGGTGAGCTAAAAATGACTACACAGCAGTGGGTAGCTTCTATTGAGGCAACCGAGGCAGTTGCCTCAGTAAAAAAAAACAACACCTTTTACGTTGTTAAAATGTCGAGACCCCCTGCCTCGGTAATAATCGAACCCAAGCTACGCCTATGCACGGGGGACGTATTTCAAGACCAGTAAAATCCAGAAAGTCCCTGAGCCCCCATCAGGGCTTCGCCCTGGACACACTGGGGGTCTCAAGACGGCACCCAGACCCCTTGCCCCATCATAAAGTTGCGACCCATCTAAATACAATTCCTGGACCCGCTCCTGGTATAGAAATCATAGAATTCGTAACATCCCTCAAGTCTTTTCCCCGCCATAGTCCACATCTCAGGTTATCTTATTTCAGGCCTATCATCATACAATGATTATAATGCATATCGTTATATGTATATATAAAAAAAAATATACCCTGACTGACCCATTCAATGAATATAAAATCATATATGCTCAGAGGGCGGATCAAAGAATTTAAGTCGTTTAATGTATTTTTTTCATACGTATTTTAAATATTGATGATAAAAAAGAATTAATGAATAAATCGAATATCCGTCATCTTCTCAAGTCAGGGGTTTCTGATCCGCTCCGCTAGAAACCCTTGACTTGGGAAGATGAATATCCCTATGCAGAGATCAGGACTACGGAACAGAAGGGTAGTTGATAAGCAATTACCATTACATGTAATACATATATATGTTACATGTTTATGCCCATTTGGGCCCTGATTTGGTAATAAATACTATCCTATTCTATACCAGGAAGACACGTTTCCCAACATCGATTATTTGTATACAAAAACACCATACCCTTCGTAGAGTATTTCTACTATTGAACATTTTCAACTTCAATATCAATATATATATTATATATAGACAATCATATATATATATATATATATATATATATATATATATATATATATATATAAGTTTAACCACAGATATAATACAAAACTCTCTCTCTCTCTCTCTCTCTCTCTCTCTCTCTCTCTCTCTCTCTCTCTCTCTCTCTCTCTCAAAGAAACACCACAAAACATAACATTTTTTTTAAAATTAAACTATCTTCCTAGCCGAGTAAATGGATTTTTGTTATGAATAATGATTATATTTTATATCCCTTTTTCCAGTTTGTAAACTGAATTGTTGATTATATCAGTGTTTCGGGGTTAGAGGTTCCGCGATTCATGTGTACCCGATGTCTCCTCGTTCATTACTGATCCATTTCACAACAACCTCTCATTTTATATACACTTCTAAAAATAGAATAAATAGGATTTTCAAAGAGGATTCATTGGGGCGATACTATGCCGATAAAACGTGATTAAACTTCGAATGTAATAAGAGCATATATAGATCATACTCGATATTTCCGGTCTTTAATGCTTTAATATTTAAATGCCATACATTGCTCTGTAGGTTTGTTCAATATTACACATAAAACAAAAGGACTTTAAAACTGCCACAAAACGACAGCGCAAGTCTACTATATATATATGTACACTTGTAGAGACTTCCAACAACTGTACAGACATTCAATATCAACTAAGTACACGGTGGTCTCAACGCGACCCATTTTTCAAAAACACGAACATTTTTAATAATTTGTTTAAGTATTTCATGCATACTGTATATGCAAACACAATATATACCAAATGCTGAGAAAATGGCTCACAGCAAACAGTGTAAGTGTATGTTTAACCCAGGGTTTGTTTAAGTTGCAATCGTCTCAGAACCGTCATCCTGGTTTGTACGTACCCCATCTGTCATGTAAAACACCCTGCAAATAATTTTATGTACCAAAATTGTGAAATATTCTCAAGCACGATTCTGACACGATTTCAAATTTGTTGAAAATGAATTAAGAATGACAACCCTTCCATGTGGTTAGGAGTAAAGGTGGTATAATACTTTCGTTATGTGTTTGTCATCCAGAAAATACCATCCTCAATTTAACAGATCCTCGATCGAATTACTCTCAAAACAAACGATATTCTACGTTTAATCAAATCGCAACACGGTCGAAGAAATATATTTATTTGCTTTGTAAGTCAGCTGAATATATAAACTTAATCAAGTAAATTGAAAAACAACCAACCCATTTTTGCATTAAGAATACGCCTTGAAATAAATGTTCAAATGTGCCTATTGCAAAAAATTGTTTTCAATAAAATATTCCTTTTAGTAGAGTGAAATAAAGTATGTACTTAAATTAATTACCAGGTATTACTACGCCAGACACGCCTGAATTTTTTCATTCATGTGGAATATACGTGGTAGTTTACAAATTCTTTCAATCAGATCTTTAAAGGCCGCATGCATTGTGAGACTGACATTGTAACACCTTCAGAAGGGGCCCTTTCCACTACCTTTAAAAGGGGTGCCCTAGTTAAAGTCTCATCCTCACATTTTTGCGTGATATATGTACCCGATCGACGACGCATGACAAGCCCAGCCTAGTCGCACAGCTTTAATTTAAAATAACTTTCGAAACCATGTGCGAGTAATACCTGTTTTATTTCGTTGGATATTATTAAAGGAGTAAAAGATTTAATCTAAATCTAACAAGGTAAGTGGATCCATTACATACAAATATAGGTATATATACTGATAATTTACAAATCTGTATTCCAAATTCAAAATAAAATCAAAAGGAAAACAATATTTAAATACAAACACTTTTGCTTCAGACAATTATTCTACGGTAATATACTATTTGAATGATAATTTTATTACAAACACCTTTTTTCTTCTTTGAAAAATAAAATTTATGCAGTAAGGCAAATTTTTTTTCAAAACGATTAAAAGCAGAATTTCAAAAAAGTGTAGAAATTGTATTTTCTCTTTCTTCAAAACTTATTTAAAAATCAATCTCGGGACACGCCCAGTACACTCACTGTTCGGGGTGGCACGAAAGGCCACTGACCTGGGACTTCGTGGTCCAATAAACACTGCCGGCCTGGAATTGGTCGTATTGTCAAACTTGAAGCCCACAGGCTTTATTGTGTTCCTAATGGAATTCGCTTACAAAAATGGGTACCCTGAGTCCTTTCAATGAAAATTACACCGTTCATGCACTGTTTGACCGCACATTAAAAAGCATAGGATTATTCTCCAACTCGGTATGAAAACTGGAAATGATCATCTCCGACAAATAATTACCTAAATACAGAAAGATGACTGCAAGGCTATCTATCAAGATACTGCTAATTATATATAAAAGTACATTGTAACAAGATCTTTATCATCTGGAATTGCTTTTACATCGGAATAAGGGATTCAAACAATTCAAGGAAAAGTGTCAGATCTTATCTTCGATAGATCAAGTCTGGAGATATTTTAACATGCTTATTCATTTCAAGTATTTTAATTAATTAATAAATCAGTAAATCAAAGGGGAAAAAATTGTGAATTGAGAACCTGTCACACCTAATCAACTGCCTGTACACACATGGCGCATTGATCGATAACCAACACATGAAAATAACTGAATGGTTACTACCTCTCAGTACACGCGTAAAGACTCTGAACGATTAAGAATACTGGACCCAATTCATAGTCCTGAAAGGTGCAATGAAACCACAATGGCCATTCAAAGCCTATGATTATTTTTCAAACCAATAAAAATATTCATATCAATGAGAATACCGGTATCCAAACCAATAAGTTTAACCGAAGCAGTGAGATGTCCAGCCAGACTGACCGCCACATTATCCCATCCACTATATTATATGCATAAACTAAAACAGATAAAAAATACTACATCAACAATTGCGTTAAGATCAAATTTCCAAAGTAAGTTGGGTTGTTTTTGCAGATGATGTTGCGTACCAAACTGTTTGTGGTATTTTCTCTCCTGTCCCTGTTGTTTCATAATAACATGGCTTCCACAAGTACAACTGACTCAACTCAGTCAGCTGATACAACACAATCAATGACAACTGATAGGACAGAGGACTCTTCGACCACACAACCAGCATCAACAGCACAAACTGAAACAACAGAAGAATCCACCTCTGAAAACTCTCAAACCACAACACAAGCAACGGTGTCTGAAAGCACTCCAACAGACACATCAACACAAAGTGTCACATCTGAGAGTTCTCAAGAAGCTACCACAACACTGGAGGCGACCTCTGATGGTACTCAAACAGCCACAACACAAAATACAACAGACAGTTCTCTTTCAGCCACAACACAAGGTGGATCAACTGAAAGTACACAGGCAGCCACTCAACAAAGTTCATCTGAAAGTACACAGGCAGCCACAACACAAACAGGAACAACTGATAGTACACAGGCAGCCACTCAACAAAGCTCATCTGAAAGTACACAGGCAGCCACTCAACAAAGCTCAACTGAAAGTACACAGGCAGCCACAACACAAGCAGGAACAACTGAAAGTACACAGGCAGCCACAACACAAGCAGGAACAACTGAAAGTACACAGGCAGCCACAACACAAGCGGGAACAACTGAAAGTACACAGGCAGCCACAACACAATCAGGAACAACTGAAAGTACACAGGCAGCCACTCAACAAAGCTCATCTGAAAGTACACAGGCAGCCACTCAACAAAGCTCAACTGAAAGTACACAGGCAGCCACAACCCAAGCAGGAACAACTGATAGTACACAGGCAGCCACAACACAAGCAGGAACAACTGATAGTACACAGGCAGCCACTCAACAAAGCTCAACTGAAAGTACACAGGCAGCCACTCAACAAAGCTCAACTGAAAATACACAAGCAGCCACAACACAAGCGGGAACAACTGAAAGTACACAGGCAGCCACAACACAAGCAGGAACAACTGAAAGTACACAGGCAGTCACTCAACAAAGCTCATCTGAAAGTACACAGGCAGCCACAACACAAGCGGGAACAACTGAAAGTACACAGTCAACCACTCAGCAAAGCTCATCTGAAAGTACACAGGTAGCCGCAACACAAACAGGAACAACTGAAAGTACACAGGCAGCCACAACACAAGCAGGAACAACTGAAAGTACACAGGCAGCCACTCAACAAAGCTCATCTGAAAGTACACAGGCAGCCACAACACACACAGGAACAACTGAAAGTACACAGGCAGCCACAACACACACAGGAACAACTGAAAGTACGAAGGCAGCCACAACACAAGCAGGAACAACTGAAAGTACACAGGCAGCCACTCAACAAAGCTCATCTGAAAGTACACAGGCAGCCACAACCCAAGCAGGAACAACTGATAGTACACAGGCAGCCACAACACAAGCAGGAACAACTGAAAGTACACAGGCAGCCACAACACACACAGGAACAACTGAAAGTACGAAGGCAGCCACAACACAAGCAGGAACAACTGAAAGTACACAGGCAGCCACTCAACAAAGCTCATCTGAAAGTACACAGGCAGCCACAACCCAAGCAGGAACAACTGATAGTACACAGGCAGCCACAACACAAGCAGGAACAACTGAAAGTACACAGGCAGCCACAACACAAACAGGAACAACTGGTAGTACAAAGGCAGCCACTCAACAAAGCTCAACTGAAAGTACACAGGCAGCCACAACACAAGCAGGAACAACTGAAAGTACACAGGCAGCCACTCAACAAAGCTCAACTGAAAGTACACAGTCAGCCACAACACAAACAGGAACAACTGAAAGTACACAGGCAGCCACAACACAAGCAGGAACAACTGAAAGTACACAGGCAGCCACAACACAAACAGGAACAACTGGTAGTACAAAGGCAGCCACTCAACAAAGCTCAACTGAAAGTACACAGTCAGCCACAACACAAGCAGGAACAACTGATAGTACACAGGCAGCCACAACACAAGCAGGAACGACTGAAAGTACAAAGGCAGCCACTCAACAAAGCTCAACTGAAAGTACACAGGCAGCCACTCAACAAAGCTCATCTGAAAGTACACAGGCAGCCACAACACAAGCAGGAACAACTGAAAGTACACAGGCAGCCACTCAACAAAGCTCAATTGAAAGTACAGAGGCAGCCACAACACAAGCGGGAACAACTGAAAGTACACAGGCAGCCACAACACAAGCAGGAACAACTGAAAGTACACAGGCAGCCACTCAACAAAGCTCAATTGAAAGTACAGAGGCAGCCACAACACAAGCGGGAACAACTGAAAGTACACAGGCAGCCACAACACAAACAGGAACAACTGAAAGTACACAGGCAGCCACTCAACAAAGCTCAACTGAAAGTACACAGGCAGCCACTCAACAAAGCTCATCTGAAAGTACACAAGCACCCACAACACAAGCAGGAACAACTGATAGTACACAAGCAGCCACAACACAAACGGGAACAACTGAAAGTACACAGGCAGTCACAACACAAACAGGAACAACTGAAAGTACGAAAGCAGCCACTCAACAAAGCTCATATGAAAGTACACAGGCAGCCACAACACAAACAGGAACAACTGATAGTACACAGGCAGCCACTCAACAAAGCTCATCTGAAAGTACACAGGCAGCCACAACACAAGCAGGAACAACTGATAGTACACAGGCAGCCACAACACAAGCAGGAACAACTGAAAGTACACAGACAGCCACAACACAAGCGGGAACAACTGAAAGTACACAGGCAGCCACAACACAAGCAGGAACAACTGATAGTACACAGGCAGCCACAACACAAGCAGGAACAACTGAAAGTACACAGACAGCCACAACACAAGCGGGAACAACTGTAACAGCAATAGCAGATTCAACTACGGAATTAACTACACAACCTTCTACAACTGCGACACCTGCTGGTAATTGTCTAAATTTGATTTTTTTTTCATTTATGTTTTGATTATGCAAGTAAGAGCGCTTTAAAATTATTTGTTGGAAATGCCATACCATTGCATGTTATCCAGTGTTTGCATAAATATGTGGTTGTAATATACGTGCTTATCAATTTATTGCAGTAGTCTTTGACATGCAGATAACCTTTGATACTACAACAACAGTGAATTTAGACGATGAAACTAGTCAGGAGTACAAGGAATACAAAACATTCGTATACACTTCTGTAAGTTGTCTGTAACAGCCATTGATCTCGTTAATGATATTTCACTTTTTAAAAATCTGTAAAGTGAATCAAATGTTCATTTCATATTGTAACGTTACTCTTTATGGTTGATCTACTTCAATAAAAATTGCTGATTTGTTTTAGCTGCGTGATTACTACAGCAGGAAACTTGGAAGTGTGTTTGGATCAGTTACAATTTTGTCAATAAGGTATTGCTCATTCGTGTTCCTATTTGATCAAAATCAGATGCAATGAAAATTTTAACAAAATTGTCAAAGTGAAATCAGTTATACAAACGCAAGATAGAGAATCTTTTGTCGAATTTTTAATCAGCCATATTTAATTTATTGAACGTTATAATGCTAAAAATCTATGACGTCATAATGTTAATACCTAAGTATTATTGAATTTATTTAGCAAAGGTAGCGTTATTGTAAACTACACATTGACAACCCAAACTGTGGCCACGGGGGAGGTAATAAACGCAGTGCAGGAACTCGTCCAAGGTACCGAGAAGGTTACCATCAACGGGACTTCCGTGTCTGCCAACAACGGAGTTATAGGAACCTCAGGATCTGGTAGCACAGGCACTGGTACTTCTGGTAAGTTTAGGGTCAGATGTGGGATGGGGACTAATCATGTTGAAGAGTTTATTAAACAGTAAATACTATACTGTGATGTTACTTTGGCATGGTTAAATGTTTGTGTTTTACTTTGAAACTTTTTACAATTTTTTCAATAAACTGTGATCTTCATGGAACTTCGAACTTAAAAATCAACCCATCTACAACAAAAATTATGGTTTACTTAAACACATGGAAGATAGTTTTCTCGTTACAAACAACCTATCACTTCGCATTTTTGTAGTGGAATTGAATAGAGAGAAAGAGACCGATAAATGTCAGATCCTCAACACCATTAGTTCCTGTTCATCCGATACCGTCTGTGTTGTCGAATCAGGGATTGCCGTCTGCAAGTAAGAGACTTTTCGATTATCATACATACACACTGCAATGTATAAAACCAATTCTGATGGAAATCTATGATGATATGATTACATTTGTGTCTCTTTTCTTTTTCAGACCTATAGTAAAAAATGGTAAGCAGCATGTATCTTACAAAAGGAAGCATATAAATCGGTATTTCACGTATTGTAAATTATTGAAATGACTGATTGGCATATGGATTTACTAAGCACATGGTATCTTCCTACCATAAATGTGTAGTTAACTTTTCGTAGCTAATTGGGACAAAACTTCTATTATTTCTGTGAGTTATGTATTACCTCCCCAATTCTTTATTTTATGGTCGAGTATAGAATTCTCGATATCATAACCCGTGTTTTCTGACATTTTGTAGACAACCTTTCGTTGATCCTGGGTTTAGCCATTGGTATTCCTGTATTCTTCCTATTGACTTTCATCGTAGCCCTGGTCTGCATACTAATGAAGAAGAATCGGAAGAGCCGAAGGCTAAAGGAAGAAGAAGATTGGTTAGGAAACAATTTGTATAACAAATAGATAACGAAAAATGGCATATCATGTATCGAGTAAAACCACGAAATTTGTTGTAAAATGGAGCGAACTTGCCTTCGTCGTAGAGTTATTGATATGCAATTTAAGCAAGCAAGCGACTTGATATTATAAATAGGAAGTAGGAGTTTTAGTTTGAGAGCAACCATTATGATATACATGTATACTCTAGTTATTCCTCTAGTTATAGTTTTGGGACAAACCTTTTCTCGTTCAATATCTGTTTTGCTTAGTGAATTTGTCTTTCGCTATTCACAGGTTCATTGTAATGACTTAAATTGTTGGACTTGGGCGACCTCTATATTCTAAGACAGCCGGTAACAGACCAAGATTATATTGGAAATTGTTGATTTGAGACAATTCTGTTGATATTATTGCAGGGATCCAAAAGACTATCCCCATCTTTCTTTACCCTACAAATACGATAACCACGGCTTTTACAAGCACCATTACTTTATGCCGGATGATGTAGAACTTGAGGTGTTGCCGTCCAGTAAGGCCTTCAAGGGTATGTTGATTTTGTTCCTTGTATAGCACCTAATTCACCGAAGGACCTTCTGAGAAAATAACCGTATACGCTCCGAAATTGGAAATTTTATTGGCAAACCATACACAGTAACAACTTCTGAACTGCATTGATGTCTATATGTTATGAGAGGGCCTATAACTCTAAAAGTATGCATCTGAAGGGCTTTCTAGGTTTCCCTTAATTGTTAAAAAATATTTAAAGTATTTAACTGTATTGAGGGAAAAGGAATGTGGTTTTCTCGAATTGATGAATAAAATATATTTCACAATCACGCCACATTTGAAAAGTAATAATGAATGAAGTAATTAAGGCACTAGGAAGGTCTGAAGTTTTTTATGATTAACCAAGTAAAATATTAACAAACGTGACATTTATTACCGTGTACACCTGTTACGTATGCTGTTTTACGTCAACAAACCGGATATACAAAATAGAATTAGACTGAAATGTTAAAAATTTAAACCCATGGGACCCCGCCTGTGGTGTGACATGTTCTTTTGTTGTTGTTGTTGTGTGTACCGTCACACCTGAAAGAGGTTCCCGTCTGTTTACCTTTGGGCGTGCCTTCACATTATACGCTCTGAATTCGCTCATTCAGGGTAAGATCTTCTATAACCATTATGGTATAGACACCCCATCACGCATTGTAAAGATTGACTCCAGGGTAACCTGTCTCGTTACAAATGTGAACCGGGAACATACCACCGCAGTGTTGTATACAGTTATCCAAGCATATAGTTGGGTGTTACCATGATGATATCGCAAAAACATTATTTTCAAATTTTCTTTATACACCCAAAGATGAGATCAAGCATTTATATTATTAATTTGAAAGGGTTTATATAACATTTACTGGTGAATATATGAATTGAACCTGCCTAAAACTTAGCAGACAAAGGATATTATTTTTATATATACGGGAAAAGTGGAATTGCGAACATACAATAAGTAATGATTTGACCTTCAAGATTTGGACTCGCGATCGCTCCACCCGAGTTCATGTTTAATTATCACCACGACTATCCGCTTTTGAAGGTAATAAAATGAATATAAATTTCTTCTACAGGAAACGCTCCCTGGAACACCCCGGGTGGTTTGGAAAGCTGGGATGAGGTAATCCAGTGTATGATACTTACATAGAATAAATATACAAGGATTCCGTAAGTGTATCATTAAACGTGTATTTCACAAGTATTACAAGAGTGTGTTATTCTATTGCAGTATCGCATGCCCCGCCCACAAATGTACAGATCTCCACACCCTGCCTTTGTTGTGAGTACATTAATTTAACGAACGGTGCACTTAATAGTATCCATACAAGTGACTCTCTCTCTCTCTCTCTCTCTGTATATATATATATATATATATATATATATTGTATATACTAACTTGTATATATGCATGGTATTCTAAATATCATTGTATCTACGTAAAAATGTTCCAGCGAAATTGTTTTCTTTTTTTTAAAATTATATCTAAATAAATGTTTCCATATTGAGAATTAAGCTCATCTACGTTTACCTGCAATATAAAGTATCTATCTACGTGTGAAATAACTAAAATTAACATGTTATAAATGGTATTCATTTGTAAAAGTCAAGATCTTATTTTCATGTTTGATATTTTCCTCTTATTTCAGAGCGATACATAGGAAGCACTGCATTGGCAACAATCCCAATATATGGTTTTAAAAATGTGTCTGGAGTGTGTGTCACAGTGCGAGTGCGGCATGTCATACCCTATAAGTACCCGGATATTCCGACATACAGCCTTGATAGAATGTGTTCGACTCATGCCAGTCATGTGTTGTTATCATCGCATCATATTTATGCATCGTGTACATGAGTTTGTGTGAATACCCAAATATGTACTCGTAGCAACTATTGTCAGAACGTATGAAAAATAAATTCGACGCGAACGAAATTTACGTTCAAGGCCTAAATGACTTTATATGATACGAGACTGCCATAATTAGCAAAAGAATATAGCGTATTTGCTGTTTTCCACTGTCAGAAATTGCAATACCTCAGCTTCTTATGAAGTCAGAATCAAATGTGTGCTACATATACTATCATTATTAATGTTGGCTTGAATCATACAAGGAACCATGTTAAGGGCATTTGTATAATGGTTTTTGTATATATTTATATGTAAATGTAAGTAATGTGCAATCATTTTAATTATTTCAATGCATTGTTATGTATTTTAAAAACCCGCATTGAAATGAAAAATCTTATATCTTTGTACGTTTATAGTAGGTAATTTATATGATTTTTGAAGGGGGAAAAAAAGAGTCTAAAAATCTCTCATTGATGTCTTCTATTGTGTTTCGCCATTGACATTGTGTAATATCATACATGATGTCTAGTCCTGAATGACGTCATTATTACATAATGAGTGAGTGAAGATTGATTGCTCGCATTTTGTAAACCCGGACCAATCAAATCAGAGATCTAACTAAATGGAATGGTTAATGGCCTGTAAACTTGATATTTTATGTATTACGAGCATTTAACAACCTAAGCCACAGTCGAATATAGAATACAGTTTATTCTTCCGTGATTACAAATGGAAATTGTAATTGTTGGCAGGTTTAATCAGCGGTGGAAATGACGATTTTGTGTAAACAAGTCTCCTGCTTTCTAAATTACACAAGAAGTAAAATTATACTTTCAAAATACGATTTTTTTTCATAGTAAATATTTCCATAGAAACAATTTGTAATCTTAAAACTGTATCATAAGGCTATATACTAAGTACTGGCATCCAGAAGTCTCGGCTAACTTAATCTAGTTTTTCTTCTTCTCTAATTTACCCTCTTTTAATTGCCTTGTGCATTTTCTATATATAATCATAATCTTTTTCCTACTGTAATTAAGCGATTTTTTTTTTCTCTCTCTCTCTCCTTTTTTAAAAAATAGTTTCACATAGCCTATCTATAACTTGTCCACACCTTGATACATATTAGTACAGAGAGACATATCAATTCTTTAAATTGAGATTACCGTTTTTATTCCAAGTGAATTATAGAACAAAATGTACTAATTATAAAAATTATATGATACAGTTTTAAAATTACAAATTGTTTCTATCGGAAGTTTTACTATGAAAAAAAGGATACAGTAAGATATTTTTCTATTAAAAACTATTAAAGATTGATTATACATGTGACAGATCATACAATGTTCGTCCTATTTTCTTTGTTATAGATCCACGTATACCTTTTGAATGCTTCCTGCAACAGCTGATATCTATACATATTGTCGAAACATCACCAATCATTTAGTAAATGTAAACCTGATTGATCTTGTTTTGGAAAACTTTGCCCCCTCTATAGATGTGATTTCATGCATGCAGAATTAGAAGTGTTTTACAGAAAATAGATTGATTTAATAGAAATATGAAAAATGTTCTATATTATGTAAAAAAAAAAAATATATATATATATAAAAAAAATTTAAAAATCGTTTTTAGCGACTGCGGTGATTTACATAGAGATTACAAAAAGAATACTATACTTTATGTTTCATAGATATTTTAAAATGCACTATTTTAAAAAGCAAATCTGCAAATCTTCGAATAAGATGAACATGAAAATCTGCATTTCTAATACATATATACCCCCAGCCCACGCTGATTTGATATTTACCATGTTCAATAAAACAAGCTAAAAGGACTAATTTTATCTAATTCACAATCTAGCGATGGATGCCATCACTAGGTACTGAAAGATCAACACGTCATCTTATTATAGTACAAAATATTCTTGTCACACCCTTTTCAAACATCTCACTACGTAATATAATGTTCTTATTCAAACAAACTGTGTACACATCACATCAGTAAATGTGCACAATAAAACTGATATACTAGTATCACCCACACAGGTGAAAGGGAGGTAAGTCTTGTAATTGTATCGCATTATCAATAACCAATATCATTTGAGTCTAGGGTTGGGTATTGCCAGCAAAAATGATATTGCGATATATTGCCATTTTCAAATTCCATATAAATAACAAGATTTTTAAAGCAATTATTGAATAAAGCCTTACGGTCATTGAGCAGTGAGCTCCAAGGGTTCTGTAGCGTACCACACCTACTGTGACACGGGACACCCGTTTTTAAGGTCATCTCCGAGGACCCGTGTCATTCACACCTGGTGCCCAACGTTTGGCGATGGAGCTGTCACTACCTGTTTTAACGACTTTGGTTTGTCTCGACCGGGATTCGATTGAACCCCGACCTTCCTCATGTGGGGCGAACGCTCTACCTCTAGACCACCGCGGCGGTGAATAGTGCAAGAAGAAAAAAATCCGAATTTATGTCTTTAAAAAGAGAAATTTATTTAGAATTATTTACTAATTTAAGTTTTAATATAGGGCTTTAGACATTTTAAACTTTTTAATTTTGACTTATTTCAAAGCTTCACGAAAATCCCTTCCATCACATACAAGATGTACATATATATGGTTTCTCATTTAGCAATATATATCGGTTTCCCTATTAAAGATCGATGTAATCAACGCTACTTTGCAAAACAACATACTAAACCACTGAAATGAGAGAATATTTTCGTTCTGTGTGTTTCATATAATTGATTGATATTACGATATACCAGTATCCATCCAGTTTTCATATCGCGATATATTATCGTCAATGGAAATATTGCAATATATCGGTAATATCGATCAACTTTACTTTGGACCACAATCAAATGTACTAGTGGCATGCAATGTAAGGGGTAAACTGTCACCCAACTGTTCAATTGTATTTATGCTACATATACCCTACGCAGCATTTCGGGGGGGGGGGGGGGGGGGGGGCACTATCCACTAACAAGACTACCCTCAAATCCACGTGTTTTTCACATGTGTGTAAACAGCCTGAGTGCACCTCGGGAAGTAGCCTCAGCTACAAACAGCAAATAGTTCCTTTGTATACTCTTGATTATTTCTACAAATTACACAACATTTCCTAATCAGTGCTACAAAAATTAAGAGAAAAGAAGAGGAGGAAATAAGAAAAATCGCCCATGAAAAATATTCTTTTAAATACATGGAATTTCAATTGATAACTAAATTCATTTTGATTGGACAGTTACCGGCGTGATACCGTCAAATGCCGCAACTTTTGCGGGAAGAAAGGAAGAAAAAAAAATCCCTGCAGTAGTATGAGCGTATAAGTCTCCCCAGAAACCGACTTGTATGCGAGTATATACGGTACACATGTACCGTACAACATGAAAACAAATATTCTGTAAGTACATGTATTGCATAAAAACACATATCCCCTATCGGTCCAAGTCAAGTCGTCTGCATAATATTCTGCGCGAATAACCATATGTCAACAATATATGCACAGGAATAACAAGGTACCATAAATAAATATTTTCTATATCCAAGGGGTATAACTCAGCTAAAGATCAATGAACCGGAACAAAATCCGAACTCGATCTATAACTAGTGCGGAAAACTGAGTATTTGCATTGTTTTTCTAATTTCAAGGACCATAACTCTGCAAAATATCAACGGACCAGAACAAAATTGGGACTTGTCATGATAAAGCAATGTACCAAATATCAAATGAATATCTGCAAGCATGACGAAAAAAGGGCTGAAAACTTATTTGCCGGACAAAAGGACGGACATAGTGCAAACCTACCCCCTCGACTTCGCCGGTAGGGACTAATAAAGCTAGAAGTATTGTGTGTGTTGCTTGCTGTTAGTACATGCATCAATGTCTTTCGTCAGGCAGCGAGAACCATGTTTTCTTTCCAATCAGAAGTTAGAATCGATGAATCTCAGAATTTTAGTTTGAACAATTGCACTGTGTAATCTCACTCCGTGATATTTCTAGAGAGACGTGCACAGCTTATCTTTCACACGGATTATTAACACCTTTCTAATTTCGAGGTGCTTGTATATGTCGATTCGATGACTCCTAGTGAACTCGAGATAAATTTTAACACCAAAATTTAAACACCAATTAAGACAATGAATTAAAGTTATCTTAAATCCCTTTTAATTAAAAAAAGAAGAGAATGTCTACTCATATATTATTGGCATATTTTATAAGATATTTATATCATGCATCAAGTCACAGAGAAATTAGGACTTTAAAATCTCTTATTTGCAAATAAAACACTTTTATTATTCCGGAAAAAAAAACCAATCACATAAAATGATATTGAGAGCTTGTATCATTGTTTCACTGGTGAAATCATAATTCATATGAGATGTTATACTAAGCCCCTATCTTTCCTCCTCACAGAAATATTAACTACTTTGAAGGAGAAACTTTAGATGTATTTTACTACAACATATGCGAGAAGTGGTGTAAATCAAAGGTAGATTCGGAAAAACCCCTCCAAAGAACCTTTAGTAAATTTGAAATCACAAAACTTTTTCCTAAATCAACAAAATAAAAGCGTATGACTTTTCAACACTTTAAACGACCATTCCTCATAATAAATTAAAGACTTGGCGTTTTGAATCGTAGATATCTGCTTTTTCAATAAAAATGGAACACAGAAATATACGTATATTGTGATAAGTCAATCAAAAAATTACTTTGTGAAACACCACTCTGACTATACTCACAAGTACTCCGAATTTCATATTAAAAAGATGCTGGAGCTCCTCATTGACAATATATACGTGATCTTTGGTGATCAAATCTTCCAACAGTCTGTTGGAAATCCTGTGGACACGAATTGCGCTCCTTTATTAGAGACTATGCGTTTATATTATCTTGATATTCTTCTGAGGCAGTTTCTACATGAGAAAACAAAAATGTCTTGCTGTGATCTTCAACTCAACATTTAGATATATCGACGACTTTCTTTCTACTAACAATGTTCATTCATAATTATGTTGATTCGATATATCCAAGTGAACTTGAAATAAAAGACACAGCAGAGTCTTCCATATCTGCTTCATATTTGGATATCTTATTGAACATAAATGTTAACGGCAAACTGACAACTCAACTTTATGACAAACTTCAGTTTCTCTATCGTCAACTTCCCATATATATGCAGCAATATTCAATTATCACCTGCAAATGGTGTTCACATTTATCAGCTGATTCGATACTCAAGAACATTTTCTGCGTATGATCAAGTTTTAAGTTGAAGTAAACTACTGACAAATAAGTTGATGCTACAAGGGTTTCAACAGTTTCGTTTAAAGTAAGCATTTCGCATATTCTATGGTCGTTATAATGATTTTGACTACAGACTCATTATTCCGTTTACCTGCTTAAGATAGAGAGCTCACAGCGGATGTGACTAGTCAACTTATTTTTATCTTATACGCTGGATTGATAATAAATTGGCAAGTTGACAGATGAAAAAGTGGACATTTACAACAAGTGGACATTTACACTTGTTACTAAATTGGCATTTCGAAACCTACTCCAACAAGTTAGAGCCTCGGTTAACGTCCGTTATATACATTGGACTCTTTTTTAACATCTAACCTCATTTTTTTGTCGAGCTACTTCCGACGGAATTTTGGGCGGGAAATATTATCGATAAAAAAAAGACAAGTAATTTTCAAGAAATTGCGTATTTGCAGGAGGTAAAACAGACAACAGAAAACGTAAAATCCACTTCCATCTGCATGCATGTGTTCATTAATCAAATCCGTCAGTGAATGGATTTCAATGTACCATTACACCAACAAGGAAAAAAGGGGGGTTAAACATGTTCAAATTGATTTACTATTAAGCGGATGCTGAAGTATTCAATTATTGTTTGAATTAAAATACGATATTGCTCCTTATCACCACATTGCTGTTAAATAGAGATTTTCAATGATTTTCATTTCTGATTGTGCGATTTTCACTACAGTACAGATTTTCTCCAGTTTTCTTTTAAATCAAATATCTTCCTTCCATTAGTAAAAGCTATGTCAGGTACGCAGAGATTGATTTCCGAACCCACCACCCAATGGGTTAGCTAGAAAATAAATATGTTTGGCTATCTATATGCACTTCCAGTTAAATATTAATTTTGAAACATAGTTTTAATTGGACCCCTAAGAACCCATTTCCCTGGGGGACATTTCTGGATGCGTTTATATTCATGTAAAGTATCTCGCGTTAATCTCTAGCATGCTGGAACACCCTAAACCATTCATGCTCGCTCTAACAGTAGCTCCGTCAACATTTTAATTTTACGCAAAAAATGTATCTGCAGTATAAATTTCATTTTGTCGAAATATCCGACTTCTGTTCTGTAATTTAAGTCGACAACCTTCACCTCCAAACAATAGATTAATCGTTAAATTGTGGCAGAATAGCGTTGTCTTAAAGACAAAATATAGAACGCATAAGGAATATTAGTAAGGATCATTTGTTAATGACAAAGATTTGCGTTTTCAATGAACAACCCATTCCCACTTAGGTAGTTTCAGCAGCGAGAATTTTATCTGGAGGTTAAGCGGTGCCAAGTCAAAAGTATCTCGCGTTAATCTCTAGCATGCTGGAGCACCCTAAACCATACTCTAAACCTAAAGTTATCTTTCAAAATTATCTCCCAACATTGTCGTGTGTGACCTCTGACCCCTGCGTCTTTCTATATGGGGCATGCATGTTGCATATTGTTTTCAACCTTTAGTTCCGTCCTCTAGGAAAATATTTCAAAGCCTATCCTGCTGGGCCGGGTTTAACAAAACTAGATAAGAGTGTCTTAAGATCTGACGTATGACAATCATAAGATATGATAGCTCTGTTTCACAAAACTATCTTAACTTCAAGAAATCTTAAGATAGGTCTTAGGACGTTGTTATACTTGTTAAATTGTAAAATATCGCGTTTCTTTTATTATATTTGAACTGCATGGGTCAATTTAAATGCTAAATGAAAGATTACAGTACATAAAGATATGAATAGGAAGTTGAAAGATTACGATTTTCGTCATTACAATATATCTATAAGGTTTAATACACTGTACTTCTTTTCTAAATTATGTGATTTTACACGTTACTTTGTATTTCAAAAGTTACGCACGGCTTGTGTACCTTTTGATTACGGAAATTGTGATACAAAATGAAAGTATTGAATGATTTTTATAAGAACGTCTATGTTAGAAAATATATATATTCTTCTCTATTTTGAATATGAAACACAATAATAGGATTGATTCGTTCCTTACAAGTTCGCAACGTCGCACTTGTTTTCTTTAATTTTGTTTAACAAAATAACATACTGGGGAAAAAAAAATACTCCATAATCGAGGGCGTGGGTGAGTCAGGAAAACCAAAGACACAGGTAATGCATGTACTTGTGCACACCTATAAAAAACATCACATTAATCGAATAAAACGCGTGTTCGACAATATATACTGGGTCCGAAATCGTTCTTACGTGATATGACTTAAGTCAGATTTTAGTCGTAAGATAGTTTTGTGAAACTGGTCCCTGCTATCCTAAAGCTTACTGACAAAAACAAATAATAAGAAAACCAAAAAACAAAACCCTATAATTAAACCTAATAAATAATTTTCTAACCCAAGACTTAACTCGAATCTTTCCCCCAAACCTTCATATTCACCTCTAATCCTTAAACTAATTCTCAACCCAACCTTAAACAATAATCGTCAATTTTTGTAAGCATGATTAGTTACATAATATTCCACTTAAGTGAAATTGACATGGTTTCTCTAGACTGATTTTCAACAAAGCGGTCAAACATGTAGCAAATGCTGAAATATTTAATCATTGTGTTTAAAGATTAAGATTCTATACAATATTTGATATACTGTACTAGTATTATTTTTAAAATACGTCACTGCCTGGTTATTAGATAGATATTTTTGTTATCGTATCGTGCGAATTTCATTACACTACACATTGGAAATTAGGTATCTTCATTAATTAACTGTCAGGTGCGCAGATATGGAGTGTGGATTGAGGGTCCAAAACCACCTACCCCCTTCCCCTCATCGTCCGTGGCTTCCGACGATGCCCTCCCCTGAGCTTGGTAAAAATTAATATATTTATTCACTTCCTGTTGTAAAGTACTAAATGTTAGTACTTAATTTTGAATGGACTAGCTCCTGGAAAAATATGCACAAGATAAAATTCTGGACCCGCGTATACATGTAGCAGCACTCGCTTTCCGGTAATACCGTCATCATGCAGTTTATATGAAAATACACCAACCAATTATTGGTACATTTGTATAGGAGCAAAATTTCTCCATTCTCTCACAAGAGTTTGCGGAACGCGCAAATTCATCAGAAAGTAAAACAGTGCACATGTTTTTAATTGTTAAATTCTTCAATAACAAAATATTGTTTGAAACAATTTCTTGAATCATCAACAGAAGGCCATCTTTGCTAGCTAAGGGTGACGAACCACGGTGTTTCTCTGTTCTTATAGAGAAACACCGTGGATCGTCACTCTTGGCTAGCGAAGATGAGATTATCAATGCTTTAAAATATTTCAGAAAGTCTTATATCGTTTTCACATGATTTTCATTCATTAGAAGATGCAGTATTAAAAACGAACCAAATGACAAATGTTTTCAGTTCACGAAATCATGACAACATTTCCATATTTAACACACGATATTGATATGTTACAGAGGGTTAGAAACTGGACTAAAACATGTAGAAGAATTTGGGCCAGCTTGACTTAGAGGAACCTTAAGCAAAGAAATAGTGATATTAATTTTATTTGTAATTGCAATTATTGAAAAAAATCAAATTATTGGCCTTATTCTTTTATAGTCTCGAATGGTTGGTTGTATATTGTTTAACGACCCACTCGAGAATTTTTCGCTCATATGGAGACGTTACCATTGCCGGTGAAGGGCTGCGAAATTTACGCCTATATATGCCCTGCGCTTACGGCCTTTGAGCAGGGAGGGATCTTTATCGTGCCACACCTGTTGTGACTTGGGACCTCGGTTATTGCGTTCTCATCCGAATGACCGCCCCATTTAATCGCATGTTACGACAAGCAAGGGGTACTGAGGACCATTTCTAACCCGGATCCCCACAGGAATAATCTTAAATGACAAAGTCAACATTGGCGACTTTAGAGTTACTGATGGAACACCGGTGCACTAGAGGTAGAGCGTTCAGTCGGGGTTAGAATCGCGACCGCGACAGACCTAAGTCGTTAAAACAGGTCGTGACAATTCCATCGCCAAATGCTCGGCATCAGGTGTGAATGTCACGGGTCCCCGGATATGACCTTCAAAACGGATGTCCCGTGTCACAGTAGGTGTGGCACGCTAAAGAACCCTCATTGCTCAAAGGCCGTAAGCGCCGAGCATAGACCTAAATTTGAAGCCCTTCACCGGTATTGGTGACGTTCCCATCTGAGTGAAACATTCTTGAGAGGGACGTTAAACAAGATACAATCAATCAATCTATCGTTGTATTCGACATTTGGATATACTGACGACGTTTTGTCTGTTGACAATAATAACTTTCATTCATTTGTCGATTCGATATATCCCTGTGAGCTCAGGATAAAGGGCACCACGGGGTCGTCTACTTCTGCTTCATACTTGGATATTTTATTGAAAGTAGACGTTGACGGCAGTCTGGCAGGTCGGCTGTGCGACAGTCGGGATGGTTTCGGCTTCCCGTGTTCGTGTGGCGGTGTTCCGTTGTCGCCTGCATATGGTGTTTGTGTCTCTCAACTGATTCTATGTGCAAGAGCTTGTTCTGGGTAGTGTCAGTTTTCAAATCGAGGCAAGCTACTGACAAACAAGTTGATGGTACAGGGGTTTCAACAGTCTCGATTAAAGTCAGCATTTCGAAATTCTATGGTCGTTATAACGATCTAGTTCATCAATACAACCTATCATTGGGTCAAATGCTGCCTGACGTGTTTCATACCGATTGTTAGGCTGTTCTTGGCACACTGATTTTGACTACGGATAACTGATCAGGATATAGGGCTCACGGCGGGTGTGACCTAGCTGCAATAATGTAGCCCTCTCTGATTTTTTTTTTTTTTAGGGAGAGGGCTACAACTCCTTAGGATCTCCGTAATGGTGTAAATGCGGGAGTAATTCACTCCCGCAACATTTGCGCTCATTCTAAACATTTCCTGACTTTCTTTACGTAAATAAAATGATATTCTATGTTTCTTAGTCAATATATAAATTTACAACCTGCAACTTTAAAAGATTTGTGAGGCTCTATTCTACCGTTTTCAACAATTTCGATAAATTCCAATTTCTCGATTCATATTTGTGCGCCATGTCTGATGTACAAAGTAATTTGCATATGTCATATAAGGTAGTATTTACATCAATGGACAAGTTATGGAGGCGAAAGCTATTTCGTCGGTATTGAAAAGGTTTGAATTTAATATCAAGTTAAAAACCGGACAGCAGAGTGTAAATTCTTTCTGCAACAATATGATTTTCCTTTCTTTGTCGAAGTGGCTCGAGTAACTACATTTTCGCGCTGATTGTCAATGTTTAGGTTTTTCATTAGATCCACCTACGAGATCTCGCGATAACAAGCATGGCGGAGCAGACGAAGAATTTTGCATGCTGTACATTGTATTTAATGAAAAACACCTTTATTAGACATGCCCGAGCACAAAGTTGGTACTCCTTTTGGTGTAAACAACATTTGGGACCAATACACAGAGTTTATTATCGGTTATTCATAAAATTATTTTGCACCATTACGGAGATCCTATGGAATTGTAGCCCTATCCCGAAAACGTCAGAATTAAAAAAAATTGGATAGGGCTACATTATTGCAGCTAGGTGTGACCGGTCGACAGGGGATGCTTACTCCTTCTAAGCACCTGATCCCACCTCTGGTGTGTCCAGGGGTCCGTGTTTGGCCAACTATCTATTTTGTATTGCTTATAGGAGTTGAGATTGATCACTGTTCGTTATCTTCACCTTTCATTCTGAATTTACACTGCAGTCACGTGATTTCAAAGTACTTCCGGTGCAGCTTTGGTGCCAATCTCTACCCAGACTTATCGTTCTTTACACTGACATATATGTGATTGTGAGGGACGATACCTTTGGGTAGAGTTTGTTACAACTCCATCCCCCTAGCGCACGGATTTCTGGGGTGCAGACGATGCACGTGTTCTCAAAAGCGATATAATGTCGTGCTACTGAGGGCTGTTATACCGATACAAAGATGTGGGGGTATGAATGCTGGGACAGGAGCGACGGAGATAGGGCGATGATTTGCGAAGACGACCTGTGTTCATTGGAGAAACAAATGCAACGACGATCTGAGATCAGTGGAGCGGACTAAGTTTATCATTTTGCTCATTTGTGGACGCTATTGAAGGGTTGCAGGAAATATCAATACTTGGACAGTAGAGCTTTGCTTTTAGAATGTTTGAAATAGGAGCACAGGTTTGCTTTATTTACAATTGCATGACTTGCACTACAAGTTCTAATGACTAAAGCGCGGGAAAAAGTGCGGCATTTATCTAATCGTAACGTCTCGGTCATTTCCGTATGTGAATGTATGTGAAGTTCCGATTGGAATGTAAACAAATATCTACGGTGTTGCGATTGACAAATTTTGTCATAATCCCGGAAATTCCTCATCAAAAATGGCGGAGATCTCGCAAATCCATATCATTACGAACTTAAAAGTCGTTTGCATACGAGATGCAGAGGACTATGGGTAGTGTGACGTAGATTATATCAATTTTATCCTAGTCCTGTGGTCCCCTACACATAGTCTGGTCCCTTTCCCACAATTCCGTTCGCACACTCTCAATGTAGAGAAAGCGCAAACGGAATTGTAGGAAGGGGACCAGACTACCCTACACAATGAGAGGTGAAGATATCGAACAGTGATGTATCTCATAACTCCTAAAAGTAATACAAAATAGAGAGTTGGGCAAACACGGACCCCTGGATATACCAGAGGTGGGATCAGGTGCCTAGGAGGAGTAAGCATCCCCTGTCGACAATACAGAGTAATCTGGATCATCCCGACGTTTGTGTACACGCCGACTCCCGAGTCAATGAATTTTTTCCTGGATTTTAGAGACACTGTTCCTGCAGATATTGAAGAAATTTAATGTGTGTCTTTAATTGAAGATAAGTGTAGCATGTAGCTGAGCCAACATCGCTCACAATGTTATCCAAATTAGGCACTAAGTCACAATGACAACACCAAGTTGTATTTAACCTTTTATTATTCAATCAAACTATATTACACTAGTAGTGGATAAGAATGGCCGCAAAATTTTTGTAGAAATCTAGGGAGACAACTAGTATACCAATGAACAGTGGGCAAAACTAGTGGCCCCGCTTTGATGCGAGTGCCAGAAGGGACCACCCCATGTCTTATATTACAAACCACGCCTGGTGGCCAGGTATACAAGACTCAGCTTTTTCACCCTGTCTCTCGCTTGCTACCTGTATAAGTCACCGTTCAGTTTTAATTCCAACAGGCTTGTAGCCTCTCCTCCTTTTTATAGAGGTAGAGGGGGACCTAGCTCTGACTGCATCGGACTCCAAGCATTAAGTGAAACCAACCAATACTCCATGACATATCACCTAGCCATGAGTAACATGCCCTCATGCTTTGATGCAGATGGGGAGAGACACCCAGGTTAAGCATGAGACCAGTTGTCTCCCTAGACCCGGCCACTGACATTGATATGATGTCCCCCACAAAAATTTTTGGTTCCAAACTTACAAGCGGTATGTACGATTAGAGGGTTATCTAGATCGAGGAGGGAAGATGTTGCCCTTTCCCTTTAAAAGTATTTGTTCCCTGCCATAGAAATTGGGATCCCCCCCCCCCCCCCCATGGCTCAGATTTGAACTTTGTGCAGGCATGTTGCCATAGTTGGCGGTATGGCTCTGACCTTGAGCTGATGAGGAATCGTTAACGTACAACAGCCAAAATTCTTGGTTAATAATCCTCCAAGAAGATTCTGGATTAGCTTCTTTGCGTAATCGGTATTGTTCATCATACTTGTACCACCCCCCTGACCTGCTGGCTGCTAGTCTGATGTCTCTCATGTATTTTAGAAACTCCTGGGCCCTTGTACGGTATTTCTCTAGCATGACACTCATATAGATAAAGAACGCATTGGTCCACTGTTCAATAGTTAGAAAGGACTCAGCTTTAGCCTTGACAATACAAAGTTTGCCATCTTTGACTCCGATTTCCCCCGTTCCCCCGATACTGTCCTGCATTACTCTAGCCGACTTTTAAGTAGGAGTGATAAGGAAAAAAACTGACCGCTCCAAATTTTTTGTTTGAATTTTATGGGGATATGGTGCCCAACATTATCGAAACAACTAATCACAGGGGCTGGGGTTAGGGAAAAAAGAGAAATGGCAGGGGTGGCATTAGAAGGTGAATTAAACTCACCCAGGTCCAAATCTTCATCACTGGCATGGTCAACCTCAACTGGCGCAACATGTGGTTCTGCCTGTGGGGGAGCACATGGTACAGAAATGCTACAATGTAGAAGGCTCTGGTTGCCGGGTGGAATTCTTCTGCATTTTTCTTGTCCCTCTCCCTCTGAATGGGGAGACCATCCCTCTTTCGTAAGCTTTTCTTGCTGGTGGCATCTCCTTTTCGATTTGCTACACTGATTCGTCTGGATTTGGATTAATTTTCTATGCTGCCTGCTTATGGCTACCACTCAATGAGGTTTAAACAGGGAGAGGAAGTGGTATGATTTGGTACCTCATACCACTAATGGGTATCTCTATAGTCAACTTGTACAAAGTTGTATTCCATCAATTTGTATATATAGTAGGTTGTCACTCATTTAAAAGAGATTATCTTATATTCATTTCAATAATCCTTATTATTGTGACCTACATGTATTTTTCAATAGCTGCGAACTCCTCCATTTCTGTGTAAATGATTTTCAAATCGGATATTTCTTTAAATATCAGATGAATAAACTTGGCAAAAATAATATCATTCGAAACGCACTATTTGATTAAACATTCATTGCTGTCATGACTTACAAAACCCTGTATACAGTACAAGTTTTGATAGACGAATACGGTCTATGAAACACATGCATAACAATATGCTTGTTATTTCTATTTTCAGAAACATTTATTTGCCTGTTTGCAATGTGTTATGCCGTATTTAGTGCAGCAACGACAACCTGTAGAGAGTTGTTTACAATGTAAAGGTTGTCTACCTTTAAACGTTTTCGATAATGTACCATATATATTCTTTTCCATTTTAATTCGCGTAAGAAAAGATTAAGTATTTATCGAATGATCAAACTCTAGGATCATGTAGTGAAGCAGATAGTATCCACCAATTTCAAATAAAGACATCCAAAATAAAGCATCCTTTAAATTCATGTTTAAAAAGTCGCCCGTGGTATTTTTATCTTAGCTAAATGTCTTTTTATTCTAATATGAAATCCCTAAAATACATTACCACTTAATCGGAAAAGTGGGTAAAGTTTCTATACACCGGAATATCATACATAACTAAAGAAGTAAAATTTATCAACGAATGTTGTATTGTATTAATAGCAATCTAATTAAAACTAGATGTTTGATCCGCTCGAGCGGATCAAACATCTAATTTTAATTATATTGTATTAATAGACACTAACAAAAATAACTTGAATACAAACTTTGAATCCAAAGGTGTATCACTCTAAGCACAGAGACGCACGCTGACGTTACTCCAACTCTAGTTTGAAAATTTGATTTTAGTCTTAGCGCTGGTCCTCATATTTCAATTATCTGCGTTTTTATTGTATTGATTTGAACGTATTTTATTGTATATAATATATACAAAAGGATCCGAAGCAAGTTCGTACAAATTGATATTTAGTAGATCATCTATTCATTGATAAGCTGAATAATGTAAAAAAAAAAAAACAAAAAAAAAAAAAAAACAACAACCAACCAACAACAAAAAAACTAGTTATTAGAACTCTTCAATGTCCTGTACACGCTACTCAGCTGGTAATATAATCTTTCAATATCTTACTTAGGACAGTTTAACGAGTACACGATTTTAGCACAGTTTACAGATTGGACTTCAATCTTATACGTCTCATGATTCTGGGGTCTAGTATGTCTTCTTTATAAATAAATGAAAGGTCTTCTATTTTAAACTTTTTATCAAAATGTTTATAGTTTTCATAATATAAAGACACTTCAGATGGCTGGGTATTAGAACATCATTAATAGCATTCTATAAATGTACTATGTAAAGACATTAACGCTTGTATTGAAAAACGAGATTTTGCTGATCAAACACTTAAAAGTGTGGTCCTTACACCAAACCTGCTTTTGGAAATAAATACATTGATATAATAATAGATAAATTGAAAATATCAATGCGGAACCGATTTCCTTCTATTGCATGAATGTAGAGAAACGAAACAGATCACTTCAGGTACATCAATGTTGATTCAACATAAATTCTCAACGTTCTTAATCTTGGTTTTAAAACTGAAATTTAATTGAAATTCTGACATTGAATCAACGTTGACATTTCAAAGTTGAATTAACAATGATGATTAGTTGAATTTATGTTGAACAGTGGCTGAAAATATAAATGTGAGAACACCCGAGAGCGCCAGAGGTAAATGCTATTGTAAAACATATTAATTGTTGGATAACACATTAATTAGATACAGCGAATACTATTTTAAAAATACATGTTGCATCTGCGACGTTGAGATTTCGTCGTGATTAAATTTCAAAACGTCCAGAAAGCGGAATCTTTCATAACTGTGAAATTCAGATGCTACCATCACTTCCCATTGATCAGAATCCAATATTTGCTCTTTACTATTATTATGCGTAAATTTTATAACTTGGTATTTGGAAACATCGAAATCCCGAAAACTATGAGAAATAGAGTAACATGACGATCTATTCGTACATGTACTTGATGTAAAATAAATACTTCCAAGATACTCTACCCGGTAAATACATCTCAGCCTTTGGACTAGGGCTTTGGCAAAGAGGGACTTGGATTCTTAATTACATTTTATTGCAATTATTTTTCAGTAACATTTCAAACTACCGAAAAGATCGTAAAACGAAAGTTTGAATCCAGATAAAATGCACTTATTTCACAAACGGATAAACTTCGATAAATCAATATGCACCGTTATGCATGTACATATTCTTTTGTTCATTCATGAAAGGTGAAGATAACGATCAGCGATCAATCTCATAACTCTTATAAGCAATACAAGTTAAGAGTTATGCAAACACATGGATGGATACATCAAATATTTGATAAAATTGAAAAATTGAAATTTCAATATTATGGATGGATGCATGGATACATCAGAAGTGGAATCAGATGCCTGTCGACCGGTCACACTAGCCGTGAATATATCTTGATCTGACAGGTAAACGGAGTTATCCGTAGTCAAAATTAGTTTGCCAAGAACGGCCTAACAATCACCAGACAGTATTTGAACCAAAGATAGGTTGCATTGACAAACTCGATCGATATATTAACGACCATAGAATAAAGAGTAAACTTGGGAACTTTCTCACTTACCGACGCGAGCGGAATTCGAACCCGCGCCGACCAGAGGTGAGAGGCCGTGTGATTTTGAGCGAGATGCCCTAACCACTCGGTCACGGAGGCCCCTTAATAAAACTGAAATCATCCCGTTTATCATAAAGTTGAGTTGTTAGTTTGCGGTTAATATCTATTTTCAATAAATTGTCTAAGTATGAAGCAAAAGTGCACAACTCTGTGGTGTCTTATTTCGAGTTCACATGGATATATCGAATTGACATAAGAATGAAAATTATTATTGTTAATAGATAAAACGTTGTCGATAAATATAAATGTCGTATTCAAGGCCATAGTAAGAGATCTTTTTTCTTCTCACTATTCATTTGGTGAAAAAGTACGAATTCAGATATACTTCTTCTGAACCATCCCACAGGGACCAAGCCTGTTTTGGGCCCGAACTCTGTGATACCATAAATATAGAAAGGAGTCTAACCAGATAAGAAAACTAACCACTCACTTCAAATGCCTAAAAAATCTTAAACTAGGTAGGCTATGCGTAATTTGTCGTTTTCCTTGCATATATTAATATTTTAACTACTTGCATGCCAAATTTCAAGTCACATCTTCTTAAAATAACAAAGATATACATCATCGTTCTCTCGATTTCACTTGTTTATTTACCGGTCCAGGTCACGGAGTGGTTTCTCGCCTATAACAGCAGCAAATTTCAGACTAGTGTGGAAGATTTCGGACCTGTCAATTAAAACTTCGCATCATTAAATTGGCAGCTCTATATATATCTTGATGATATCACATTCTATATAGATATATATATCTCTCTACATACATGTATTATTAAAAATCATTATTGATATGTAGTGAGTCTAAGACGTGGAATTGAAAACGGGACGGAAAACGGAAATTGTTTTATGCAATAATATCAGGAGGAGGTCAGCATTTTGTAAAATCAAAAGGCTTATGAACAAGGGAAGCATAAATTACAAAGAGAACGGGAGGACATACTCAGAATCCACCGTTTGATATACTACATACAAATACACAATATCCACATGTATACATAGATTTGTCTTTAGAGCAAAAAACACTGAAACATGTATTTATGCCCAAACGCGGATCCAGCGCCGGCGACCCCACCCCTCATTAAGACCTCTGACCTGTGAGACTGTAACCCTCCGTTCTGAAATTTATGGATCTGAAACTAATTGCACATGGTATTTAATCAACTTCGGATATGTATGTTTTGCTTACTCGCCAGATAATATCTATTTTCAATAAATTATCTAAGTATGAAGCAAAAGTGCACATTCCAATTTTTAAAACTTTGTATCAGTCAAGCCCAAAGCCTACATCAAAAGGGAGGCGAATTTTATTTGTATGTGGTAACTTTCACAGGGGCCTAAGATACCATTTTTAATTACTATAATTAAAAGAGTTCGGTTGTACAATCTGTTTCGTTTCGTTGGGTTTCGTTTCGGTGGGTTTCGTTTCGTTTCGGTATATTTCGTTTCGTTTCGTTAGATTTCATTTCGTTTCGCACTTTACAGGTATCCCGCATATTGTACCTAGTTTAAGATTTTTTATGCATTTGAAGCGAGTGGTCAGGTTTTTTTTTTTTTATCTTGGTCAGATCCCTTTCTATATTAATAGTATCACAGAGTTCGGGCCCAAAACGGGCTTAGCCCCTGTGCTATATCCCACATACTCTTATATACATGTATATAAGCATTGAAAAGACCAAGACACTTGCTTATTTAAACCAAAATTTTCGACGCAACCTGCGTCTTCATCAAGAGACATTTACAACATAAACCAATATCACATTCAACACACTACGAAAAAACAACAAATATTAATAATATACAAGAATGGGACACTGATCAATGTAATGAATGAAGAGAAAGCGTCTTCGTTGTAAAGTAGCAGGGGACAGTTTCGCACTATTGACCAGGTCAACTTTAAAAAAAAAAAATATGAAAATACCCCATATTTGAAGTGATATTACATGTGTAAAAATATATACAATAATTTTAGGATGCATGTCAAATGTAGCTGAGTGCTTGATTAAAATGGTTGATATACAACATGTAGGTGTCACCATGATTCCTAGTATATACATGGGTGCAAATACGAAACTAAGACACGTGGTCAGTTGCTGAAGAAATTCCGGTGAAAACATGCATGGTCCAGCAAAAGGTCTGTAGTTGAGAGGGAAGATGGATGGCTCCATATGAAAGGTAGATTTTTTAAGAAGGGCAGATAGGGTTCTTGATTGTGCACAGTGTCTAAATCTCCACGCTTGGTACTGTGGTGGTGCGGATTAGCCCAAATGAGAGAAAATCAAAGCAAAAAAGGGGCACTTGCTCAGAGCATGTTTTGTGCACCAGCACCAGTATTTATAGATTACATGTAATTTAGGATCATAATTTATTAACAACACCAATATGAAATACAATTATTGACATAAAAGGGAAATATGATTTTTAATTTGTTTGTCATAATCTGACTTTGATGTATACCCCCTACCCATGTGTTTCAGAACCAAAGAAACTGTCACCTGTCACCCAAGCGTGTTAACAGAAGATGGTGTGGAGAGTTTAATTGTACCATCATCGTGTCGGGATGAGAATAGTCTGGATCATCCCGACGTTTGTGTATACGCCCTCAGAATTATAGAAATTGGACAAAATTAGAGAGAAAACTTTCAAAACAACGTGATTGTGAAATAAAATGATTTAAAGTAATGAAGTTTTTAAAATATTATTCAGTAATTCGTACCATTGAGGATTTGGAAATGGTAAACCGACAACGACTGATTGAACATATCTTGTTTAACGTCCCTCTCGAGAATTTTTCACTCATATGGAAACATCAGCAAAATCAGTGAAGGACTTCAAATTTAGGCCTATGCTCGGCGCTTACGGCCTTTGAGCAGTGAGAGTTCTTTAGCGTGCCACACCTATTGTAACATGGGACATCCGTTTTGAAGGTCTTCTCCGGGGACCCGTGACATTCACACTTGATGCCGAGCGTTTGATGATGGAACTGTCACTACTTGTTTTAACGAATTAGGACTATCGCGACCGGGAATCGAACCCCGACTTTCCTCATGCGGGGCGAACGCTCTACCTCTAGACCACCGTGGCGGTTATATACCGACAACGAAAAATAATACGATTACTGCAAGAACACGATTAAAATACAAAATCATCGTAATCACTTAATAAACAAATGAACCTCGCACTAAAACACCATTACAAAAGATGAATGGGAGAGAAGTCTAGGAAAAAGATGCTGTACTTGGTCTAGTTTACAAGGTCAATACCCCTCCTTTTTTCCCCAAAGTCAAACAAATCAAAGCCGCAATCTTGAAATTCTAATAACAAAACATAGAGAGCTACACATGTATATGAATCCATACTTCTAATAATGTTTTATCATAGCTTAGAAGTCTAGAGGAGATATACCGGTTTTCAAGGTTAATCGAATCAAACTCGGAACCTTGAGACCAGAATATGAAAAGAGAGAGCTATATGAATCCGTATTTGTAATTATTTCTAATGTTTTCAGTAACATAATTTGGAAGTTTTGAAGGTCAAACAATTGTCGTAATATTGGGAATACTCATGGCTAAAATAAGGAATTCAAGGTCAGAGCATTGTAATGAAGGAGACAAAGTGTGTTTCCATCAATCTTACAACAGAGAATAACTCATCGGGTTAGTATTGACGATTAGGCTGTGGAAATTGAAAAAGCTAAGGATTTATCCTAGATTCATGCGCGTGAAATCATTCAAATTGTTCATTCCATCTGGACGGAATGATTTCAAACGACGCATCCAGGATTTTTCTGTGTTCTGTCTCTCTGCATCGGTCCATGTTGGGTTATGATCAATAACAACCACTTGCATGTTTTGCCAGACGTGACCTCCTTAGTTGAAGTGCTTCCCTTCGGGTTGATCACGCGTTTGGTTTTGATGGTTGATCGGTAGTTGTTAGTTCTAACTCTATTATTTGTAGCTTCCCCAACATTGTTGGCCACTTTGTTACAGTTGATGAGATATATGCAATTGTAGGTTTTACAGGAGAGTTGACCCAATATTTTATAAGTTTTGTTTGTAGTGAAGCTTTGGAAAGGTTCTGAATCATGGCTAAATTTGTAAAGCAAACAGCGCTTGTCAGAGCAAGTCGAAACGCCTCCATCTGGGCAGAGGGCTGTCCAATCCGGCCCTTTCTACGAAATCCTTGATATTCCTGGGTCGTTTAAAGGAAACCATTGGTGGTTCACTAAATTCCCTTGCCAATCTAGGATTATCCAAGAGTTTTGGAAGGTTATCCTTTAGGATTTTGTTTAGGTCCTTCAAGGTAGCCTAGGGTGGTAAGTGGTGACCAGAGGTAGTCTGCAGGCTTTGGTTTTCTCCGTATACTGCAAAAGTGAAGACCTGTCAATTGTTTTAACCGCATTAATGGTATTTGTAACAGATAGGGGCTTGTAACCTCGTTTGCATAAATGAGATTTTAATTGTTGACTTTGATGTTCAAAAGATTACTCGCTGGAATACGTTCGTCTGGCACAGATTGCTAGGCCTTTTGGTACACCTTTGAAAATGTGATGAGGGTGGCAGCTGGATGGTATTAAAAATAAATGGGAGTTGGTCGTTTTGGTATGGAGATCAAATTCATTTTCACAATTTCTAAGTGTGGATGTTGTATCAAGAAATGTATTGGTGGTATCTGAAATATCCACTTAATTCTGTATGGTGAAAGGTGAAGATAACGAACAGTGATCAATCTCATAACTCTTACAAGCAATACAAAATAGATAGTTGAGCAAACACAGACCCCTGGACACACCAGAGGTGGGATCAGGTGCCTAGGAGGAGTAAGCATCCCCTGTCGACCGGTCACACCCACCGTGAGCCCTATATCCTGTTCAGGTAAAAGGAGTTATCCGCAGTCAAAATCAGTGTGCCAAGAACGGCTTAACAATCGGTATGAAACACGTCAGACAGCATTTGACCCAATGATAAGTTGTATTGACAAACTAGATCGTTATATCGAGCATAGAATTTGCGAAATGCTGACTTCAATCGAGACTGTTGAAACCCCTGTACCATCAACTTGTTTGTCAGTAGCTTACCTCGATTTAAAAACTGACTATACGCAGAACAAGCTCTTGGATATCGAATCAGTTGAGATATATAAACACCATATGCAGGTGATAATGGAATATTGCTGCATAAATATGGGAAGTTGACGATGGGGAAGCTGAAATCATCCCGTTTGTCATACAGTTGGGTTGTCAATTTGCCGTTTATTTCGAGCTCACAGGGATATATCAAATTGACATATGAATGAAAGTTATTATTGTTAATAGACAAAACGTCATCGATATATCGAAATGTCGAATTGAAGGCCACAGCGAGAGATTTTTTCTTCTCACGTTGACGTTTTTGAATAAATTTTGTTTCATTTGAATATAGAAACAGGTCAGCTAACAAAGGAGCACAATTCGTGCCCATTGGAATTCCAACAGACTGTTGGAAGACCTGATCACCAAAGACCACGAAGGTATTGTCAATGAGGAACTCTAGCATATTTTTTATTTCAACTTCAGAGTACTTGTGCGTGGAATCAGACTGGTGTTTAACAAAGTAAGTTTTTGAATGACTGATCACTAGATATGAATATTTCCGTTTTCCATTTTTGTTGAAGAAGCAACTGTCTATGATGTCTGTAACGCTTCGGATGTTTCACACTCTAACAGTTACTAGGAATAAAAACCAAGTCGCTGAATAAAGTTTATAATTTATTCAAGTAGATATAAAATTCAACATATGGGATATAGATAAATAACTGGAACAAAATCTCAACACACAGAACGGACTCTGGTCATAATCGGTACAATTACCGATACATATTGGGATTCGTCGGCACAATATTTCCGACAAAGATATTACGTATATTAATGTTCAGCAAAAATCCCCCACCTAAACTAAAACTTAAATGGCTCTTAATAAAAATTCCCTAACTAACAAAAGTAAATATTTCACCGCTAGTACAATTAACTAGCTTATATGTGAAAATATTCCCTGAAACTAAGCCTACTAAATACTAGTACTTTACTAGCAATAATGTACTTCAGTTACATTAACTGAACTAGTACCTTATGTTCAGCAAACTTCTGGGCTGCACACACGGTAACAGGAACAGCTTCTAATAAACAGTCAAATCGAAGAAGAGCAAACGATACTCAGCGTCTGTTAATTTATAGTACTTCCAAAACCCGCAAAAATCAATAACCAATCATAATTAATAATTCCATCCCGTAAATAATAATTAGCCAATCATACGTAATTATCATCCCGTAACAAAATCCCACTCTCGTACTTCTTACATGTATGTAAAATAAATACAATACGTAAATAAATTAAAGAAGTAAATGTTAACACTTTAAAAACACATCAGCGTTTAATTAAACCGAATCTACAATCAAATCGTCCGCCAAAAATAACTACGGTAAAAATAGATCAATACACCGTGATGCATCATGGGAAAAATACACAAGTAAACAAGAGTATGGCGGCGGCAGAACGTTTGTAAACACGTGTGCTATAAGATGCTAAAACACATCAATGACAGGACGATAAAGGTAAATACAAATTACGGGGTAACTCTATAACTATGCATTTACATGTGAAATAACATCCAATGTGTAATTAAATACCGCAACAATGATTGACATTCAAGATACACCATAGGACATGAAGGGGAGGGGGGGTGATCGTTACAATGTCAAAAATCTAGTCTTTAATTTATCGTGAGGAATGGTCGTGTATAGTGTTGAAAAGTCAAAGGTTTTCATGTTATTGATTTGGGAAAAATTTTGCGAGTTCAAGTTTACTAAAAGTTCTTTAGAATCCACATTTGATTAACACCACTTCTGGCATATGTAGTCGCACAGTAAGTTTGAAGTTTCTCCTTCACAGCTGTTAATATTTTCGTGAGGAGCAAAGATAGGGTCTTGGTAGAGCACTTACTGGATCCAGCAATGTATCTTTGTTTGTAAGGGTTTTTATGTAGTTTAGGAATCCAGTATAGGTACGGTAACTCATATTCATTCGACCCATTGACTGGGATATTAAATGTGTCTAAAACTGAAGCATGGTTTTGAAGAACTTCATCTTTTGAAAAGGCAGCTGGAGTATAAGTACGATTACCAAAAGTTGAATTAATGCCAAGTTCGTTGAAAATACAGTTGTAATAATGAGCCTTACAAACAAAGACAATGTTGTTACTAGCTTTGTCAGCTGGAACCAAAACATATTCCTCATGTAACCTATCTAATTCTTTTATCACTTCTGGTTTACTAAACACAGAAGGATAGATGGTACGTACTTTTGTTTTCATATGTCTAATGCGGGATTTTGATATTCCTCTTATGCTTTTAACCCATTCTGACAATATATCAGGTTCTTATGAATTGACAAAGGACACAAAATTATCCAGACTTTCCCTTCCGTCAATCCCTTTGATTTCTATGTCATCTTCGGGGTTCGATGGGTACTTGTAGTAAAAGTTGTTTTTCTAATCTACCCATAAATATGTTTGCATAAGAGGGTGCTATTTTAGTTCCCATGGCTGTGTCACTTACTTGGAGGTAATGTGCCCCATTGAACATGAAGTTATTGCGTTTAAGTACATGTTTTAAAAGCTCAACCAAAGGGTCAGTGGACGGTGTTTGGTGTTTTCTATTGTTCCAGACTTCATCACATGCCTCAATGCTTTCATCATGAGGAATGTTCGTGTATAATGATGCAAAATCCACAGTCATGAAAAAGGTATTGTCTGGCAAGTTCGAAGTAGGGTTTTGTTCATGTAGTCTGTCGTGTCTTTTAGGTAGGACGGTATGGTTTCTTCGTGAGGTCATATAGGTGCATATCCAAAAACTGAAATTTTCTCAGTTGGATGAACAATAGCGCTGACAATTGGACGGTCTGAGATTCCTTCTTTGTGTATTTTTGGTAGAAGGTAGAATGGTCCGGGTCATCTGTCGTTAGAGAGAACGAGATACATGTACATGTATATGATAGTTTCTTATTTTTTCATCGCGTTTCATATATTTTTTTTAAATAAAATACATTTGTAATTGAACAATTTCTGTTTGCTTCTGCTATGTAATCGTCTTTGTTCATAATGACTACAATGGACCCTTTATCTGCCTTCCTAATGACAAAATCTTCCCGGTTTTTATACGCCCATCGAATGGTGTCCGTCTGTCCGGACCTTTTGGGTAGGATACAGACCGAACTGTAAGCTCCAGGATTTTACAATTTGGTACATTTGATTACGATGATGAGAGGAGGATGCCTATTGTTTTTCAAGGTCAAAGGTCTAGGTCGTAGTGTCACTTAGTAGGAAAACCTTGTAGGCAGGATACAGAACGAACCGTAAGCTCCAGGATATTACGATTCGGTACATTTGATCACCATGATGAGAGGATTGGTTGATGTTGTCCGCCACACTCAACAATTTTTCAGTTTTCATTTTCGTCTTAAGTTAGCGATGTCCAAATATACATACCTGTCAGCAGTTCCTCTAAAGCTGGTGAAATATAAGGAAAGGCTTTCTGAGTGGGACATAAAGACAGCAAACCAAAATTTGTCGTGATTTTTAAAAATTACGTGCAAAACAAAACCCACCTTTGCAACGGACCGTTGAAAACATGTTTTAATTCCATTCGTATTCAATACATAATGGTTGATAAATGAGATATTGAAATATGATCAAAATCTATATTAAACGAGAGATGTTTGTAAAACACATATGCCCCCCATGGTGCAAAATTGAAAAGGGTTATACACACACACACACATCATTTAATTGAGAGTAGTATCATCAATTCAAAATATTGAACAGACAATATCTTCCTATGTCAAGAGTGGATTGACCATGTGACCTAAAAATCAATAGGGGCCATCAACTCCTGAAAATGTACCAGTGTACCAAGTTTGATGTCTGTCAAGCAAAGGGTTCTCAAGATATTGAAGGGACAGTATATTCCTATGTCCAGTTTGACCTTTGACCATGTGACTTCAAATTCATTAGTAGTCATCTTCTCCAGATGATGTACCAGTGTACCAAGTTTGATGTCTGTCAAGTAAAGGGTTCTCAAGATATTGAACAGACAGTATATTCCTATGTCCAGTTTGACCATGTGACCTCAAATTCAATAGGGGTCATCTTTTCCTGAAGATGTACCAGTGTACCAAGTTTGAAGTCTGTCAAGCAAAGGGTTCTCAAGATATTGAAGGGACAGTATATTCCTATGTCCAGTTTGACCTTTGACCATGTGACTTCAAATTCATTAGTAGTCATCTTCTCCAGATGATGTACCAGTGTACCAAGTTTGATGTCTGTCAAGTAAAGGGTTCTCAAGATATTGAACAGACAGTATATTCCTATGTCCAGTTTGACCATGTGACCTCAAATTCAATAGGGGTCATCTTTTCCTGAAGATGTACCAGTGTACCAAGTTTGAAGTCTGTCAAGCAAAGGGTTATCAAGATATTGACCGGACAGTATATTCCTATGTCCAGTTTGACCCTTGCCCTTTGACCATGTGACCTCAAAATCAATATGGGTCATCTTCTTCTAAAGATATACCAGTGTACCAAGTTTGATGTCTGTCAAGCAAAGGATTCTTGAGACATTCAGTGGTCAATATATTCCTATGTCCAGTTTGACCCTTAACCTTTGACCATATGACCTCAAAATCAATAGGTGTCATCTTCTCCTGATGATGTACCAGTGTACCAAGTCTGATGTCTGTCAAGCAAAGGGTTCTCAAGATATTGAGCGGACAGTATATTCCTATGTCCAGAATAGATTGACCCTTGACCTTTAACCTTTTGACCTGAAAAATAATAGGGGTCATCTTCTTTTTATAACCAACCCACATATGAAATATTACAATCAAGTGAATGGTTCTCAAGATATTGAGCGGACAACTCATGGTCTACCACATGGGGTTAAGACCAGCAGTTTGACCTTGACCTTAGACCATGTGACCTGAAAATCCATAGGGATCATCTACTCTCTAAGGAAAGCCTCTGTATCAATTTTGGCTATTATCAAGCAAAGGGGTCAAAAGATATTGAGCGGACAACACATGGGCTTAAGACCAGAGGTTTGACCTTTGATCATGTGACCTGAAGGTCAATAGGGATCATCTACTCTCCAAGGACAACCCTTGTACCAAGTTTGGTAGTTATCATGCATAGGGGTCAAAAGTTATTGAGTGGACAACACATGGTCTACCACATGGGGTAAAGACCAGCAGTTTGACTTTGACCATGTGACCTGAAAATCAATAAGGATCATCTACTCTCCAGGGGCAACCCCTGTACCAAGTTTGGTTGTTATCAAGCAAAGGGGTCGAAAGATATTGAGCGGACAACACATGGTCTACAGACCGACAGACCCACCGACCGACAGTTGCAAAACAATATGCCCCCTCTTTTTCAAAGGGGGGGGGGCATAAAAACTATAAACTTTTCAGTAAAGACATGGACAGTTTCCGTTGCATTCTACAGAAATGGGGGGTGGGGGTGGGGGGATAATAAATCAACATTTGACATGTTCCCGTGATAATAATTTTTGAAAGGGCGATGCAAGAATACAGCAGTATTAGGTCCCAGCCGTTCTCAGATTTTTCTCTGCCATAACTTTGTAGCTCTCTGGTCTGTCCTAATAAGATTTGCGCCTACGATGTGGAATGTAAGCACTTCGTTGGGTCCATGGCAAAACATGCAGATACTGCAATCTGAAAGATATAAGAGGTTGAAATTATAATTCTGAAATTTTTAATAATATAAGCTAACGTTATAATGTCAATCTTTACTTTAAAGAGTGAAAAAGGACAGGATAAGGTCTATACGAAATCCAAGGTTTTCTTGCAATTGGCGACCTCCACTATGATATGAAAATGATTTTGCAGGGTTTTTGACAATATTACCGTTCAGGGTTTTGTTTGATGTTTTTAGCCGAGTTGCAACGAAGTTGAACTCGACTATTGGTTTGGTGATGCGGGCGGGCGGGCTGGCGAGCGTCAACAATTGGTTTCCGGATGATAACTCGAAAAGTTTACAATCTAATCAAATGAAACTTTGATATATTGTTGGGTACCAGGTAAGGAAGACCCCTATTAATTTTGGAGAAAAATGGTCAAAGGTCAAGATCACAGTGACCGAAAATAGAATGAAAATTTCAGAAAAATTTGGTTTCCGAATGATAACTCAGAAAGTTTAAATCCGAATCAAATGATACTTAAAGATATCGTTATGTACCAGGTAAGGAAGACCCCTATTGATTTTAGAGAAAATAGGTCAAAGGTCAAGGTCACAGTGACCGAAAAAATGAAAATTTCAGAAAAATTTGGTTTCCGGATGATAACTCAAAAAGTTTAAATCCGAATCAAATGATACTTAAACATATTGTTATGCACCAGGTAAGGAAGACCCTTATTAATTTTGGAGAAAAAAGGTCAAATGTCAAGGTCACAGTGACCGAAAATAGATTGAAAACTTCAGACAAATATGGTTTAAAACTGAATCAAATGAAACTTGGTTATATTGTTGGATAGCAGGTTACGAAGACCCCCTATTGATTTTGGAGAAAAAAGGTCAAGGTCACAGTCCTAAAAAAAGATTGAAAATTTTAGAAATATCTGGATCTGCATGATAACTCTAAAAGTTTAAATCCGAATATTCACAATTATAACTATGCCTCATCATTCCTGACTTTACAATGTATCCCATGCAACTCGGCTCATGCACCTCTGGGTGCATATATTGATTTTATTATATTAAAGTAGTTCCACCCTCCCGTGACGTCATGAGATTTTGCAAAATCAATGATCTATTTGGATTTATGATTTTTTTTAGTATTTGGTTATTGTAAAAATTGTTGTTAAACTTAAAATATTTCAAAAATCTAAGCTATCTATAAATAATCAATAATATGTGAAATTTTGAATAGTTTTGTAAAGAAACAGTTTCATGAAATTATTATAAATTCTATTATATCGTTTTAACCAGTTTTGTGAAATTTTGAGAATGCCGTTGAAGGAAATTTCAATTTTTTGACGTTGATATGTGATTTTGTATGTGTTTGTCTCTCATCTTAAAAAATGCGATGACATACATGTATATATTTATTTGATTTTATTAGTTTTAACTCTAACAATTTGAAATAAATACATTTTCTATACTTTTATCAGATAATAATGCGACTGTGGAGTTTTTATCTTTTTTAAAGATAAAATGCCTGGCTGTGTTAATTTCAAATATTTCTTGCACTTTATCATTGCATTGTTGTTAATTTGTCTCAATATAAAGTTTGAAAATTCAATCATGCACACACGGGTAGTGGCTTTCAGTCGGGATAATGCAAAGACATAATGCTACAGTTAAACAAATTTCCCATTCTATCTGAAAAGATGTGAATTTAAGGATTTCTAAATCGAAAGACAATGGAGAATTTAACTTAACACCTAGCTTTAATGGCTTGAAAAATATCATTAAATGAAACTATTATACAGAAGCTTTCGTGATCATTCAGACTGCTGCACATGCAACAAAACAGTCTTAAGTGCAGACGAGGTAAAAACTAGATCATTACCAAATGGAAAAACAGTCCAGGGGCTTCCCATCTGATAAAAGTTTGCAATTGACTGTGTTGCAATGCTATACTTTTTATAGAAAATTAATTCATATTTTGTCAAAGCGTTTTATTTTAACATGCATCGTGACAGGGGAACAATAATTTCAAAGAAATTAATTTTCAATTATCATCATCAAAGCTGACTAATATTACCATTTTCAAGACGACATTATTCTTTACATTATTCTCGCTCGAATGCAAAGTGACGATAACGCAGCGAGTTCCACGATACAACAATGTACGAAAGGTAAAGAAAGTCATATAGCATACAATGGTACTTCATAATAGCGAGACTCCTGCTTGACTTCAAGGTTTAAAGACGTGTTTTCTGTTGTTCCAGAGGCCCCGCAGTGTCATAACAACGTACACTTCTACCTCTCCCCAGCGCTTCAGCAAGGCCCACTTGAATTTGAAATTTTAATTAATGTATTGGGTTTCAGCGGAACTTTTCCCATGTAAGACCATTATTTCGTGACTAATTGCTTCTTTAAACGAAAATAACAGATTGTATCTAATGTCATTATAGTCACATTTGATGTATTTCTGACTGCTAATTGCATGCCAGAGTGTACAAGCCATTATATTTAACTTGTTTCTCATCTAATGTTACATAATTACAACAACAAATTAGGAAAACAGAACTTAAGATGATCATAGAAGATATGATAGAGACAAATATTTGGCATTCGTCGTTGAAAAACTGTTTCTCAAATTAGTAACATGATCCGAACGGCAGAGAAACACCTCTTCCCCGTGTAATTAATCCCGCTTGGTTGTTGCTACCCAAATATGAAATTATAAGCATACTTCACACAATATTGATGATGATTGACCTATTATTTCCCTTATCCATATGCTGTCACTGGAAAAGAATGTGTTAATGTTGTTCATGTTAGAAAACAGATTTGAGCATGACATGTAACTATAACATTCGTCTGAAGGATTGACTTAGATGGTATCAAACAATCTGTTACACATGCAATCATTTTAAAAGAAAAAGTCCTTGTTCAAGTATTTTCATATAATTTAATAAAATACATCTTTATTTAGAAAGGTACACCGAATTCTATCTCTATTGCCAATTTTGAAATTTGATGTCTTATTAGATATTACAACGACATTCAGAATGACATATGAAGAAATTTGTTCTGAGCGACTCTTTTCAGGGTAATGGAAATATAGAACAGTTCATGCTTATCACATATTTTAGGCAACAACAAAGTCTTTTATTCAATGTTTGGCTGAATGTACCAAGATTCAAAGACAGCTTTATATAAAACACCATTAATTCATTACGTTCATCTTTATCCATCTTAATATTGCACAAATCTTTATAAATTATATCATTACCATGCTACTACATGTATATACACAATATACACATACTAATCCCATATTCTATCTCAGTGGTACCAATGCTTTTAAGAAATGTAAGAATTACGATCTACAAACCAAATTGAGAAGGGCGACTCATTCATCCTCCTGAAAGATAAAATAAAAAAAGGGGGGGGGGTGAAGATAAAAATACAAAATCAAGAGTAGGACAAACACGGATCCCTGGACATACCAGAGGTAGGATCAAGTGCCTAGGAGGAGTGAGCATCCCCTGTCGAACGGTTACACCCGCCGCGAGCTCTCTATCTCAATGAGGTAAACGGAGTAATCCGTAGTCAAAAATGGGTTTGCAAAGAACGGCCTCAATATGGTATGAAACATGTCAGACAGCATTTTACCCAATGACAGATTGTATTGGTATATTAGATCTATTTGACTTTAAACGAGACTGTTGAAACCCCTGTAACATTAACTTATTTCCCTTCAGCCTCCTTCGATTTGATATTATATTCCTTCTTTCAGTTATACAACGTTTATGTAGATGTAAAGATACAGCCACCAGATACAACACCTGCACGTTTTCACGTTATTCGTTTATTTCGGAACTCACTTCAACAAAAAATACTAACAAAACCTAGCATGGTTTATGAAATCTGGATTACCATCCAATGCCATGGTCAATGATATAACACCCCTAGCAATTTTTTTCTTCAATTTTATAAGAAAAACTGACCATACGTAGAACAAATTCTTGCATATCGAATCAGTTGAGAGACATAAACACCATATGCAGGTGAAAAGGTCGAGATAACGAACAGTGATAAATCTCATAACTCTTATAAGGACTACAAAATAGAGTCAGGCAAACACAGACCCCTTGATATACCAGAGGTGGGGTAAGTTGCCTAGGAGGAGTAAGCATCCCCTGTCAACCGATCACACCCGCAGTGGGCCCTATATCTTGATCAAGTAAACGGAGTAACTCGTAGTCAGAATCAGTGTGACAAGAACGGCCTAACAATTGGTATGAAAGACGTCAGACAGCATCTGACTCAATAATAGGTTGTACATGTATATATACCGGTATATAGAATTTGCGAAATGCTGACTTTAAACGAGTCTGTTGAAACCCCTGTAACATCAACTTGTTTGTCAGTAGCCTGCCTCGATTTAACAAGAGGCCCATGGGCCACATCGCTCACCTGAGTCACCTTGGTCCATATCAGATTTTCCATATCTATTTGCATGTAAAACCATAGTCCCTATTATGGCCCCAAACCTTCCCCTGGAGGCCATGGTTTTTGCAAACTTGAATCTATACTATGTCAGAAAGCTTTCATGTAAATGTGAACTTCTTTGGCCCAATGGTTCTTGAGAAGAAGATTTTTAAAGATTTTCCCTATATATTTGTATGTAAAACTTTGATCCCCTATTGTGGCCCCATCCTACCCCAGGGGGGCATGATTTTAACAAACCTGAATCTGCACTATATCAGAAAGCTTTCATATAAATCTCAGCTTTTCTGGCTTAGTGGTTCTGGGAAGAAGATTTTTAAAGATTTTTCCTATATATTTGTATGTAAAACTTTGACCCCCTATTGTGGCCCCATCCGACCCCCGGAGGCCATGATCTTAACAATTTTTAATCTGCACTATATCAGGAAGCTTTCATATAAACCTCAGCTTTTCTGGCTCAGTGGTTCTTGAGAAGATTTTAAAAGATTTTTCCTATAAATTTGTATGTAAAACTTTGATGCCCCCCCTTGAGGCCCCATCCAATCCCCGGGGTCCATGATTTTAACAAACTTGAATCTGCACTATATCAAAAAAAAAAAGCAACAAAAAAAAACACGAAAAAAAAAAACAACAAAAAACTTTGACCCCCTATTGTGGCCCCATCCGATCCCCGGGGGTCATGATTTTAACAATTTAGAATCTGTACTTTATCAGGAAGCTTTCATATAAATCTCAGCTTTTCTGGCTTAGTGGTTCTTGGGAAAAAGATTTTTAAAGATTTTTCCTATATATTTGTATGTAAAACTTTGATCCCCTATTGTGGCCCCATCCGACCCCCGGGGGCCATGATCTTAACAATTTATAATCTGCACTATATGAGGAAGCTTTCAAAAAACCTCAGCTTGTCT